>NC_087513.1:25598930-25904123 GCF_963921805.1 Phalacrocorax carbo | reverse complement strand
ATCTTTTCTTTTTTTTTTTTTTAATTCTGGAGCAGAGTTAAGATGGAGCCAGTTAAATCAATGCTTGCTTATGAAGCACTACACTAATTCTTTGTTCCTTGGTTTTTTTTTTTTACTCTAACTTTCTTGGTTTGTAACAAATACACTGCTTTATTCCAATACCTTAGCTTCACTACAGTGATTTTTTTATTATTATTATTTAATTTACCACATTATCTTCTATACTTACATATCCAGATAAGGTAATGCAGTATCTACTGATAGAGTAATACAGCCCCTTTTTGTTCCAATGTATGTTTCTCCAATTAATGCTGCTTAATTGTTGTAGTCGATCCACCTAGGTACTATAAGATTTATTCCCTTTTAAATATCCCTCAACAACTTGCCTTAGTTTCTCTGCATTCAACCTCATCCCAGCCTTATTGCAAATACATCTCTTTGACATCAGAATTTGGAGCTTTCAATTCACTTGTAACTCCAAATGACATACGGTTATTCAGTCATTTCTCTCAAAATACAGAATATTCTAACTGGTTCTGAAACTACCCACTCTGCAATTCATGTCATAGCTGCTAAAATAGACTTTTTTCCTAATATAACCTATTGTTTTTCTTTTGCTCCTGCCATCAAACACAGCTTTGTAGGTTTTGCATTTCTAGCTTGAGAACTTAGAAGAAGGTAATCTGTGCATTACATTATTTGATTTAGACACTGTCCTCGATAACTCATATGTCACGCCAGGAATCAGAAAATAGTTGATCACTAGACCTGTACCAGAGGTGTTCTTGCCTTCTTACTCTGCGTGACATGAGAGTTATTAGCAAAATAAGACTTACCAATGACTACCCCGCTCCAGCTGCATAGCCTCAGCATGACTACTGGTTACGTGAAGAGACACCAGACAGACATAGAAATATGCATCCATGGGAGGAACTTCACATTGGCTCTGGCTATTATTGTCAAATCAACTTGCAAAGCACAGAGCTGGGTTATCAGGCAAGTGTTACTCCGTGAGCACTCCATGAACAGTGAGGTATCCAAGGCTACAAAACCAGCTCTTGAGGGATGCAGTCCTCGGTTGCTCTGGCAGAGTGGGACAAACAAGAAGCATTACATTAAGAAGGAGAGAAGATATGGGCAGAAATTCCCAGGTGAAGGCAGAGACAGAAGTAATAAGCAAGAGAATGGAGGTGTTTTACTACAGGAAAGAAAAACAAAGCAGGTGGGACAAAGATCAAAGATCCACCTGTGTTGCTGTGTGATGGCAGCTCACGCAGAGGAAGAACATGAACCTCTTTCCCATTCACAGCTCCTCTCAAATACTGCAATATGAGGGATGAGGGAATATTTGGATAGAGAGTGTATTCCCATCCCCTTTTTAATGCAGAAACTACAAACCCAATTTAGGTGTGTAATGCAGGCACTTCCACTTTGGGTGCCTGCCACCAGTAGGAGGGAGCAGAAAAGGAATGCCTGAAAGTGGAAGGGTGCTGGCCCTTTACACAGAGGACAACACTGGCTTTGCTTCCCTTCTGCGAACTGCACTGCCCTTTGCATGGTGCATCTTCAAGGGAGCCAAGTACGCTGTTATCTAGGACACCACAGGGCTGGGGGAGCTGGCCACCCTTCAATACAGCCTGAAGGAAATAAATTTATCCTCAGATAAAGAAGACCTGGATTCAGGGTTTGCTGTTCCCAAGAATGAGCACTAACATATGAGGCAAAGAAGACACGACTGTTGCCCTCGTGTTCAGGGTGGGAAATAGCTACCTGTCCCCTCAGCACGAGTGTACTATGTGAATGTCAAGAAGGTTTTTTCAAGCTGTCCTTCAATGATGTGCCTATTCTTAGTGCCTAAAGGGTTAGGTAGGTAGCTAGGCTGGAAAGATGCTACCCTGTTTCATCTGTCTTTCACAAAAAAGTTTTATTTGTATTTATCACAACATCCAATTCTGCCAACTTAACTGTCATTGAATAAGCACCTTGATCTGTGAGCAAATCCATCAAAATCAATCGGCTCTTCTCACATACTGAGGTTCAATTCAATATAACTCTGAGTAACAGTCATGGCCTTCAAGAAAATATGATTCACTGTGTTACCCCCACACACACCTCCAAAAAAAACCCATCATAGACTTTCTGTCATTGAATCTTCCTCTTTTCAAGGTTCAATTCTTTAAAAAGTGTCTTAAAAGAACTCTGCTGCTTTCAAAATTTGTAGTTGCCATCAGGGCACTTTATATCCCCGAATGAAAGGTCAGGACAGATTCTAAATTGGTATCAATTGGCAAAAATCCATGAGCTTCCATGGAGCTGAGTCTATTTACATCAAATGCCTTCCTGGCCTTTTGAGAACAAGATTTTATTGTTATTATTATTATCATTTTAAAGGCTACCAAAGCAGCAACATTTATGCAATTTGTTTCCTGAAATTTGAGTTTGTAAAAAGAAAGCAAAACAAAAAAACCCCTACTTTCTCTTTATTCATTTTGTAATTAAATCCACATGGAGAAAATTGCCACTCTAACAATAATTGGGTAGATATTCTTGTTCTTGCAAGCATGAAAAATTTTTCAGCAAACATGATTGCATGAAATGTCCCTTATAATAGGCTCAGTGGCTCTCTCAACTAATTGTGACATTATATCATAGGAAAAAGTCCATAATGCTCCTCCACCACTGAACCGAAGAAACAAGCATATTAATATATGCACAAAAGTTATCCTCAAGCTAAACCCCTCCCTCTTGCTCAGAGCCTGAAGCCGTTGCTATGTCCCTGTTGAAGGGAACAGTATTCAGACCAGAGTCATAACAGCCACCTTATGTCTAGACCTATTTTATAGGATCAGGAGCACACATGCTGTCCCTTGGCTCCCACATACAGAGGCTTTGGGATTTACCCCCACCCTGTAGAATCGTGGCGTGCAGTAAAATGGCATTTACCGTGTTCAGGTGACCCTGCATGTGGAGCGAGGAGGCCCTCACAGCTACAGCAGGGTTCCTCCCGCCGACAAACAAGTGTCTCACTCTTGGGCTCAGTTCCCATAGCTGCTCCTGCTCAAAAGCAGCAGAAATTAACATGGGTCTGCAATAGCAGGTGCTCAGTTTTAGACGGACTACCAGTTTCCAGGCAACGCAGTGACCCTTTTTGTTCAGAGGTATCATTTTGTTAACTGTAATTGTATATACTATCTCCACTTTAATGAGAGACACCTAGTAAATTATACAGGGAAGCATTTCACTGAAGGGAACACAGGCACCCTGAGAAACTCCAGCTGTTACTCAGCAATATTTATTATTCATATGCCATCACAGTTTTCTGTGTGAGGCACCTCACACTGCAACAAAGAAAGAAAAGATGGTATCAGTTGACATCCTGCAACTCTGGATATAAAAGTTTAACTGTTCAATCCTATGGTCTTCAGGAAGGTTGCTCTTGGCTTAATAGGGTTTTGCTGCCTAGTGAGTAGTTTACAGTAGGTAATGAGCCCAAGAAATATACTATAGTTCAGTAATGCTCTAGAAAAGACCATAAGTGTGTGACAGGTCGAGAACTGTGTTGCTTGCCACAGCTGTTGGTATACCAGACATTTCAGGCTGGCAGGCAAAAGCACATGCCTATGTGCCTGATCCAGCTGTGTTGTCAATTGAAGGTCTTTGCAGAAGAAATGGGAGGTCATCACAGCTCATAGCTATTCACGTGCATGCAACAAACATAGAAAGGGAATGTAACATAAAAAGCAGGAGAAAGAGGGGGAAAACCTAGTTAAATTCCCCTTCCTTTCATCCTTTGGCTGACTTCTGCTCTAGGTGCTGTGGTACTAGAAAAAAGCTCCAAAGCCCAGACAGAGAGAGATAAACGAACCTGCCTACCCAGAGCACCCTGACATCACAGGCTTCAAACAGGAGCCATGCATTGACAGACTGCAAAAGGTGAGCCTAGAAGACCTACAGCATGGATGTTTGATTTCACGGGACCCCGTGTTGAGTGAACATTCCCAGCCCTGCTGAACAAATCATGTCCATTATTTTTCTAAGATACGCTTTGTTTAAAGCTGTATTTTCTGGATTTGGCATATCTGGGGATGTGTTTCTGCCGACTGATCAGAGCTTTGCAGACCAGGTAAGGACAGGCAGAAAGAGGAAAATTTCCCATATACTGCAGAGAATGAATGATGATTGAGAACAAAAGAACTGGCATCACTTTAATTAAGCCTTCAGGTCTGTGGAACAAAAACACTAGATTCATGATTAATATCCAATACACATAACGTTCTCTTCGGAGAACAAAGTGATGTACTATTCAATAACACCATGGATACTAGGAGAGTGGGCAGAGCTGTGGTGAGTAAGGGAGAATTACGGTGCCATATGGCACCAAAGCCCACAGAGAAAGAGCAGCTGCAAATCCACAGCAGCAGCAGCAGCTGCTGGAAGGGACTGAGGGACAGGAAACCCCTTTGAAAAATATGATGGTGTGGGAAGTGCCCATGCAGCTATAATTCTTCCTAGAGTTCTGAACAGGCATTAGTCACTATTGCTAGACACTGCAGTGGAGCCATGCAGGGTCATAGGGGTATTTTCCTGGTTATGACTTTTTCGACCCCAAAGAGCCTCTCAGTTGACTCTCCCATGTCTCTGTCCCCAGCCCTTCCATCCTTCCCAAGATGACTGCTATGCTTTATGAAGAGAAAATAACCTTGAAGAACCAGTTTTGTACCTGATCTGGAAGTTCCCTATATAAAACTCTGCAGTAAGAAGGTGTTTTAGATGTGGCACACAACCAACAGTAGACCAAAGGAGCCATGAGTCAGTTCTCAGCCTCCATTCTTCAGTCCCTCCTGGCTGCACCTACTTGTGGTGAGGGAGAACAGGAGATACATGCAGATCAGCATTAAAGAATAACCTTTGACCAGAGGCTGCTCCATGCAAATAAATGTTGCAGTAGCTTCTGTTACGAGTATACAAAAACCTATAATATTTCTAACACCATAGAAGGAAAAAACAGAAGAAAACACGATGCTAATTAAAATACAACCCCTTACAAAAGGAGGCTACAATATTTCAGCTATGATTTCCTGTTGGAGTGCGGGCGTACCTTTTAGAAAAGCAGTCAGCCTTAAAGAAAATTCCTGGCAATGGTGAATCCATCAAAACCCTGAATAAGTTGTTCCTCTGCTTAATTGGCCTCACCATAATATGCTAATCAATGGTAAATAATTGCTTTTTAATGGCAACCACTCTGTGCAGCCTTTAATTATCCACAAGTTTCCTGTAAATCATCACCATCTCCAACCAAGCAGTAACATACCCACTAATAGCTCTGAAGCTTCAGAAAAATCTTTGGTGACTCGACTGTCTCATCCAAGAAGCTCAGCCTTGTCCCTCCAAAGTCAGGTACTCAAAGCAGATTGCATATTTGGAGAAGATCAGACTATAGAAGTGGAAAAAGGCAAGTTTCACCCATATTTACCAGGCAGAGTTTGGCTTTTACATAGCTGTTTTTCTCTTTTGCTTAATGCATTTCATTTGTGATGAAAAAAATTTATGTCCTCATTTTATTTTGTAAGGAGTACATATGGGAAAAGGCTTCCATGTGGCAGCAGTGATCTTAACAGATGCTCCCCTTTGGGCAAACACAGGCTTTTAATGGAAAAATTGCTGAGCGAGGTGCCAGGTATCTTATCTTGATGGAGCAAATTCATATTGAAATGAAAGTTTAGTTTATCTCCCGTGTTCCTTTTTATGATGTTAGCTCCTATCCTGCATCACAAGCAATGTTTAACTTAAAGATATTCACATCAGATATAAAAACAGGGTATTGGAACTTAAATCAGTTAATGAGCACAGTTTGTTAAATTGCCAACCTAACCCATGAAAAGGGAGATTATAATTGCAGCTTATTCTTCACCTGTCACTCATTTCTCTTAAGGGAAATGATTGTTGTTTTTTACATGGAGTCATCAGTCAGACTCTTGGGTGCCTGATGAACTGCGATAAAATGAACGTAGGAAACATAAAGAGTCAAGTCATTCATTACTTTGTCTTGTACACCACTTGTAGACAAGGTGCCAGCTGCAGGAAAACCTCTCTCTGCCCCACACTTGAGTTGCAATGGGCCTATTATTCAGTGCCAGGCTATGGTTTCCTAACTTTTCCGGCATCAGCTTAATAGTAGCGTCAGCTGGGCATCATGCCATGTACATCAGCTATGCCTCATTTACCCTCCTGCTCCCAATTAGCTCGATCATGATGATAAAACCAGGAGAAAGACCTTTGGATAGAAGGCACATATTTATTTGGCCAACAGTCTAGTAAAAGGAAGGAAGGATGGGGAACTCATAAAGGGGAGGAAGGATGGATTGTGATCTTGGCTGTTCTGCAAATGCTCCATGTGACTGCCACTTCTCTCAGCCTCCTCTTCTCCTCCCCGTCCCCCCCCATCCCATCCCCCCCCACGGGGAGAATTCTTTGCTTTGCTCATGGAAGTCTTTTAAGCCACTCCGATGCCACAGTGACAAGATATAGAAATGACTAAAAATAAAGGAGTCCAAGAACTTTAAATAGCAGGATTAAACACTCATGTTCACAGATCTACAGTTACTTGCTGATGTCTGTTCATCAGAAATCTTTGTTGAATTTCATGTCATCGTATTTTGTTTGCTGTGGCTGTTAGGTTGTGAAGCAATCATCTCAGCTGTAATCCAAAAAGCTGAATGTAGTTATTTTGGGCAGAGGAGAGAAACCTTCTGCTTTAAGACCTCTGTGCAAGAGTTACAAGCCACAGCAATCTAGCTGTGTGAGAGAAAGCTCTTTTATTTATCTAGCAAGTAGTGTTTCCACTAGCACGCAGGAGCATTACTCTTAACAGAGACCCCTAGATTTGAGGTACATGCAGGG
The DNA here is from genome assembly GCF_963921805.1 of Phalacrocorax carbo. Taxonomy (NCBI): domain Eukaryota; kingdom Metazoa; phylum Chordata; class Aves; order Suliformes; family Phalacrocoracidae; genus Phalacrocorax; species Phalacrocorax carbo. Next base: position 25,897,223 of record NC_087513.1, on the reverse strand, counting down.
CTTACTATAAACTGGACAGGAAAGGGCAATCTGAAACTCCCTGCTATTGACTTTGTGACATGATCTGACAGATCACTTAAATGTAAAGATCCTGTATCTCCCTGTGAACAATGCTAGGGGAAAAGTTGTTCTCAGTTCCAAGGCAGGCAAATTAAGGAAAAGATGCTAAATACCTCTCCAACAGCTGCAAAGAAAATCTTCACCTGGAAAAAACTCTAGTTTAAGATTTCCTTCATTTTGGCCTTTTGACCCATTTTCTGTAACCTGTTGCCCATCCTCTAAAAAAATTATTTTGCCTACATAATTCACGGTCTTCTGAAAGGAGGTGTTCTTTTTGAAGGTAATAGAATCAAATTAATGTTGTGTGAAGTCCTCCAGGAAATCTGTACCCAGTCTGGTCGTGATGGATGTTCAAGGCTGGCACAGCCAGTCCGGGAGTGCCAGCACCCAACACAGGGCATATTGCAGCCTTAGAGCATGGAGACAGCAAGAGTCAAGCTAAAGGTCCCATCTAGACCAAATGTCTGTCCATTCCAGGTCAGAAATGTGATGAAAGTCACCTGCAGATGCCATCTGATCCAGCCTAGTCCTTGTCCCGTTCCACCATCATTAAAATGGCCAAGTTGGGACCTGAAATCAGTCTTGTTTCCTCACCTGGGCCCCAGGCATTTGTCATATTTTGTCATTTTGGCTGTGGCCCTCCATTCATCAAAATGAGTGACAGTGGAAGCAAAAGGGAAGAAGAGAGAGATCAACATGTGATGCCATTTTTATGCCATCTGGTAGTAAGTATGGGGATGCATATGGGCAAAACATAATTTAGAAGACTTCTTAAAATGTTTACCTACAAAGATCTGCAGTTCACTAATGCAATCTTTCCTAGCAAGAATAATTCTCAGAATGACTATATCCTTTAAAACTCATAATAGTATTTACGCCTACATTATTTAAAAGAAAAGACCACGTTCTGCCTAAGCAGGCTTTCTGTGAGAGGCACTGAAGAGAGTGCAAATCACTTACAATATCTACGTATCTGGATGTTACTTTCCTTCTCCTGATTCAAAGATCATGGATTTGTTGTGCATAGCAAGGAGAGATCCTACTATTCGACTTCACTGAAAAGTTTCAGTCATTCTTTAGAGATCAAATGCAAATCAATATCAAGTCTGTAGGAATTAATTTCATCTGCATTGTAATAAATATTTCTGCCTCTGTTCAATTTCACATTTCTTTGAAAATTGGAAAACTAACACATTTGTTTCTTTCTAGCAATCATAACTCCAGCCATTCAAAATTAACCCCAAGTTTCTTTGAGAGCCTTGGATTCTTACCCAGAAGACTGACTTTCATCATTGGAGTGTGCTTAAAAATACTTACTAAATCTCATTCTAGGATTCATGTGTTCCCATCCCTTTTTAAAGTATCTGTCCAAAAGGTATCTATTGTAATGCCTTGAATATGTTGCTAACTTTGCTCACACAAATTAATAGCAGTCACTCTCATGTTTGTAGAATTGGGGACGGAGTTTCTACACGAGCTGAGTAAGTATATAACTTCCAGCAAACCCTTAAAGTGGATAGATTTACTTTGTTAAAGCAATAAAAGACCACTCCTTGTACTAACATCCCCAATATTTCTTTCACTACTGTGCACAAGATAGCATGTCAGTGGAAGAGACACATCTTAGTTTCACCAGTATTTGGAATACTGTCCATTTTTCCTTCAGTAGACTTTCTACCAGGGCACTGCAACCCCAAGCACTCTGTCATAATTCCTCAAATAATTAACAAGGAGATCATTTAAATTGAGCAAGTCAAGTCTCTGAATACACCCATTGCTCTCTAACATGGGAACATCCACAAAATGTGATGGTTGAGCAATGGCATTTATACGCAATATCAAATAATCTGGAACACCATATGAAGAATATATGAAAAGTCATGGACAGGATGTCTCCTTTGCAGCCAAAATAAAATGCTGGTTTTCAAATGAAATACGAAGTGGAAGAAATGCTTGCTTTCTTAAAAAAGTACTTTGGTGCCAAACATTTTGGAGACATTGTTGAAGAACAGTCTTTCCTCACATAGAGGTTATCCCTGTGATGCTGCCAAGGTCAGTGCCTGAGTGGGTGATTTGCCAAGTAAATGCCAGTTGTGTAATATATGCTGTAGTAGGCATGGAAGCAGATTTTACTTTCACACCCGCCTTTTGAATTGGCATTCTTTGCCTCTTTTGTGCCAATGTTGCTTCTCTTTCCCATTCTGTGCCCTCTCTTTTCACTGGAATGCCCTCACCCCTCACATATAAGCTGAATGTCCCATTGTTTGCTAGAAAGCAAGACTTGCTGAATATGGATTTTATGGAAGTCACACAGGAAAGACAGACTGTATAACTTACTACATACCTTATTCATATGGTGACCCTACCAGGAGTATATTATTTTAAAAAATCCTCCTATTTTGTCATATGTACTTGTCTACCTTATATAATAGGGAAGAAAATAGTTCTTCATTCTTCAAGAGCTCTTCTTTCTTGTCAACCCATTCTTATCTTCATGATTATATAAATTCTGCTTCAACTTTTTTCTCCCCATAATTTTGATTGTCTTCAGATGTCTTTCTTTTATGGTTACAAATTTCAATTTATTAGATATTTTCCTATGTTTCAGTCCTTAACCAGACGTTTTCAGTCAAGTCTCTCACAGTTCTACACAGAAATTAAGCACTTCTTTCTGAATGCTGACACTTACATGTATCCTCTCAAATAGGTAAACTGGGCTTACCAAAGACTTTTTAGAAGCAAGTGTTAGTAGGCAGGTAGGTTTATGCAATCAAATGATAGAATTTGTTGCACAATATTAGAAAGTTTCTGAAAGTTATATGTATCTTTGGCTGAGTTGGAGAGTGAGATCCCTGTTCTGTGTGCATTGCTTTTAGTCTAGGTTTGCCATAGACCACAATGTTCTCCTTTGCTATGGGAGCAGGGCACAATGAGCAGGCTGAACAGGGACCATATCTTTAGAGTCCCACACCTACCCCTCGGTAGCCAAAGTAGGAGATTAGCCTTGTATCCTTTGAAGCTGCAAAGGATTCCTTCCAAGAGCCAAGAAGGGGCTGAGGAACAATAGTTACTCTGAGTGTTCAGATGTACATACAGGTTACCTCAGCTGCACAGCTCTTCACTCATCAGTCAAGCAGTTGTATTAGTCAGGATGTGTGCTCTGATCCTGGGGCGAGCATTAGAAGTTTCAACTTAGCTTGCATCTCCTTCACTCCTTAATCCAACTAAACCTTCTTTTTCCTATTGTCTCAGAGCATGCACATAGGCAATTACTGCCTCTCATCCAGTGCTTGGTCAAATGTTAAATATAGTAACATGATGGGGTGTGGAAGCTCTGAGTCATAATACCTTTACTGAACGTCTCTAAGACGGATCACTTAGACTGCTCAGTGGCTCAGAAAAAAGCCCAAATGTTAAGCCAACCAAGCAGTGTATTAAAGTATTTTGTGTAGGTCTTTTAGTCAGAAGAGACAGAAGGGGCCTCATTGTGTAGGGCTCATCAAGCCTCCAGGGATTTGTGAGATCCAATTAATACGTACTGTCAGGGGTGGCTGCTGCCACTGCAGTCTTATACCTGGTATATACAATGTCAGTGGAGTCTTTGGCATGCAATGATTTTGCCATGGGGAATTCCACTTAGGAGAATTTTTCTTTGGAGGAAAGTAGTAGTTACTCACCTATTAATGCCTGCTATCAATAGGAAGCAAAAAAAATGGCACCCTGCTGGAAAAAGGTAAAAAAACCCAAACACTTCTTTGAAACATCTGGACAATGTTATTTTTTCTTTCTGCTGAGAGCTATGGCTTCACCTAAGCATATGTCAAATTAAGTTATTAAGAAAGGGTAGTTAACACTCAGCTTAGACTCCCTGTCAGGTTTCTCCATTTCTAGGTTCCTGAACACACAGAAACAGAGGGACATTGTGTACAGCATTTGTATGGGGAGAGAAGGGGAATGAATGGAAACTCATTAATTTCTTTGGAAATGTTATTATGAAATAGGTCACCTTCTTTAACAGGGAGGAGAAAGTCTGCAGATGCTAATCTTTGATGCTCTTTGAATCACACTTTCCTTTGCAGAACACTAATATCGGCACTTTGCTATAACTGAACTCAGAAGAATTGCAGGTGTAGCCACCTACTATTATATTCAGGAATCTAAACAGACAGAAACCTTGCACATGCTTCCCAATATTTCTTCGTAGAATTTGATTGCACAACATGTCTGCAAGCAGTTTAACAAAATATGAAGAAACACTTCCCCCCAACTTACAGAACAAAAGAGAATGTATTCTTACCTATGGCAAAATATATTTTATTCTGATCTAAAATTATATTTTGCTAAGCTGTCTTTGTGAGTTACTTTCTCAGTGGGAGTTGTTATTTCTCCCACTCTTCCTACAGTAAATCAGTTGCTCTTTTTTAATAACCACTGTTTAATAACTTCCTTCCTATCAGAGATTGTAACAGGATGCTCAAATTATCTTATTCTTTCAGAGACTGTATTTAATCAGCGACTTCACTTTATCTCATTATTTCCACAGTTGTATTACTCAATATATTTAACATCTATGTTTAACTTGTTAGTATTTAGTATCACAGCATTGAGGTTCTTCACAAAAAATAAGAGCACAACAGACTAAGTTTCCTTTTTTTGCATTTTCTTAAATTCATGGGAGGTAATAAAACATAAACACTTAAGTGTTTGTAAAAGAGGTTTTTCACTGCCAAATGACCCATCATCTTTCCTGTAACTTTTCTTAGCTGAACTTCATAGGAACAAATGCCCAGCTCCTTTTCTTTTTCTCTTTCTCTTTCTCTACAGCATCAGCTTCAGCTTCTCTTTCTCAACACTGGTTAGACTCAATTTATATCTAGGACCCATGAAGGTAGAAGTCCTACTCTCATAGACTTTTAGGCAGCTAAGAAGAGGCTCAGCCTGATCCAAATTATGCAACATGCTAAAATGATGCAAAAGGAGCTAACTCTCCACAAGTCTTCCATGTGTTGACTCTTGGACCCCCACAAGCTACAGCCCATGCTTTGAGATGACACTGACTCCCATCTTATTACATACCAATACTAAAATGGAAACTGCACTTGCAGCTGGACTATTAGGCTCAAAAAGCAGAAGAGAATTAAGATAGGATAAATTTAGCTTTTCTTTACTTAATAAGTGCAATGAAATTTCTTAAGAGTTTGAAGTTTAAATTAATTGGGACAAAAGTACATGGACAGTATTTTGCCTTAATTAGGAACTGCTTATAAAAAAAAACACTAATGTGTCTCCACTTCACTTCACTGATAACCTGACTTCATCTTGATACCCAGCAAATCCATTTATTTCTGTTAAGGGTCAACTGTTAAAAAAAGCTTAATATTTAGCCACCAGTGCTTATCATTAGATCCTCTATCCTCTTTTCTGAGTTGAAGACAATATTGTCTGAATAACTTATACTCCTTGAGTGCTTGTTTCTCTAACCGTATAAACACACACAAAAGCTTCCAATTTTTGCCACTTCCGTGATGCTCCTAGTAAAATTAATTTGTAGATTGCAGTTTCAGGCTTACATCTTAGCTCACTTTAGGGAGATATCACATAGTTTCATAGAATCATAGAATCATCAGGGTTGGAAAAGACCTCTAAGACCATCAAGTCCAACTGTCAACCCAACTCCACCACGTCTCCTAAACCATGTCCCGAAGTGCCACCTCTACACATTTAACAACTCCAGGGACGGTGAGCCCACCTCCTCTCTGGGCAGCCTGTTCCAAAGCCTGACCACTCTTTCAGCAAGAAGTTCTTCCTAATATTCAATCTAAACTTCCCCTGGTGCAACTTGAAGCCATTTAGTCTCATCCTATCACTAGTTACTTAGGAGAAGAGACCAACACCCACCTCGCTACAACCTCCTTTCAGGTAGTTGCAGAGAGCGATAAGGTCTCCCCTCAGCCTCCTCTTCTCCAGGCTAAACCCCAGCTCCCTCAGCTGCCTCTCATAAGACTTGTTCTCCAGACCCTTCACCAGCTTCGTTGCCCTTCTCTGGACACACTCCAGCAACTCAGTGTCTTTGTTGCAATGAGGGGCCTAAAGCTGAACACAGTACCCGAGGTGCGGCCTCACCAGTGCTGAGTACAGGGGCACGATCACCTCCCTGCTCCTGCTGGCCACACTATTCCTGATACAAGCCAGGATGTTGTTGGCCTTCTTGGCCACCTGGGCACACTGCTGGCTCATGTGCAGCCGGCTGTCAGCCAGCACCCCAGGTCCTTCTCCGCCGGGCATCTTTCCAGCCACTCTTCCCCAAGCCTGTAGCGTTGCATGGGGTCGTTGTGGCCCAAGTGCAGGACCCAGCACTTGGCCTTGTTAAACCTCGTACAGTTGGCCTCGGCCCATCGATCCAGCCTGTCCAGATCGCTCTGCAGAGCCTTCCTACCCTTGAGCAGATCCACACTCCCGCCCAGCTTGATGTTTTCTGCAGACTTACTGAGGGTGCACTCGATCGTCTCATCCAGGTCATTGATAAAGATATTAAACAAGACTGGCCCTAACACTGAGCCCTGGGGAACCCTGCTTGTGACCGGCCACCAGCTGGATTTAACTCCGTTCACCACAACTCCTTGGGTCGGCCATCCAGCCAAATTTTTATCTAGCGAAGAGTACACCTGTCTAAGCCATGAGACTCCAGCCTCTCTAGGAGGATGGTGTTGCTAATGGTGTCAAAGGCTTTACTAAAGTCCAGGTAGACAACATCCACAGCCTTTGCCTCACCCACTAGGTGGGTCACCTGGTCACAGAAGGAGATTAGGTTGGTCAGGCAGGACCTGCCTTTCATGAAGCCATGCTGGCTGGGCCTGAACCCCTGGTTGTCCTGAACATCCCTGGTGAGCACACTCAAGATGAACCACTCCATAATCTCCCCTGGTACCGAGGTCAGGCTGACAGGCCTGTAGATCTCCAGATCCTCCTTCTGGCTCTTCTTTTAGATGGGTGTCATACTGGCAAGCCTCCAGCCATCTGGGACCTCCCCTGTTAACCAGGACTGCTGAAAAATGATGGAGAGTGGCTTGGCAATCTCCTCCACAAGCTCCCTCAGTACTCTCGGGTGGATCCCATCTGGCCTCATAGACTTGTGAGTGTCCAGGTGGCACAGCAGGTCATAAACTGCTTCCCCCTGGATTATTGGGGGTTTAACAACATGGTCTCACATCACAACATGTCCTGGTCCATGCTTCCTGCTCTAATATAAAGGTACAGCTAGAACATTGAACATTGAAATGTTTGCTAGAACTTTTTTGCTGGGCTAATCATCAACTCATTTTTCAGGCATCCATCATCAGATACATCCTTCAGTAGGTTTCAGATCTGTTCTAATTTTGTTTTGAAGACTATTCCAGCATACAGTGTGTCAAGGATTGGGCTATTGTGATTTACAGGGTATTCAGAAGAGACAGCAGAGGTTGCAAAAGGAAGACTTTAGAAAAATTATGAGGAAATCAATATCTCTGATAAAATGCTTGTTGTGGTTGCAGTCGCACTGTAAGTAGTTTTCTTCATTAAAAAAGAATTTATTTTTGCATGCCTGGAGTCTGCTCATGTTATTATTTGAAATGCAATACTTGAAACATAGGGGAGTGCAAATGTGAGGTGAGAAATTCCTAACACAATTCATTAGTGTATCTAAGCAACCAAGCAGAGGACTGGATGTGCTGTCTCATGGCCTTCTGAAACTTTACAGTACCTGCCACTCACCAGTGTGGCCCACTCTGACAACAGACATAAAAATGGAAACTTTGATCAATCTGACCCCAGGAAAAGCAATACCATTAAGCTGTGTTTTAGCATCATAGACCCATCGTATAAACTATTCAAGAGAGCTGCTACAGGCTGAGAAGAATAAACTTTCCATCTCTGCTTCATTCACCATGATGTGCCTCTCACTGCTTTCTTCTCTTCCTCAGCCCTACTTTCCCCTCCTCCTTCCCTTTTCAACTCCTAATTCTTTCACTGCTTCCCATTCAGGCCTTGCCCTCTGCATTCAGTTTCTGCTTCTCAGTCCCCTTTGCCCACTCCCCACCCTGTCTGCTCCTTTTTGGGTTCAGTTCTTCTTACTTCAGGCTTTTATTTCTCTGAGGGATTTGAATAATCACTCCTTCTTTTTTGATCTCATTGTCATCTCAATAGGTCTTGCTGCCTTCCACCCTTTCCTCAAAAGGTAGGTTTCCAAAGAACATATTCCCTCCAGAAAGGAGGAAAAGGACCTCTGAAACTCACTGACCCTTTCTAAATTGGATGTCCCATTGTGTATCACAGAATTAGGAATTTTTCCATTGTATGAGAATGTTAACTTTGTTAGTGAATTTTTTTTAATGAGCACATTAAATTCCTCTTTAGCCTTAAAAAGATGTAACTTTGTCTATTACCCTATCATGATTAATTTCTGTCTCTGCTTGGTCGATGGTCAGTTTTAACAAGGCTGATTTAGTCATACACTAAATTTTATGTAAAACATCAGGAGGAGGAGCAGACCTTACTAAAGGCCAAATAAATCCCTTTATACTATATGAACTCTCTCTCTCTCTCTCTCTCTCTCTATATATATATATATACACACTATATGAACTAGGAATCTAAGGCTGACACATCATTTATACTCTTGACCACATTTTTAAAATGCCCCTCAAACCTAACATCTGCAACTGAATGCTCTTGAATGCAACTATGCACAGCTGAGCATCTGACCCCACTGCTTGGGCAGAGAAGTCTGTCACATCTGATCTTGTTCTTTGCCATAGGTCAGATAAAAGACCCAGACACAAACACCAAGGTGTCACACACAGGGTATCTCAGGAAGAAATTTTACAGCGGTATTTCAGAGTCATAACTACTGACAATAAATTAGAGAATAAGTAGAAAAATAAAAAAAAAAAGAAACAATTTTGCAGCTCTTATCAAAGGCTGGCCCTTTCTTTCCACAGTATGTGGAAAATGAAATAAAAGAAAATTCTCAGTGATATGCAGGGATCAAGAAAATTCTCAGTGATATGTAGTCAAGGCCACAAAACAAGAAGACCTTGAGCCAAACTTCTTCAAAGGTCAGGGATCCAGGCATAAGATATTCAGCTAGGCTTTTTGTTCCTTATGTATTCTTGCAATGGCAGATCACTGGAAGTTTGCTTTCAGCCCTTGTATCTAGGCCAGGAAATGTTAAAACATTCCTTTTTATCCTCCAGTACCCGATTACCACGTTACTAAATAAGGATTCCAAAATAAAATGAATGCAGAACCATATGGTTAGTTCTGACTACCATCTTGCAGAAAAAAAATCACTCATGCTTCTGTTCTGTACTACAGATGGTTCTGATGGACAGCATCATGGAAAGCCACATTTTTATTGCTGAGGAAAATGTGAAGACAATTCTGCAAATCTATTTATGGAACATTCTGCTTCTATTAGACACAGGGATAGGTAACCAGAGAGTACTTTTGAAGAGTTGCCATTTCTATTCTATATTCTGCTCCACATGTATTATCTGACCATGGAAACGTCCTAGCAAATGGAAAAACTATGTTTTGATGAATGCATTGCTGGATCCAGCCCTTAAGACTCAATTTTCTTTTATCACTTCCATCTCAGTTCCCAGAATTCTCATTTCTACCTGCAAGACTGAGCCCATTGCTATTTGACTTTTTTGTGCATCAGGAAGTATGGTTATTTTGTCTTCTAAACTTGGAAAGCCTGACTGCCTGGTCTTTTGAAGAAACTGTGGTCTTTAGTAGTTGCATAGTAGACACATCTGACTCATCACCTTAACTCTGTGGGCTGATGACTAAAGAAAAAAAAAAAACCAGCAAAAAAAATTAGTCCTTAGTCCAAGATCTCTTTTCCTTTACACTGGTAATTCCCATTCATCTCAACAGTTTTCCTGTTAATGGATGATGTAAACCAATGAGTAATTTTAACTTTCAAGTTTTCATTTATGGTTTTCTTATACTACAGAACAGTAATGTCCAAAATGTTCAATCTAAAGATATCACAATATTGCCAAACAAAATTTTACTGCAAAACATACATATTTAGATTAAAATGTCTCAGAATGATCTCTTCACAAAACATAGGAACATTCATTTTAACAACAAGAAAAAATCATTTTCATGTCATCTGCCCATGACCGTAATATTATGAATTTCAGTCTGCTCCTGCTGAACACAGAGGAAGAGAAATCCAGCCCATTCTCCCTCCTCCTCCTCCTCCTCCTCTTTGCCCTTTGCAAGGATTTAAATAAGATTTCCATATCTACTTTTACCACTTACATTCTGTTTCACAAATAAGCTGTTTTGTGTAGATGCAGATAGCACACGTTCACAGGCATTCCTGTTCTACATTCAGTTTCTACTAGTTTGCATAATTTTCTCTTTAGGGATTCTTACAAAAAGTGATGGGGATAGAAGTCTTTTTTTTTACCCCTCAGCCATGAATTCCATCTGTTGTCATGGCACTGAACCCAGTGTTGAATAGCAGCCAGCATTGCTTTTGATGTTCTGTAGGATTAGTAGAGATGTCTGATGTTATTGTGCAAGATTTTTCATAAGAGTAGCTCTACCTGAGCTTTATGCCAATGTACAGTTGCTAAATTAATAAATAAATGTGGTATGCCATCAAAGTTCACATTCTGGGGGCACTCCCTTGGACCTTTACTATTTTATAATGGCTCACAGAAAGTTTTTGCAATTACTTTCATTTCTACTAACACAACTCAAATGTATGCAGCATTTTATTAAAGGTAGATGAGAAGTAGTATGGCCAATGAAATATAACTGACAATCTGTAGCTGATGATCTAATGAGGCAAACTTTATTTGTATGATCTTCTAATCAAAGTATTTTGTGATTTGGCTCTACCTTTGACTCTGACATTTTTTACTGAGCTGTCAAGTAGACAAAGTTCCCATTGATCCTAGCTCTGGGAGGAGTCAAATATCCAATAATTAGAGGTATTCTTCAATGCTCAGGACATTCAGGTTGTCCTGTTTTAGACTTCAAATCTCTTGACACACATTAATCAAACTTTCACAAATGCCCATGGAGTAGAAGAGCTTTTTTGTTGTTTTTGTTTTCTTATAAAGGTAAGTATCAATGCTGTTTAGGATTTTTTCCTGCCATCTCTGTTTCATCAAAGGTTGTCAGTCTATCAATACCTTGTCTTGTTTATGGATATATTTTGGGAAGATTTCCAAGTTTCAAGATGGGATTTCTGGTCAAAACAGAGAACGTCACACCTTGGCACATGCTCAGGAAAAGGACGTGTAAAGTTTTCTGTAACAGATGATTACAAAGGGCAGCAAATGAAAAAAGCTCTGCTGCTTCCTTTTCCTGTCTCTAAGAAATCAAGTTTGCTTCTGCTTCTCAGGGAGTATTCAGGTTATATGGGGCCAGGGCAGTGGCTTTCACCTTGAGGGGATGAAAAGGTAGCAATTGACACCTCCTGTACTCAATCGTCCTTCCCTGCAGGAGCAGCAAGCACATTTTCTGTGCTGTTTCCCATGGAGAAGCAGTCTAGCACTTCATCCTTGGAAGAGAAACCTTCAGTTTTGCCTTTACAGCTAAGAGGTCTTGTCTCAGCTTTGGCCCAGGAGGGTAGCCTAGTGAATGAGTCTTTCTAACAGAAGTGGAAGACTTAGGCCTCAGGTGCAGAGAGTACTCAACACAATGTGGATTTGGCATCTTGCAATGAAGGCGAGTGCTCTAGACTGTCCTCTACTGCTTCAATAAACTGTTTTAATAGACTGCTCTCCTGTATTCTCTGCATCCTGAGAAGATGAACAGGAACTAGATATTTATTTTCTTGTCTAACTTCTGAAATATTACTGATTTGCAGCCCCTTAGGTGTATGCTGTATTTCTAGATAAAAATAGCCTTTTTCTTTCCCAGGTTCATTATTTTCATATTAACTGCTTGCACAGCCTACAAGGTTCTTGAGAATGGCATTGGACTCTTAAAAGTGCTTGCAATTTACTCTGGCTTTTTCACATTTGAACCCTCTTTAAATGAAACTGTGCAGCCAGCTCAGCTGGTGTTTATGTGGAGTAAATCCACTGATTTCAGGAGTAGTATCCTGAAGTTACTTCAGTGCAAATTAACATGTTATTAAAGTAATTAATCAGCTTCTGGTTAGAAAGGCAAATCTAGGATACAGATATGTTGCCTTGTAGTTCAACAACAGTTTTCTGAGGTTTCCCTAGGGAAAGGATAAGGATAGTTGGACTTCTTGGGATACAGGATGGAACACAAAATGGCAGTATGTTGTGCTGTGCAGGTGGAGTTTCAACCCTGCATGTCTTGCCCTGACTGGTGAGCCAGTAAGGCTAAACTTTGATAAATTTGGTGAAGTTAGGGAGCTTCAAAACTGCAGTAACAAAAAACACAAAAAGCACCTGTTATAGAGTGTATGGAGGTAAGTTCTTGTTTAATGTGAGAAAAAAAAATCAGCATCATTTAATCTCTTGGGACAGAAGTGGCAAAAAGACAGATGCTTTTGTTTTAAAAGAAGAAAGTCAGCATGGGCCACAGTACTTTTTCTACTTTCTTTAGAGGCTTTTTACCCAAATCTTCAACTCAGCCTATTAAATGCACATTTCTTTTGTAGCTGATATATCAATGTCTGTACATATGCAGCACCACATGTGGATGATTGGGATACGGCTCAACAGTAAACTGGTTTGGAAGCAGCACAGCTTAGCCACTGGTGAGACAGAGACCAGACACTCACTTTATACCAATCCTCAAATCTTATTGCTGTGTGATGCCTCAGTCCCCAGCAGCTACAGCCTGGAGCACATATGTAGCATGGGAGTGGCATTAGCTAGGAAACTCTGCTGAGCATCTGCTGCAGCCCTGCTCACCTCTCGCTTCAACCAGAGGAATGCAATATGCTCAAATATTTGCTGTACAGTCTCTGTGTCTCCAGGCCTTTACCATACATCCTTCAGCAGGACTGAGAAAGAGATTACCACGGCTGGAGATATGGGTGATAACTATACCCTAGCTTTTCAGTGAAAGGAGGGGACAAGAACATGCCGTTATTGAAGCAAATACAGAATACCGTATCTGGAGCTACTCTACTGTGCAGATGGGAGTCCTTTCTGCTGCGCCTTAGTATGAAGAGGGTGGTAGAGCACTGACAGTGACAGCACCACAGTGACTCCAGTCCAAGGTCAACCACAGCTGTTTCTCTGGTTTTCATGTGCCACAAAGGAAGGGGAGAACCAGAGGCCAAGAATCTGGAGTCCATTTGCAGGTTAGATCGAATCTCATCATAGCGAAAAATCTCTCCCTGATACGAATATCATTTAGCCCCTGCATTAAGCATTTGGTGCTGAGTATACAATACAGATGCATGCCATTTGTAGCCTGTAAAATTAAAGATTGCCTCTTCACTGATGTTTGGATTTATAAAACACATCCTTTATAGGCTCCCAGTACACAGGTGCAGAATTGCTAGCTGAACATGAGCCCATGAGCTGCGTAGTAAGGAGGGATGCACATGTATTAGCAGCAGGCTCTATCAGTGAAATTGTTTTCATTTTTCACTGTCTTAGTCCTGTGGCTTAGACTGACCTACCCTTCAGAAAGCAGAGTAGGGCTTGGTTCCCTGTGCCCAAAGAGAAGAGGCTTGCCTAGCGAATAAGTGTCATGATATCCAACGGTGTGAATTTTACTCAGTTGCATTTTTCCAGTTATTATCCCACGTAGCCCATAGATAAGATATAACTGCAGGAGGAACATATAGGTCCAGGGCCAGAATGATCCTGTCTCCTCTCAAGGACCCTCCTTGGCCACTAAAACATTTATCCTCCTTAAGAAGATCGAAGAGTTAGTCTCTTTTTTTAAAACAAAACAAAACAAAACAAAACAAAACAAAACAACAAGAAAAAAACCTCCCACACACAAAGATGTTGAAGCACTCTTTTTTCCATGTTTTAGTAGACTACGCTGCATTATTTGCATTTTATTTGGCTTTGCACTGCACTGAGAGTATCTTCAGAGATAGGAACCTCATTGATAAAAAGCACAATTGTCTGATCTGCGTCAGTCATGCTGATGGATGCTGTAGATATCTTGATATTATGGTGCTCAGTACTGTCAGATGGAGCTTGCAGATCAGCATAAAATTATACTTATAATGAAGTTGGGAGCAAAAGGCAATTAATATGTACTGTTAACAGGTTTTCAAAAAGTGGCAGGAAGCCTACTGAGCTCTCTTCTCACAATATATCACCGGCAAAAGTTTTAGAGATAACCTGTTTTCAAAAGACAGAGAGACAACAAGACAGGGAGACAGAGATCTATCAAAGCAAAAGCATTTAGGCCCAGATTATGAAGCCTTTACTGAAGCTCTTGAGCAGTTACATGTCAAGTCCCATTGACTTCAACTTCTCATTAGCATGAGAAAGAGTTGCATAGTTTGGCCTTTAGTTAGATAGTAGGCTTAAAAAATACACATTTGTCGACTTTCAGCTGAAGCTTCTCACTAACACTAATTCTATTCAGACTACCCAGCTAAAAGAAAATCTAATAAAGTACCTGCATGTTTTTTTCTATGCACTTGTTTACACAGGGGTGAAATCCTGTTCAATTTAGAGAATATAGCTTCTAGTCTAGGATTAAAAAAAGGAATCACCGTCTGCTGCATTTTCATCCTTGAATGCCAAGCCAATCTTTCCGAAAAATTGTTATGATTTGATTTCAGTTTCTGAAATGTGCACATATTTCACAGGTGTTCTGAAATATTTCCTTTTTATATAGAGAGAAACAACACAAGTCTTACCAACAACTGAATATTCTTGGGCAAAAACTGCCTTCAATAAGTTTGCACTAGTAGAAAAATCTGTTTCTTGACACAAAAATAAGGTACAGGGGGCTTTCCTTCACTTAGTGTTAGTAAGAATTAGTTATTTCCTAAATTTATGACAATTTCAGAATTACAAGATGCAGATATGTTTTTTTAAAGCTGCTTAGGCAGTGAAATGGAAGGTGCTGATTGAAGAGCTCTCTTCTGTATATACTTGAAGCTATTATGTATGCCAGACAAATTACACACCAGAGGCTGAATGTGTACTAGGGTAGTCAAACATTTCAGGGTAAACTTTCAGGGCCCTCATCTCTTTCAGTAATCCTGTGTTTTAATATGTGAACATAATTCAAGACTACCTTGTCCTTTGAGGGTTTCCATAATTGTTTTGGAAGGTCAGTGTGCAGTTCCAGTTGTTTTTAGATAGAATCCAATTGTATCTAAAGATATAACAATACACACATGGCTGCAGATCAAAAAAACCTTGAAATAATTGTTTGTCTACAGTATTTAAGAGATACTGGAGAAAATAACTATGCAAATTACAGGGTGGAGATGGGCTAGGTAATATATTTTATATCTTATGCATTTAATGCTACACATTTTATTTATTCCACCAGTGTTCTTCCTATGCTTTCTCATTCGTTGCTGTTAAAGAACAACAAGTTGTCTCATTACATACATAAATCTTCTTTGATTGTTCTGGACAAATTATTTCTCTGCCTCTGCAATCTGGCTTTCAAAAACATTTGTTTTGCACCTGGGTTCTCCAAAGGCAGAAGGAAGTGGCAGCATTTAAAAGCATAAGAGCAGCACCTATTCCACTAACAATATCAAAGCTGAACAAGAGTCTCTATTGAAGAAAATTAACCTGTAGCACACAAATGTATTTTACAAAGTACAGGGGATTAGATTAAACCACGAATCCTTGTAGAGTTGTACCACTGACTCCACCAGAAGCCAGGATTTCACCTTCATTGCACCCCATAAAAGATTCATAAAATCTCTGCTCCTTATAATTTGAGCCTGAATTGTCCTCATAAACAGGAATAGTGCACCCTGTTCTGTAAAGACTCAATATTCTTCTCTGAATGGAAATGAAGACAGATTTGGAGTGGGAAGTTGTAGTGCTACAGAATTGTCAATCCCATCCCTAAAACTCTACACAGTGCATTTTTACAGGTATATCCTGGGACTGGACAAGGAGCATCTCATCTGCACAGATCCTGCCCATGTCATTGACCTACCTGAACCTTATGAGAATATTCCTCACAGGGAGGTAGTTATATGGTTGTTATATAGGACAATGTTGGAAATACTAGGAAGAGAAAGGTCATCCATATTTTCAGAGGCCTTCTTATCCCATGCTTGACCTAGAGGTAGCACTACAAAGCTACAGTCCATGCCAGCAAGATAGCTTGGTTTTAGCAACAGTCATCTAGCATCTGGGAGAGAGATGTATGAGGGACAATGGCATCTGAACCCAGGTTTTCTAATTTTACACGGTACAAGTCAGAAAATCCATCCATCCGAAGAAATATTAACCTATGTGCCTCCCTGACTCATTTATAGCAAGTCCTATGGTAGGACAGACACAGTTCAATAGTTCAAGTATGAAAGAAAATATGTTTTAAATTTTGAACGGACTCATAGTACACCCATTACAAAGGACAGGTATATTAGTGTGGCATTTTAAAGCATCACGGTTTGTGTTACTGAGGTGTTTCACAGCCAATTGACAAGTACAGCAGTCACATATGCCCCAGAAGCTTGGGGAGGGCGAAGCAGCTGGGAAAAGAAAACCCTCCGTTGTTCAATGCCTTCAGTACAAAGAGACTGAACACAAAAGATTTCAAATTCAGTCCTTTACTTACCGTGTATAACACAAAACCATGAAACTGTTCTTTCAGGAAAAAGTCAAGATGTTTTATAGCTACCTCACATTTCTTGCCTTTGACAATTGGACTTAATCCAGCACCACAAGATCTGAGTAACAAAAAATCATTAATTTCATTACAAACATGCTTGCCAGTATCATAAATTGGTTGTCATACTTACCTTCATTTTAATAAAAAACTTGGAGGTGTAAGCCTGTTTTCTGATATATGGGAGCACATTGTGTATTTTCAGTTAATTTGAGCAGTTGACACAGCTAACTACAGGTTTTATTACAATCTTCGGTTTAATTGGAAGCTTTCAGCATGTACTCTGGAAGTGTGGAAAAGGGACCTGTTTTTCAGAGTCCTACCTTTTCTAGCTATGGAATTCATTGCACCTTTACAGGCAGAAAGTCTTTTAAGGCTGAAGCCAACCCTAGGGGAGCTAGCAGGTAAGGGAGCCCTTAGCAAGACTGTCCAGCTCAGCACTGCTCAGGGTGAGCTGAAGTGCAGAAGCAACTCATGCTGCTCTGGCTACAGTTGGTCACAGAAGAAGAACTCTGCAGTTCTGTCCTCATCTTTTAATTTTCTTTTTTTCTTTTTTTTTTCTATATTCTTGACAGTTGCTGGAGTATGAAAGCTAATTTGAGTTACAAAATTAAAAAAAAAATAATGTGGGACCTTGCTGTACTCCACACGCACATATGCGTACACATACAATCCTTGTCCTTTCTCTCCTCCCTCCCCTGTTAAAGTAGCTATCTTGCACATCAAAGGTTAGGAGGGTATTTTTGGTACAGTCAGGAATCACTCAGGAGATGAACGAGCTTATTTGTTCCAAATGATGAAAGTTCCAAGTATTTCATTTTTGCTAACAGTTCATTAATGTAGCCACTCATGTGTGCTAATCCCACTTATTAAGCCTCCCTGTCTCCTATTAATAATAATTTAGCTAAATATGAGATGTTTCAACAAGGTTATTCATACTTTCATATATAATTATGCTAGATATAGGTATAGGATAATAATCTTCCTTTTCACAAAGTCTTTCATCTAAATAGAGCTTGGAGTGCCATAATCTGCACGAGGTGGTGCACAGGCTATGTTCGTCTCCTGTTACTGAGCTGTCTGCAGAGTGTTTATCTCCAAAATCCCGTGTGAGCCGAGAAGCGCTGTTATCTTTCTTGAGCAGATAGAAACCTGTAGAGCAGAAAAACAAAGGAGCAGAACCCACAAAAGCACTTACACAACTTACTGGGTTCCAGGGCCTTCAGGCAAACTCTGGGAGTGAAAAGCAGTGAACTTTGCAAATGAGGTGGGCAGAGGACCCGAGTGTCCTATTGCCTGTGTGAGCGCTTCAGCCAGTATACAAAAAGTGGCCATTTCCTTCTTCAGCTGTGCTTGAGAACTGAGCCAATTGTCTGTACCTTGAGAGGTGATTTAGTCCAAGACAGTTAAACCTTGGCAGCCAAGGTTGCCAGATCTGTTTTTAAGACCTGCTACAGCTCTGTTCACCTCTACTATAAGTAGTCTATTTCTTTCATCCCCCTCATAAGTAGTCAACTTCATGCTTCCCCTCTCCAAGCCCAAGAACAGACCATTTCTTCCTCCTCCATACAAGTATTACATCTTCTCTTTGTCCCCAGTGCAGTTCTGCCATCTCATTGATCTATTTTCCCACTCTTGTACAGGGTAGTCCACCTTCTCCGTATACAGCACTTAGACAACAATCAGTCCCCAAACCACACTGTGCAAACAGCCTGCCTTTCTCTCCATCATCCTGATCTCTGGCAACATCAGCCTACCTGCATTCTCTCCCAGCTGTCTCACGAGCATCCAAATCCTGTTCTGCCGAGCACCACAGCAGGATGAGAGAGATCTTGGATCATGCTAGCTTCGTTTGCTGCCAGCAGTTTCTCCTGTTGGACAAGTGAGCAGTCATTCCCCATCTACCTTCTCCATGGTCTGGTCTGGTTCTACAGTCCTTGATCGTAGGTTGTTTCTTTTCCAGACTGAGGAATCCCAGACTCTTTTTTTTCCCCTCAAATTCCTCAGATATATACCTCCTTGTTCCTTAAACATAGAAGCCATCCCACCTCATCTTTGATCACTCTTGTTTTTCTTCTGAAAAGAAGACAATTTGGGGATTCGCATATATGTAGTGAGGGGCAAAAAAAAAGAGATCCTAAAGAATCATTTTGTATTCAGTCTGAGTTAAAAGTGGCAAGACAGAAGAGGATTTATAGAGTCGCATAGTAATGCTCTCTGTTTTGCCCTCTGTTGACTTTCTAATAATTATTACGAATGTTTTTGCGATTTTTTGACATCTACCAAGTACTGAGCTAATATTTTCATACAACTATCATCATACTGAATCTCACTCCTGCGTGGCAACAGGATTCTCAGATCTTGTAATTTTTCATTAGAACCTAGGACACTTCTCTCTACATGCATCACATTTTTCTCTGTGTATATTAAATTTTATATATTTCAGTTGCCACAGTTGATAGGCAGCTCTCAATATTTAACAACAAACCAAGATATGTCTATGTTTTGGTTCAAATTTAAGAAGTTACTCTTTCTTAGCAATAGATGAGCTGAGAGCTTAGAAGCCATTACAATGGAATGACTGCCTGAAGTATTTTTAGACATTAAGGAGGAATATTGTTTTACTTAGTTATTCCTTTCCCTACATGAAAGACTTGTGCCTTTTATTTCTATGTGCCAGAAGCCAACATCTCTGCCTCTGTTTGTTTTCTTATCAATGTATCAGCAACATTGGTAGTATCTTCAAAAGAAGGATGAGCTGCAAATAGTTTATTTTATGAATACCTTGAGTCCTGACAAATAGTGGCTATTTTTGAGATGGATTATGGCATATCAGCATAACCTTGTTGTTGTTTTGTCGCCATTTACTTTTATCCCCAGGTGAATAGTAGATTTCAAAACTGCTTACATATTTAAAAGCAATGAGAATAATAGCAATCAACTACTAGGCCAGTTCCATAATCTAAGTTGTTTTTAGTTCCAGTTAAAATTGAAACATACCCTCTATAATAGTACAATTTGCTATAAGCAGAAAAAAAGGCAGATAAAAATGATAAACAAGCATTCAAGAAAAAAACAATCTGTGCTTCATTTGCCAGCAGTAAAGTGTTCCTACCATTCAATATGCATTATTTGAAAACTCCTCTGTGCAGCATCATCAACAATGTTTACCCAAGCATGATTATGATTATGATTGTTCCACGGACTTCATATCTATTGTGCTTGTAGGTCAGCACTTGCTGTAATAAGAGGGCCACCAGATTCACAAATGAAAGAGGAAAATATTGGTAAATGTGATGTCAGCATAGGAAATACTGTTTGATTAGATTTGCGAATGAGCCAAAACAACTTGCTTTTGGCTGGAATTGACCTAGTAGATACCAGTTTAATGGTTGGTTGCAGGGAGGATTTATTTATTTATTAATTTATTTACTATTAAATGAGCTATTGTTAAAGCCTGCCGCATTCATAGGAACTGTCTGTTTACTCTGCATGATCAAATGTTTGAGTCTACGCAAGCCTTTACTACATAGCTTAAGCATGCACTGGAGTTTCCCACTTTGGCTTGCCATTTTTTTAAGTATCCATTTTGGTTCTACTTGTCCGAATTTCCTGTCAGGATGTACACTATCTTTAAAAAGTAGGCAGCAGAAAAAGAGCCTTTTAATCATCAACACCACTGAAAACAGTGCCTTATTCTGCAGTTACTGATTGAAAGAACCTTCCTCACTGGGCTAGAAAATATTTCTTTACTCTCTATAGCGAGAGCTTTACCAGCAGTGAGAGCCAGAGGGGAAGGGGACCCATGAAATCGTTACTTGTAGACACAGTTCACTGCATGGGTGACATGAAGAACAGTGGGCTTCTTACGTGTCTCAAAGTGGAAGACCGAATTCAGTGCCTGGATAGGTTGTAGAGGAGCTGGGAGAGGCTTTGCACGAGGCTGCCACCGTCCCTGGGATTCAGCCAGAACTACATCTACCTGCCCCTCGACAGAAAGACGAGCAAGAATAAGACCTCCCAGGAGGTCATGCGAGGCTATCTATGGGGACTAGGGGGGAATCAGATGTTAAATAATGCACTCCTGCCCACTCTTCATTTAACATTTCGGGGCTTAGTTTTATCTGTCTCTGTGGGAAACTACTGTGTTGCTAACAGGTAACTATGCAGTGAGACGACACGCTAGCGTGGTTGTAGCTGTGTTTTGTGTTCCCCATTTTCCATTTAATAATCCAAGCAGAAATGAATAGGAATGCTAAATAGGAGTATGAAATATTATTTTCATTTTCTCTGTTGCTGCACAGCAGGAGGGAAAATAACCAAATGCCCCTAGAGGCATATCCGCTTGTCTAGAACATAGGAAAGGATTTGCAACTGGAATCAGAGCATTTTACAGCACGGCTATGCCTCTCAGAGCTGAAAGCATAGTCAGAAAGTCAGCCAGTGGTGTGTCTTTCTTCACACATAAGCTTCTTGTGGAAAAATAGCACCCACCTTCACAGAAAATGTTAGAAATACTTGTTTGCCACAAGTGTTCAGTAGTAGTAGTGTGATGAGTAGTAGTGTGTTGAGTAGTAGTGCTGAGCACTGCATTGCACGAGGCAAATTGTGGCTGACCAGCTACAAATGAGTACGAAGGAAATGCACACAAATTTGACTCAGTGCTCATGTACACACAAATAAACCCAATCTGTTCAAAGTTTGCATTTAAGCCCCTCGCTGCTTATTTCTCATACTCTATAACCACTCTGCTCGCTAAGTAGTGGGGTTAGAAGGTCATTCTTCAGCAGATGTAACAAGGGGCAGCTGTTTTGACACTGAAGGGATCAGTTAGGTACAGACTGTTTTTGCCAGAGAGACAGAGTTTGTAGACAGATGTTGGTTTTATTTCAAGATCAGCTGATAAAGCCGGGAGAAACAGGTATCTAACATTTCTAGCCCACAAACCTTTCATCAGAGCACCCGCTTTGCCAGAAGACGTGGTATTGAAGCCTTTTCCATGGCTAGACCAGACAGAGCACTGCTTAAAAAGACAGGTTTAAACCATGCTGTCTTTAGTGCATCTAACAGCCCAGCTCTTTTCAACGGGTTCTTACTGAGAACTAAAATAATAAAACCAGATTATGCGAATAGACTTTGTCTCTCGCCTAGCAATTCCCAGGGTCTGATGGCACCTGGCTGTTACCAAACTGTCAAGTTCTGATTCTTTTCCGAGAGGAAAATATACACCATCTATTGTCCTTGGGTTTAGCTTTGAAAAATGATTCAGTTAAGTCTTCTGTTTTGTAAAGGGCATAATAAGCAGTTCAATGTCACCATTTTTCTTGCCTTTCTGTGTTCTTGGAGGCAACTGAATTGGGAGAGTAATGCCTCAGATCAACGCCAAAAAAATGAAAATAATACTACTTTACACAGACTGCAAAAAATGGAACTCCCTTAACATATTGCAAAAATAGTCTTTATTTATTTGCTAATAAGGTTTTAATGATCTTGAAAGTCTAACATGCCAAAAAAAATGGTGGTAGACAAAAATACTGGTTTTACTTTCATTTTGTATCTCAATATTACAAAAAAATAAGGTCTGAGATCCTATGCTAATAGTCCTCCATTTAATATTTAATGCTCATGGTAAAAAGTTCTCTGAAAAAAACCAGCACTCTAACCAGAGAGATCTGACACATTTGACTTCAGCGTGGGACTTAATGAATTTGGCTTTTGGTATTGTATTATGTGTCTGAATGATATTCCTAATGATGGTAGTTACAACTATTGCCGGGACATCACACCTTTTTAATATTTCAAATTTACACGTCAATTTCTTGAGCAAAATTAGAAACTTAGGATGAAAGTCCACCAGATTCTTTGTTAATGTACCGTACCATACATATCAAGACACACTGATGGTACAGCCTTTCTATAGGAAAGCTGCATGTAAATCCAAAAAAGGATTTGACAAATATCAAAGACAGCACTGAAAATAAAAACATTTACCACAAGAGAAGCAGAAGATAAATGCAACAAGAAATTGACATTATTCTGAAAAAAAAAACCATACGCACTCAAAACAAGCTGGAAAAAAAAAGCTGAACAAGACATGGAATGACTCACCCTGGAAAATAACAAGATTGTCACAATACAAAGGAAAATACAGTATCAACACTGAGAAAAGGTTCATTTAAACTGAGAAAAATGTAACCATGGATAAAAAGAGCACATCTGAAGAAAATATTTGGTATCAGATGAGAAGAGTAAAAGAAGGCTGAAAATTAAAGAAACTTAAAAATTCAAAAGGGAAAGGCTTATCAAAAGGGGAAAACATTAACATAGAAACTAAAGAGGGACCAGTTTCTCCTTAACACTTGCTAATGTTCCATAAAAGGACAAGTAGAAATATTATGTAACGGAAGAGAAGCTTTATGTAAATCCACAAAATATTTACTAAAAGTTATGGTGATGAAAATAAGTCATATTTTAATTGCTAAGTCATCAATAAGAATAATAAGTTTTAAAGAAATAGAAATCTGGAATGTTAACTTGAAGCCCTTTTCATGTCTGCTTGCTATTGTATCATATTGTGGGTTATTTACACTTCCTATAGGAGAAAGAGGAAGCAGTAATAGAAATCATGTTATTAGAGCCAGTGAATTGATTTGCTTGATAGATTTCCTTATTTCCAAATTAATTTTAGTGACTTTGGCTTGACGCAGCACAAGCTAAAACACCATGACATGACAGCTAAAGGTGAAGATGAGCACTGTCACCCTACCACAGCCAAGTGGTCCCTAGACTATGGAGACTGCTTCTTCACCGACCATTTTTCAGTGCAAGAACCAGAGGGGTATTGTGGGAATTGGCCTTTGGCCTGGTGGCTTTTCTAAACCATTGATGCCTGTTCAAAGCAGCTGTAAAGTACTATCACATCAGGATATTATAATTTTATTCTTACTCTGACCAGGTATGAATATACAGTGAATGGCCAGAGACAAACCTTCTAATCCATCCTTATTATCTCTGTATTACAGGCTATAAAACTCCAGTTACTTAGTGTAGACATTTGTGGTCATGTTTCAAGGAGGCTAAATTCTTGAGGTAAAGGTTTCAAGTGATGGAGAGTCCAACACATTCACTGGTGATCTGTCCCAGATGTTTATAATTCACTTTGTAAAATATTACAATGTTTTACCTGATGGAAGTGAAAGTTAACTATTGGCATAACAACCTTGCCAGGACCTCATTCTCCCTGCATAGTAATTTACTGTGGAAAACTTGGAAACAGTTCTGCCACCTGTGACTGCTGCGCTTGCCCTTTGGTGTGGGTGTGTTCACGATGGGTAACTTGTTCATGGTATAAATAAAAGGGGATTCTTAAAGAAACCCTCTAAGAAAGGGAGCACACTGACTTAGCTAAAGCTTTTTCCAGCACCTACCTAAGGAGGTAACCATGTTAGCAGCTGTCAGAAGTGATCTGTAGCCTTGTCAGACGGTCACAAAGCTTCAACCGCAGCTGAAAACCTGGAGATGAAAAAGGCACCAAACTGCTTAAAAGTTGGTCCTCATCAGGGTGGAGGGCGAAGCTGGAAGCTGCTGCAAGCTCACATGTACACACAAGCAACATAATTGAGTTATGTCTACCCACCAGCTTGAGGGGAAAGCCAAGCGAACGTATAGCCTGAGAGCCATGCATTGCTGTAGCCCTGCAGGCATTGGCTTCATATTGTATAGCACAATACCTATAAATATTGCTGTGCAAGATGGTATAATTCTTATTCTTACTGAGAAACTAAGCCAATTGCAACACCCAAATGGTGCTGCAGCTGGAGTTTGTCTCAAATATATTATCCACTGGTATTACTATTTTGTCTTGCATACGCGTATCAGTGTGTTTGCGCATGTTTGCATGCGTACAGGTTTGGAAATCACTACAGTTGTTTCCTGGCATCTATGGTCTTCGATAACATGAAAATCAGCTGACTAAAATCTTTAACAACATTTCCTCTTAGGACAACCCTAAAACAGTTTTTTATTGGTGGAGTTCAGCACATGGAACTTTCTTCCTGTGATACCACAGTTAACAAGAACCGTCATTTAGAGTTAATTCTTCTCCTAATGAACCAACCTCTATTGTATGTAAACTCTGTACTACCCTGCAAGATGCTGACCTTGCATGAGAAGACACGTCCATAGCCTGCTTTCCAAATATAATCAACTGCTTGAGCATCTCGGCAATTTCTCCCGTAACTTTTGTTCTCTCAAAAATTTCCAATTTGCTTCATGTCGGGATAGCTCGTAACATCCCAAACAGCCAGGTACAGCAGGCAGACATGGAAATGAAAAACTGACACGAGTTTTTTCTTCGTTTCCTTGAAGGACAAGCTGGCAGAAGCAGCTCTGGTGCCTGAGGACTAGGAAGCCCAGCAGAGCAGCGTACCTATAAACCACCAAGTGTTTTTACACTTAAGTTGCCCACCATTGAAAGTCGCATCACATCCCTGCCGAGCAGACGGTTTCACTCAGATGGGAACAGTACTATCACCAACACAGAAACCATTCACACGGCTCCTGGGCTGCGCTTGGGCGGACCTGGGATGCGGTGGAGGGTCGTACGTGCCCTCTCGTACTCCCAAAGCCCCGAGCGTTTGCCGGGGGTGTTTCTAGCCCTGCACCTGCCTTGCCGCACCGCGACACCCCAGGGGGCTGGGCTCAGCATGGGGAGGCCGGCTGCCCGCTCCCCCCGGGCCGGGGGACGCGCAGGTCGGCCTGTCCCGGCCGGGGCGCCCCGCCGGGCCCACGCGTGCCGCCTGCCGCGCAGGACCCCCGGCGCCGCCCCGCCCCGCCCCGCGCTTCCCCACCGCGCGGGACCTGGCGTTCGTTTCCCTTAATTTCCCACTTCTTGTTTGGGTGGGTTGTTTTTGGTTTTTGGTTTTTTGTGTGTGTGTGTGTGTGGTTTTGTTTTGTCCTGAGACGGTGCCTGTGCCTGCGCCCTGACCCACTTCTAAGGCGGATAGTGATATTCTGCTGCTCCAGCCCCCTTCCCCCGCTCCCCCCACCCAGTTCTCCGGAAACAAGCACCCCCCCTGCCTCCCGGCTCGGGGAGCAGCCTGCGAACGCCACCTACTTACAGGCCGGCAGCGGCTCCCAGCCCCGCCGAGCTCCCCGCGATTACTCTCCCGGTTACCCCCAGCAATAAGGGCTTGCAAAATCGGGCCCTTAGATCAGCGCTGGGAGCCGAGATTGCTTTTTAGGGGGGCTCCTCTGTGTACGCGCTCTGCGGCACCCCCGCAGGGGGGCCAGGCTCCGCGCCCCCGCAGCATCCGCGCCCGCCGGCGGCACCCACCGCCCCGCACCTCCCTGCCCTCCGAGACCCCAGAAAGCCCTCACACCCCTCCCCGCTTCCACCGCGAATGAAACTTTTCCTTCTCCCGCCGGTGGTGGGGCGGCGGCGTCCCGGGGGGCTGCCCCGCGCGGAGCCGCTCTCCCCACGGGGCCACGCTTTGGCCGCGGCGACGTGAAGCGGCCCCCTGCCCCCCACCCACCCTCCTGCCGGCTGGGGGTGGGGGGCGTCTGCCCCCTCCCTCCCGCCCGCGGGCGGGCGCGCACCCCCCCCCCCCCCGCACACGCATACACTCACACACACACACTGAGGCACTCAGGCACACTCACACGCGCGCACACGTGCGCGCCCGCCCAGCAGCGCGCGGTCTCCGCCCCCCCGCGCAGACAGACACACGGACACACACATCAAGCACACACACAGACACGCGCGCACACAGACACGCACGCACACCCCCCCGCCCGGGCACACCCGCACAGCCCCGCGCCCTCGGCAGCGGCCGCTCGGCGGAGCGCGGTGCGGCGCGGAGGGCGGCCCCCGGCGAGCCCCCGCCATGCGCTGAGCCGCGGCCCCGCAGCACCCACCGCCGCTCCTCCCGCTCCTCCCGCTCAGCCCGCCCGCGGCGTGGGGGCGGCCGCCGGGCGCGGCCGCGGCGCGGAGCCGGCTCCCCGCTGGGGAGAGGCGCAGCAGCCCGCGGAGGCAGGCGCAGGCAGCAGGCAGGAGGAGGCTGAGAGGAGGCTGAGAGGAGGCTGAGAGGAGGCTGAGAGGCGGCCGGACGGGCAGGCAGGCGGACGGGAGGAGGCAGAGGACGATTTGGACATGCTCATTCTCGGGCGCTTGGTTGCCTGCATCCAGCTCGTCTGTATCCTCCGAGTGGGTGAGTGATCTGCTGTTGTGCGTGAATTCGGCTTTGCGTTTCAGACCAACTTTTCGGTGGGGTTTTCTCCCTCTGATCCCTTTGGCTCAGAGCCGCAGGTGCAATCACCGGCCACTCCACACCGTGGAAACACGCCGTCAGCACCACGGGTGGGAACGGGTCTCCTTACCCCTTCTCACCTCAGCCTCCTGCCGCCGGGCTCCGCGGATGCGCGGTGCCCCCACGCCACCCCGGCACAGGCGGGATGCTCCGGGGGTGGGTTCGGCAGCCCCCCCCCCGCCTCTGCTCCCACGGCGGCGTCTCGCGTGGCGCCCCGCGGAGCCGCTCCCGCCGCGCCTTCCGCAGGGCTCTGGCCCCGCGGGGGAGAGGAAATCCCTGCCAAGCAGTATTGGCAGCGAGCTTCTCCGTGGACGTGGGATATGAAATTTTACTTCAGCCTCTCGCAGGAACAGTTTGGAAGAGAACCGGGGACGGGTGCGCAATTTCAGCCCAAAAAAAGCCTCGTTCTCCAAGAAGGGGCAGCGTCACCGATCGCCCCGCACCGGGTGTAGCTGCTGCCTCGGCAAGCGACGGACAAGTCGTTCGTTCACGTGGGACGCAGCACACAGGATGTGGATTCAGATATAGATTTTAGCGGGGCTACTTACATAACCAAATTAATTTTCAATTCATTCTCATCTGTGCAACTGGAGCGCATCCTGACAGTCGTGCAATGCTCTGTTACTCGGCGGTATTATTATTATAACCAGCGTGAGTCAGTTGATGCTGTTAGAAGCGCCGTCTTAAATACTTTGTCAAATAAATGTTAGGAGCTTAAGTGGTGGGGTTTGTATCGTATTGAACGATCCTTTTGAATTTTTAAACTTCTGTCAAACAGATCACTAGAAAATACTACGTGGTCGCTCGCATTTACGTATGAGGAACTTAAGAGCTTCGGCTGCTCTTCTGTACACAATGGGTGTACAAAACCAGTTTTACAATAGGTGTCGCGTGATAAAGTAGGGACTAACCTACATTTCTCACCCAATAGATGGTTCTGCTTCTGAAGCCATGAAGCTCTGTAAACAAAGATCGGTGTTAGGTTACTCGGAGTGAAAGCAACTTCGTACCAAGTTCTGCTAGTTAGAGAAAACTACTTTTTAAAATTTTGCCACGTGAAAAAATATTTCTACCTCCTTTCTGGAAGTATAGTGGAATAATTAAACTATAAATGCGATTAATGTAACCGACCTTTGATTAAAATATTAAAATGTATGATCCTTATAAAGGCATTAATAGCATTTTAATGTCACTTTTAATCTAACCTATTTCTAAAACCAGGGTTCTTATTCTAATATAATTCCCTTGTACTGGTTTGGCAAAGGAGGGCCTGTCATAAAACTTTTGTTAAGTTTTCATAACATCTTTCACATATTGCCAACTTGTTTCCTGAAATCAGAGGTACTCCCAGGACTATCTAAAGGACAAAATTGGCAGGTGCTTGTATACGTGTGTGGAGGTACATGAAAATGTGTGAGTACAGGTCAAGTATACCATGATATGATCATAATGTAATAAAACACAGTTCAATTTTGGAGACTAACTTCCATGTTCAGAGCAGCCTACCAGCTTGCAAGCAATGCCAGGCATAAACGTAACTTTTCTAATGGAACCTGTTCTTTTTTTAATAATTTCATTTTGTGACTTTTAGAAATAAGGTGGTTTTGTATAATGTAATATTCAAATACGTGGTCTGCGTGTGTATGTTGTATTAATTAATTCAGAAGATCTGTCAGGATGGGAAGACAAGGTTTTTTCCTCACACAGGAGGTATAAGTGTGGCTACTTTTTTTCCCTCTAGACTGATAGACTATTGTTTTCAAACCTGACCTGAAGGGGACACCCTTTCTAGATGTGATGGATGATTTGGTCTGAATGGCTGTTCGTTCTGAAGACTCATGAGCTAGACTGCTCGGTGTGCTCAACGACATGAGTGTTCCCAAAAATTAATACCCTCTACAGGTTATTAGAGTGATTTAATGAGATTTCATCTGAATAAGTTCCGCTTTGAATACCTATCCGTAACTAAGTATGCTCTCATCTGATAGTATTAGTTCACAGGAGTAAATACTTTGTTAGGAATATGGCATTATTTCCTTTTGGTTTTTTTTTCATTAAAAAAAGGCAAATAAATGATTGCATACTACCAGTGTATGGTTCCTCGGGCTTGGTGAGAGAGGAGGACTGGGTTACACAGGCTGACTCTTACCATCAGGTATTGGTGGTATGGAAGAAACCAGACCCAGGGCTCTGTGGAAGGGATGTTGCTGAAGAGCATGGCAGCCTCCCTTTGCATTCGGGCGACTACGCTCACTAGTTCAAGGCTAGGCAACATGTAGATGCCGGCCTCATTTCCTTGGAGTTTCAAAAAATGTTGTGGAGTTCTCAGCTGGTCACGGACAGAGCTCTGCAGGAGGTCCCTTCTAATGAATCTGTTTGGGAGTTTTGCTGTTGCCTCTGGGAGAGTCAGCAGGAAAATCTGAGTCCCCTATGTGTTCAGAAAAGACAAGGCGGTCAAATCAACCTCACCGAAGAAAAACCTATTAGAGCAGACAGAGGAAAAATGGTCTTTTGGGAATGACAAGACAGTGACAGTTCGTTCTGTGTGTTATTGAAGAAATGCTTAGGGGCTCGATTCTAATATCGCTGCTGAGATATGAATAGCACCTTCCTCCACAGTGTTACTGAAGCCAAGTACTGATGTAATTATTTATGGAGCAGGGCATTATCTGAGTATTCTCAGTGAGTGCCATTCAGTGAAGTTCAATAGAACTACTTGTGGAGTGAGATGCTATTCAGTCAGAAGTAAGGGCACATGAGAAGTCCTGTGTGATTATTTGTGGACACTCCTGTCTAGTTAGAACAGAGGTTTCCTCTGAAGTTCTTTCTGTTACCAAAATGAAAGGAAAAAAGAGCCTCTGTGGAAAATTCGCTTGCTTTTTTACATTTTTATTTTAAATGCGAAATATGAGAGTCTGCAATCTTCAGCCTACCTATATCTCAGGCCTAAAGATACTCCTTGAAATTCTGCCTCAGCTTACTGATGTGTTCAGTATAACCTCCTGAAAGTCAATGGGACGTGCCCTTTTTGTAGCTTTTTTCGTATTGTGCTTGTGGAAAAAATGCCTGGAGTCTTTTCAATAAGTAGACTATTTATGAATCTGTGTAGGCAAGAAAATGTTAATAGAAAAAGGAGGATGTTTTAGCAAATTACATTGTAATCGTGGCTAAGTTTGAATCAAAGAGGCGTAAATATTTAGGCAAGACTTAAAAAATATTCCCTGCTCTCGCTAGCAAAATGTATGGGTAATTTCCCCAAATAATGTAAAAAGTCTCTCCAAAATTAGCTCATCTACACCATGCTACTGTCACTGTCTGACCTCAGCCAGAGTTTTGCCTTTCAAAATGCAGCTAATTAAACTACGGATTGTTTAATTAGTTGTGTTTCACTTTAATTTTTCTCTGTCTAGAAAAGGTCTCTCTCTCGGTTTTAGTTTGTTTTTGGCATCCCAGTACTATGCCTTTATTCACACAGAAGTATTAACGTTTCCCTAAATATTCTAATTTTTCTTACACAACTGACATCAGGACCGTATTTCCAAGCCAGCAGACAGCATAAATCTCATGACCAGCAAGAAAAGCAACTTCTCCATGCTCTTTACTGGACAGTCCCAAATAATAATAATGAGAATCTGAAGGACAGCATTGGCTCAGCTTTCTAAATCCAATCACACTTTCTGTTCATTCTCATATCTACGCGTTTAGATTCAATAAACCCTTAGACTGTCAAAGGGCTATGGGATCAGATCCTTCTTTTTTGCACTGACCTCTTATTTTGACAATATTTTTGTGGGTCAGATGTTTGACATACTACAAATTCAATTACATCACAGTAATATTACTGTATATTATTTGTAATGCTTTAGCATGTTTTACACTTAAGATGACATGTTCCTGTGGATGACGATACACGGTTCCTATGGAGAAATCTAGTCCTGCCGTATCTAAAATGTAAGAGCTAGAATAAAAATAAGAATTTTAGGACTGTTAAACCATCTATTTTAACCATCTGTATTGTAACCATCTGTATGTTATGCATTTTTGTACCATAAGAGATTGATATATACCAAAATCTAAATATACAGTATAGATTTATTTTAGGTTCAAATACTGGCAGGTATGAAAAGTTGTGCAGAAATGAATGACATTTCAAAAGTTAATGTCAGTGTAACCTAATATTTATTCAGCACATTAGTCTGTGGGATATATCTAAAATAGTTAAAGCTGTACTTTGCAATATTTGTTCAATACAATGCATAAGGGAAGTTTTCTGAGTTGTATTTGGCATTACTTCACCTCTAAATATACTCTTCTGTCTGAATTCCTGGAGAGAAACTAAATAATACATATAACATTACAGTGGTAATTTGAAACTATTCTAATTATTATCTGGATTATAAATCAGGATGTTAATTTCTGAACATAGGCACTTGCCCATTTCTTAAGGAAGGAGATTTCCTTCATTTTCTGTGCTCATCATTTAAGTGGTCACTGCCCACTATGAGTTCTCTAATTAGGAATTTAAGAGTGAACAGATTCTGTTCTTTCTCTGACAATTTCAATTCCTCTTCAAACGTGCCGTGCTTCTCAGTATTCCCCGTAGGGCCTGGAAGTCTGCGGCAGTTCCGGAGCCCCCTGCTCCCATTTAACAGCTCGATTCCCACAGCTTCGTGTACCATTTATGTGGCTTTCCTGTATGAGACATCCTTTGGCTATTCAGTAAGCTTCTTTTCCCATAAAGACAAAAGTTACCTTTTTGAATACATGTCAAGGCTTCTGCATTAGAAAGATAAATCAACAGGAAGAAAAGGACTTACAGTATTAAATAAACAAAATCTGCTAAATGAAAGGTAGCAAATTTTTCAAAGAGGCTGGGGCTGTAAATGAAACTTGGCTCCAGGAGGTTGTTGAGGAACTGTTGGCAGCAGAGTACTTTTGTAGGAAGGTATGGTGCAGGTTGAGTGTTGAATACAAATTACTGACGTCGGTCGATTCAGTCTTGAGGCTCAGGTGGAAATAACTGGAGATTTTAGAAGCAAGGTGAGGGCTTACTTTCCTTACTTTGCATCGCTGGCTGATATTGTGGCACTAGCTGGTCGAGGTGAAATAACAGACTTCTTAAGAAAAACGGGCACTTTGTAAAAGTGCAATGGATTATTCTAGATGAGGCATGCCCCTCAAAAGCTCTTCTTGCCATCTGCTTCTTGCCCATACTTGACTTAGGTTTTCTTTAATCCACCAGAAGCAGCTGTATTTCACCCTAGAAATCAGTATTTTTTGTCACCAGTCGAAGGCTCCAGGAGCCGTTGTTTGAGTTAGCTAATTCTGGGAATCATTATTGTTGTAGAAGTCCCATGGGTGACAAAAACACTATCCTACATCTGATAAGGAAAGCTCAGCACTGAAAATAGGATGACAGTGGAATTTAGATGCCTGAACCCAAAATTATAATTAAAAGGATCTCTGATTCAGCTAGTACATCTCAGGGCTGCTAGGGAAGCTTTCAGGCAGGTACAATTCCCCTTCTGCATGTGCCTTACCTGGCCCTATTATGTGCATCTCAGTCCCTCTTTCCCTCCTAAGTTTAACTGGGATGCAAACCCAGATGTTCTTTCGGATGACTTCCCTGATCCCTAAGTCAGTAAGACTTCCCAAAATAGGCGCTGACACGACCAGGTGTCTTGACCTGACTGTTGTTGCTACCTCTGTTTAAGGCCAAGGGCGAGGCGATGGCTGTGCCTTTGAACCTAGATCTCCTGTCTCCAAACACTAGGTCTTGCAAACGAGAGGACTCTTCATACATCTTGTTTAAGATGAAGCATTTTTCCTTAGGAAAAAAAAAAAAGGTCAATTACAGAGAAGGACTAGGGAGAATAACAAACAGCATTATGCCACTGCATGAAATCTTAGCTAACCTACTTCTTAAATACTGTGTACGCTTATGTTCCCCTCCTCTCAGAAAGGGCACAGCAGACTCAGAAGAAGTAAGGAAATTGCAACAGGGTATCTGTTTTCAGGAATGACTAAGGTAGGACTCCCTGTCAAGACCAAAGACAACTTAAAAGATTGTCTTGTAGAGTGTTATAAACTCACAAGTGATGGGAAGAGATTCTTCACTGACTCTTCCAATACAAGAACAAGGGGACAGCAAACAAAGGCAGTAGGAGACAGATTTAAAAATAAATAAAAGGGTAGTTCTTCCTGCAACAGGTGGTAAGACTTGTGAAACCCTACTGTA
The DNA here is from genome assembly GCF_963921805.1 of Phalacrocorax carbo. Lineage (NCBI taxonomy): Eukaryota > Metazoa > Chordata > Aves > Suliformes > Phalacrocoracidae > Phalacrocorax > Phalacrocorax carbo. The sequence goes on along the minus strand of NC_087513.1, from coordinate 25,863,842 downwards.
GGCTGCTCTGAGAGCAAAACATTTTGAGGGGATACTAGATAAGCGCTTCAAAGAGAAACCTACTGGGGGTTGCTAGGCAGATGGAAACCATATCCATTTCAGGAACTTTTGGAGCTGGAAGTAGAGCCTGGGAGAGTTTGCAAGGAAATTTTCAAGCATATCGCATAAGTTTGCCTTTTTCTTACTGTTCCTTAAGCATCTGCTTCAGGATTTTGGAAGCAGGACTCTGAATTGGTAGAGTAGTACAGCAAGAGAGGAAATACAAGTTCCTATGCTCATTCCTACTCAGTATTTTATTATCTACTTGCTGGATACAATGCATAGATCGCTGCCACTGCCTTTTCTCTGGTTGTGCTCTAGAGAGAGCAGGTTTTGCTAATATCTTTGTGTAAGTACAGACACTTACTTCAAAAGGGATTCTGGGTTGCATTTCTGAAGGACCCAACCTCCCAAAGTGGGAAAGAGCTCAGATGCGTTTCCACCAACTCAGCATTTTACATCAGCTGTCCTGGGCAGCTGAATGCTGTTTGGGCAAGCCAGTTGCTTGTTATTGCACTCAGCTGCTTACAGAATCACAGAGTGGTGGGGGTTGGAAGGGACCTCTGGAGATCATCTTGTCCAACTCCCCTGATTGAGCAGGGACACCTAGAGCAGGGGGCACAGGAATGCGTCCAGGTGGGTTTTGAATGTCTCCAGGGAAGGAGACTCCACAGCCTCCCTGGGCAGCCTGTGCCACTGCTCTGGCACCCTCACAGGAAAGAGGTTTTTTCTCATGTTCAGGTGGAACTTCCTGTGTTCCAACTTGTGCCCATTGCCCCTTGGCCTGTCATTGGGCACCACTGAAAAGAGTCCAGTGCCATCACCCTGACACCCACCCTTTAGATATTTATAGGTATTGATGAAATCCCCTCTCAGTCTTCTCTTCTCCAGGCTGAACAAACCCAGGTGTCTCAGCCTTTCCTCATAAGGGAGATGCCCCAGTCCCCTGATCATCTTGGTAGCTCTCCGCTGGACAGCTTAGATCACGTAAGACAGTGTCTGAACTTCAAGACTCTGGAGCCTACTGTTAGTGCCCAACAGGGGGGTGATTCAGCTAAATGCTGTCTTGTATCTGGGTTCTTGTCTAAGTCAGGGCTCTCAAATCCATCATTTACACTGTACCTTCAGATTCAGCAGAAATCACCTGAAATCAGCAGAATTCACCTGAAAAACAGGCTAGTCATGGCTTGGCTACTTGGTATATAAAAAGTAACATTTACTTCTCTAGATTTTTATAGCATCCAGTTAGACACACAAAGTAACTTTTTTTCCCACAGCCCTTTCTGTTTCACTAAACTTATAGGCTGTAGAAAATTCTCTGCGTGATGCTGAAGGATTAAAGATCCTACTTTGCAGATAGCATTCAGCAATGTGCATTTCTTATGAAGATGTTAGGACTGCTCACCTGACTAGTGAGAGATTTTGTTAAGCGTTCTCGGGAGCAGTATTATGTGTCCGTACTTGGGCCCCGAATTGTCATCCTCATTGCCAAAAGGTTTCTGCTACATACTGGATTACCTGAAGACTGAAATATAAAGCAGGTAGCATTTGAAAAGGTATCCATCTTCACTGCCTTATTTATCTGTCTGCTGAGATAGGATAACAGTAAAAGCAGTGAAGAGTTGATTAAACAATAACATCAGAAAGGGTGAAAAAAAGAGACATCTAGAGTACTTGACTGAAGTTGTGTTACAAAATTGGTCTTCGAAGTCTTGTAAATACAGGAGGCTGCATAAAAATAAACAAGATCAAATGTGCCTTAGCGAATGAAGACGTATGTCTCTCTAAATGCCCTAACAGAATTTGACAAAGAATTCCTGACTTATTTAAAATTTCCTTAGAAATCGTGACATGCTCTTTCATTTGGGACAGGTTTTCTGGTCTTTTTTAGAAGGTATCCAGGCCAAATTCAAATTTTTCCTTAGGTAAATGGACAGTTTTAGTGACTTCATTCAGATTTAGACTGGTTTGTGTCATAATTCTTCAAAATATAATTTTTCAAATATAATGCTATTTTTCAAAGTTGTCAAAGCCTTGGAAAAGCAAAATTTGTAGTGTTCTGCAGGGGCAACTTATATTGAAGAAACTGAAAGCTTTTTGAAAGCTAAAGCAAGTATTTTGAGGAAAAATTAAGCCTTTAAAATCAGTGTTTAAAAAAAGACTTGATTCTTCAGTTGCTTTATATGCTGAACTCCATGATTTCAGCAGAACTTCCCAAAGAGAAAAACATCTGCTTGCTTAGGCTAAATAGCTAATGATCAGAGTAACAGCTGGCTTTATAAAAGTGACCGAGTATTACTCCAGGCAGTTTGTGTTCTAGCTCCAACCCCAAACTGATCAACTGTGTTTCATCCATTTCTAGCCATTTGGAAAAATCATTTTGTTCCAAGTGTATGTCAGTTGTTTTTATCATTTCCTTTTGTAACTCTCATTCTGATAGGTGTGTCTAAGTATGATAATTAACAAATTTGTCAGGCTGGGACTTCCTGGGAGGCTAAGGAGCCTTCTGCCAGAGCCCTGGAGCACTGCTCTTAGGTGTGTGGGGCATTACAGTGTGTGCTCACCACACAACTCACCCACCCATCATCTGCACGGAGTTGGCGGTGAGTCCTGTCCGGTCTGTGCCTACTTCTTTCTTTGTAATCTTGGATTTTCAGACAGTAGCTTTGCATTTCATGTATCATGCAATGTTGCAGAAAAATTCCAAAGAAGCAGGTTCTCTTTGGGTGTTCTTTGTTTTGGTTTGGGTTTTTTTATTTTTTTTTTAAATACACTTTAGGTTTGTGTTAAAAAAACTCTATCACTGTAGATACACAGATCACAGTAGAACTAATTCTGGCTCATCAGTGGAACAGTGTGTGAATAAATGCTGGATGAGCATCAAGGAGAAAAAGATCCAGAAGAGCTATTTAAGTTTGAGGATAGTGCTGACACAAAACCAAATGGATACAAACTGGCAATGTGCAAATTTAAGCTGAAAATTAGAAGAAGATTCTTACCCATTACAGCACTGGGATTTTGGAAAGTCTTTCTAATGGTAATAGTAGCAGCAAAAGGCCAACCTTTTTTTTTTTTTAAGAATAGAGTACCATGGTTTCTGCAAGATCCTGTGGCTCCTGCAATAGGAGAGAACCCCATCAATAATCTAGGAGTCCATGTCAGTGAGTATCATGGTACAGTTTCAACTGTGCTAAATAAGAAAAGTGGGCAGTGTGCACCTGGCTGCACCAGCCACCTGCCCACCGCTGAAACAACATAAAACAGTCAGTCCTCGTGACGGACTGATGCATTGGTAAGCCGAGGTTCTGCAGACTGAGTGGCTGCTTGGCATCTCCAGTACCACTCAGCATTTCGAACGACACTGAGTAGTAAAACATCATAAATCTAACCAGGAAAAGAAATAAAGTCTAATACAAAGTCAGCAGACTTAAAAATTTACATTTTGGGTTTAATTATGGTATTTTGAGGCTGTTGATAGGTTGCTATTTTAAATAAGATTACTCGTACAAGCACAAGGTAAGAAACCTCTTCTAAAGAAAAGTATTTGAAATCTCATGTGGTTGTATGACTTCAGGAGCTAGGGGTTTAGTTAAAATACTAGCCAACAGAAGACCTTTGAGAACTGCCAGTGCTTTCACTTTCTCACATGATACAACCATAGGAAATTTCAATTCATTATATTTCAGTGTCAGATTTTACATTGGCTGAATTCTGAGAGTGTTCTCAGGCTCATCGGCCCATTTCTCATTAATCCTTTCCATGCCCTCCTTTCACATTCTCAGGTAAATGGCTTGGCCTCCCCAACAGCCGCGTGAACTCTCTCCTCACCATGTGCACCTTTCTCCAAAGACACAGGCAGTTACATGTTGGTCTACTAATATAAAATTAACTCCTGCAACTTCGTAAGGCTCCTCCTTGACAGGTTTCTGTCTCCCTTTTAATGCGTATTTCTTACATATCTGATACAATTCCTCTTCACTGTTTCTTCCTGTATTTTCTATTATCACTAGCTTTCTCCCCTTCTTTATTTGGGATGAAGAAGAAGGGATTAACTTTTTGCTTACTGCTTTAACTGTATGGTAAAAAAAAAACCCCAAACACATGAATCATTATAATATGTATTAGACTAAGCAACCAGTGGATAAAAAAATGTAAATTCCTCTTTTTTTCCCTCTGTGAATTTTATTTTCTGCACGGTTGTCACTTAGTCAAAGGTTTATTATTTTGTATCTCTCTATAAGAGAGATAAAAGAGATTTCTGTATTTAATATATATATTTGAGCAGAGGTCAAGTCAGTATTACATTCAACAGAATTCATTCAGGAATACTTGGACTAGAAGTTATTCTTTCAATCCATTAGTGAAAAATGCATCCATACAAAAAGATTATGGGAAGCTATCTTTTAATGTGAGCATTTTTCAGTAATTTCTGGGTTGTGCTATCCACTGTGGGATTTGTAACGTGTGAATCAGCAGAGGATATATGTTTGCATGTGGCAGTCGTCTTCACTGTCTGGATGGGAAATTCCAACCTTTTTTGTGAGGTGATAAGACTGTGACACAGAATCTGCTAAAGATGTGTCTCAGTAGTGGCTGTACTGAGGGAGGGAAAATGACAACAGGAACAGATATATACTGTTGATTAGGAATACGTGCATATCTTAAATTATCTGATTAGCTTTTGCAACTGTTTAAGTGTTTACAGTAGGAAAAGAGATTCATTGTATTAAAGCAAATTGCAAGTGCAATTTAGAGCAGAGTGAAAATGCCCTTATTGCCCTTCTGAATACGAGAAGGCAGGTTTAGCTAAATCAGGTGAAGCTAGTAAGGCGGTGATGCATAGTGGCTAGTTTCAGGTTACATGCAGTTGAATGAAATAGAAGAAAATATATGTAGAGCAACCAGAAAATGGAGTCTTGTTTTTGGTGGATGAGTTAATATGAATTAATCAGCTTTTTCTAATATGATCTACACATTCTGTCACAGCTGTAATCAGTGCATTTGAGTAAAACTGTAATCCAGGTTTTCATGGAAAAATTAAAATTATTGAGGGGTTTTGTTCATTAATTAAATAGTTCCTTGGATGTGTAAGAGTTTTTCTAAATACATGAAACACTTGTCCCCTGAAATGTGTCGTTCACTTGAGAGCAACAAGAAATTTGGCCCACTCAGAGTAGCTTTATGGTTATTTCAAAGGAGAGATATAGTCACCTTGCAGTGGGACTCAAAATGCTGGGTTAGGCAACCTGCTGTTGTGTACAGAGCACGAGAGTTACCAGCACCTAGTCTGGGATTCATAGCGGCCAGCACATCCAGTGCAAGACATGCATGCAAGCATGGCTGGTAAAATAAAAATCAGTGTAGATAAAGTGTAAAAAAGTAACAAACTGGGAAGTTTCTCTTAGGGCCACATATTGGGCATTACTCTGCTGAAACATCTTGTTCAGATGGCTAGACCTGACAAAAAATATCTTGGAATTCAGAATCATTGATCTTACTCTTCCTAAAACAGCCATAAGATGTTGATACTGGATACTTCTCATAATAATCTAATAGTATAACATTGGCCAAAGTAACAGGAGATGACAACCCTAAACCTTTCCCGTGTAAGGGGGTTTGATCCACAGCCGTGGAAAGCAGTGTTATCCACAGGGTGACAGACCACAGTAGTAGAGGATGGGCAACAGTGCTGATCTGTACCCAGGCTGAAGATGGAAACAGTAGAAAAGTTTGAAAGAAAAAACCTAACTATCCAGTCTAATAAGTGAGAGAAAGTGGTCCAGTGAAGCATTTCCAGGTGCCAGACTAGATTTTTGCCCTTTTCTTCGCTGTGCCCCCCGTACCCTGCCCAGAAGCAGCGGCTGCTGCCGTGTGCAAGCGGCAAGTCCCTGGTCTGCTTCTGCTGTGGGTCCCCTCCATCTCTCCATGCCACGTCCCCCCACCTCGCTGTCTCTGTGTGGCTGCAATAGTACGTCTCTCTGCTGGGACGGATGCAAATGTGGACAAAGGCATTTGGCTGCAGAGGCAGCCCATACTGCTGGAAGTGCCACTCTGTCTGCGACGGGGGATAGGAGACAGGCCAGGAAATATGTTCTGTAGGCTGGATTAAAGCCTTGGGTCAGCAGTTGGACCATGCTGGATTATGTCTTACAGTGAAAGGAGTGAGACATGGCGTTCCAGTCCCTGTCAGTCTGATTATTTCTGTCTTTTATCCAGCTGCTATCCAATGTAAAAACCACCAGGATTTCTGTTGTCTCCTGTAGTTCTGAAACCTGCTGAAGAATGCTGCTCTATCTCCTTGATGGGTTGGTCTGATGCTTATCTAGGTCTTCTGGGCATCTCTAAATAGCCACCTACTTACCCCTGATCCATGAAGTCTGTGCTTTTTTCAGTCTTGGACCAGTTCCTGTTTTTTTGTGTTGTAGAAACTGAACCAGTTAGGCAAAAGTGCATTATACCTCTCCCAGAAAAGAAAACTGTGCAGCTGTATCATTAGTCTGGGTAGGAAACGTATGCATTTGCATCAGCACTGTTGGAATAGCAGGAGATTTTCTGCCACAGGCAGGTATGGCAACTGAGTGAGCAACAGCTGCAGTGTCCTGGAAGAAAATACAGCATGTGCTCCTTTTTGTGGCAAATCAGCTGCTTTAGATGGCATAGAGACAACAGATACATTTCCCCGGTGAGTCACTAAGCCTCCCTAAAGCCTGGTAACTCCAAGGCTTTCAGCTGAGGTGGAGCATATCGCATCGCTCCCAATACAGTCGAAACCTTAAAGGCTCAGTCAAACCCATAATTAATTAACGCTTGTGTAACACTTAGAAGATACAACTCACTAGATGAGCACTAAGGCTGTTGCTAATGATTTTAAATCTACGAAGCAACTTCCTAAGAACCTTTGAAATTGGCAATTATAATGTTCTGACTTAGGTGGAAATGCTTTGATCTCTCCAGAGCAGGAAATAAATGCATGACTTAAACTGGAGAGATACAGTGACAGAACAGCAGCAAACTGCTAAATATACTGCCATGGCAGAGGGCCAGGGGAAGATTTGCTGTTGCTCCTTCCAAAACTTGATTTGAAGCCATTTCAGTATTTCTGTATTGCATAAATGACTGTGAAAGTCCTAGGAAGCCCGCAGTTGCATGTACTTACGGTCTGAAGATAAGACTTAACTGAAGAATTTATTTGCATGCCCTCTTCACTTTTTAAATTTCTATACACTTACAAGGCTACATTCTGATACAGTGCTAGAAATGAACCTAATGCAAATATTCTGACCTGTCCAGACTTATGTTCCAACCTAGATGCTTTAGTAAGAGTTAAAAAAAAATACAAGGTTTAAAAAAATTTATAAAAATGTGTCTGAAAGCCTATTGTTTTCTGTTCAAGGGTAGGAATATTTTATAAAGAAACTAACAGCAGTCTAGAAGCTTGATTTTGCTGTCCTGTTTTCCAAGAGCAAACTATGTGGATCTGTCTTCTGTGCTTGACTAGTGCTGGTTGCGGGTTCAGCAATGTCATCCAACAAACTGTTTCCCTGGCTTACTCAATTTTTCATGAGGTGATTAAAATTTAAGAGGTTCTTTGGTATAAAGCAGTGTAGTCTTTGCTTGTAAACTTTCTACACTTTCTTAAATAACTTACAGTTATTCATGGATAGAAGAAAGAAAATAAGAACATTTTAAGAAAATAAAAAGTCATTATAGAAAGACTGGTTTTAAGCACTAGACTGCTGTCACACGCAAATAATGTCTTACCTGTTGAAGGCATCTTCAGAAACGTTTTATTTACTTTGATTAATTGCTCCCTAATAAATGTTTAAGTGAAGAATACTCTTTGAGTTGCATCTTGAAGGAACAAGTATTATTGTAATGGTTTTATATCATAATAACAAAATAAAGTTACATCCAAGTAAAATGAGCGACAAAAACCTTATCTCACTACTTGTCTGTAAGCTTTCAACTGAGGGATTAAATCTTAGTACTATGCCTATTTATGGAGTACCAATATACTTCAGAAATTTTACAAACATTTGAGAAGTATATAACTAGTTATGGGAAACATAGTCATTTAAATTACACATTATAATTCTTTCTTTCCATGGACGGATTAATCCTCTAACTGAACTTTTACACATGTTGGATATTGAAACAAAAATGGGATCTGAGGCTAAACTGACACGTGGAGATGCTGTATAATCAGGAAATTGCTATCATTTATTATTTATGTATCGACGACATCTAAGTGCATTTGTCAGTGACCAGGGTTTCGTTGAATAAGGTACCATATGAACACAGAGCGGGAATATGACACCTCCCCTAGGGAATTTAGAGATAAAATAAAATACAAAAAAGAGAAGGCAATGGGACAGAGAAGATGGGAGGAGCTGCTAAGAAAAGAATCATATATTAGTCAGTATAAACAGCAGTCGAGTTGGTGAAGCAGCAATCTGTCATGTCTTTTCTATCTATTCCTGCAAGTGAGAGTTTTCAAAGAGGTATTGAACAGTTCTGCCTCCGTTCCTGTCTGTAAGGTAGAGGTAGTAACACTTTACTCAAAGGTGTTTTGTGTGAACAAGAGGTGTTGGCATTTCTAAAGCTCTTTCAAGAGGAGAAAGGTTGGCTCCAAGTCTGAAGTTGTAGGGCAGAGTCCCACCAGGAGGAAGTTACGGAGGTAGCCTTTGCAGTCTCCCTGGGACCTGGAGCGTGTGTGCAGGCAGGTTGGTTTGCAGTCACGTGGAGCCCCTGGTGCAGCCCCTTGCCTGCCCTGTAAGCCCCAGGCAACACTTACAGGTGAGGAGAAGCATTCATTTATGAGACCTAATGTGTTCTGGTGATTCATTAGGGAACTGAGTATCATGAGTCCTAGGAACTAAACCTGGCAGAGAGCGTCACCTTGAGCATGTCATTTACCTTCTTTGCCTGGGTTTGCTGTCTGCAAAGCTGAGACAGTATCCCCACAAGTCAGTTCAGGAGCAAAAGCACTGAGTAAATAGTAGGGTGCACAGATAGTAGAGTGCTGGTATGTGAGGAGCTGATGTATTCTGCTTCTGATGACAAGATAGCCCTTTCAGTGTGAGCACAGCCTTCCTAATGGTGTATGGCTTCACTTAGGTGAGACTGCATGTACATTTACACCTGACAACTTGGGTCAAAACAGCTGATCTGAATATTTATCCAGTGGTGGATCCTCTATGATCATAATCCTAGATGGAAATTCTTACCCTGGGTGACCCAGTGGTACCAGAAACCATGGGCTGCAATAAAGCCTGTTACCTCATTGTCCCAGCCTGAAAGTCAGCATGAGGAAATGTGGCAAAATCTGATAGGTGTTTCCTGTATAAAACAAAGCTCTAACATCTCACAAAAGGAACAGTTTTATTGAATGGGGATGCCACTGATGTGATGTTATCTAATTGCTGTAATTTAATGTTCATATGCTGTGTTTAGCTAGAAGTGTGGTAGGACAGTCATAACATCCTAAAAAGTTAGATTTTCCTCATGTGTAGCAGTTAGTACAGCTTGGGTCCACATGTCATGATTAATGATGGTGACGATAATAATATCCTGTGTCATTCTTCTTCATGTATCGTTCTTCTTCATGCTATGAAGGTGGGCATGTGAGCATGGGTATAGGGTTGGTGGCTGTCAGCAGCTGTTTTCCATTGCCATTGCAGTTCCATGAGGTCTTGCAACACATGTTGTCTGGGTGGTCCCTGGTGCCGAATGAATTGGTACAGCATTTCCCTCTTATGCCCTCCCTACTGCCAGGTAAGAAGGGACATGGGTCACGGTTCACACTTCAGTGTTTGCTGCCAGTTACCACACTGCAGTGTCCTGACACGTTACTGTTGTCTCCAGTTCTGGCTTCAGGGAGGTGGTGCTCTGTATCCGTTACTCGTAATTCAGAAGTAAATGTGGGCTTTTAAGTTGTGACCATAAGAATGATTACTGGCAAGGACAAAAGCTTTAAATTGCACAAACAAGCAGTGGAAAAAACCCTACTTTTCCATTTACTCTCCTTAAAAAGAATCATATGTTAAAAATTAATAGAAGGACCATTCTAAATTTCTGTTGTCTTCCAGTAAATGATGACTTATGGGGGGAAAAGGCAAAAAAAGTGGTGAGTCTTACTGACAAGAGGAAAGTGTTAATTGTAGTTTCCAGAGTTCATAGAAATCCCATAGAGAGATTAAGAGAAAGGAAGAAAGCAAATGGAAGAAAAGAGGAGCAAAAAAGAAGGAGAAAGGGAGAAGGAGAAAGGAGGGAATGAAGAAGGAAGGGAGCGAAGAGAAACTTTACAAATGAGACACGCTTGGTGCTTGTGCAGCTTCCATTTATCTCATGTTTTGTTAAGTTTGGTGATGCTGCAGTCTGCAACCACTCACCTTTTGTAACTACTAGAAAAGGAGACTGTGGAGGGGAGTTAAATTAATCCTGCTGTGACTTCTACAGGCATTGCATCAGCAGGCCCCGTGAGAAATGAAATGTAGTAAATGAACCCCAGCTTTCAATCTCAATTGTTTTTAACAACTCTTCCACATAGTGGGGAGAATGAAGAGGGTAAGGCTACCAATTTCTCCTTTTTAAAAAAAAAATGCAGCCAGGTGGCATTTATTGCAGAGCACCTTATGAGATGTTCATTCATCACAACAGAGAAAAAAATTGTTCAGAGCAAGAGATGAGGAGTCTTTATATATTTTTGTTTAACACAAATTGTTTACATAACTTTCTTGGCATCATCACCACAGCGATCTCTAAAGATACGTAGATATGTAATACTTCTGGCAAATACATAATGAACCAGTTATAGAAAGACACTTGTTGACACTTGCAAGGAGAAGTGATGCAACGAGAAGAGCAGTGATGGGTTGGGGAAGGAAGAGCCACCCGCCCCTGCCTGCTTACCTGCACTTCCTCACTACCTTGGCCTCTCTCTGTGGGTGACCCACACTACCTCCTCTCTTCCCCTGCTCATAGGGCACCCTATGCACTCCCCTTCCACTTCTCCTCCTCAGCCCCACATGTGGATGTAACCCAGCTTTCACTTCAGAAAATCCTCCTCTTCTAGAGGCAAAGAGAGCTCTTGTCTGGCCGGGAAGGAGGGAGTCCTGCAGAGCAGATTCTGGGTAATTGTCACTTGCTGCCTATGGCAAGCATGCCTATCTGAGATTATCATTTAAATTCTGTTTATACCACATGCAGTCCCAATGCAGCTACAGTTCTGTGGATGTTCTGGCAATATTACGAATAAATCATAATAATAGCTCTTAATAAGGGAGTGCTGACAGTGTTACTCAGGCCGTAACGACCATTGTAACCTAAAAAAACCCCAAGGAGCTTTATTGTTTTCAAAACAGAAATGTGTGTTCTTAGGCTGAAAGGTAATTTGGTTGAAATAGTACATTTCATTTTTAATGAATGCATCCAGACCTAATGCTGCCTCCTTGCACAATATGGAAAACGGTGATTTGACAGTAAAACTCTCTGCTCCTGAACGTGGAGCGCTGCTGCCTCCATGGACAGAATATAGTTGTTCATTACAGATCAAACAGGGACTTTGCTAGTTCTCACCAAAATGTACAGACCTCTGCTAATAACTGGTTTTTTGAGGGAACATCTGAAAAGAGTTAAAATCTTGGACTTGTAAGGACCATGGCTTGGAAAAGTTTTAGCGAGCAAGGGGGAACGGACAGGCTGGCATGGCATGTAAGTTCTGTAAGTTTAAGTTCTTTTTCAGGGAGACAATATTTGGAAATAAGTTTCAGTTAAATTTCACAATTATTTTAATTGGAGAAAACAGCTCTAAATTCATCTTGATGCAATATCTATAATGAGTGCTATTTTAAGAATCCACCCGGGGCTCTAGTCATGAAGAAACATGTGCTTGACTGGGTTGCATTCACTCTAGAAAATAAAATTGATGTTCTGCTTGCAGCTCTGAATGGAAGATCTTTGTTCTTTTTCCTCCAAGCCAGAATTCCATGATGGCTGTGATGAATATCGTAGTTTTACGGGGGTGAGGGGTGGCGGGGGTGTCAAAAGAGAAGCAAACGGTCATTTCCTATGGGAAAAAAATTTTAAAATTTGACATGATATTGGCAGGAAAAAAGGCGTCCTAGTGCAAATCCTGGTCAAAAGAAATTCTTCTGCTCAGTTCTAAACTGTGCCCATAAAATTTTTGATGTACATCTCTTAAGCATTATGGTTTTCTGACATATATTATACAACAAATAAATGTGTAGCAGTAAGGTAATATTGGGGTAAGAACTAGTATCCAACAGCTACTCTTGGATTTAAGTGACTCAGATGCTCTGAAGGAAATTAGAAAAAGTTAACTGCTGATGCAAATGACCGTACAGCAAGCTAAGTTTGAAGAAGAGTATTGATTCCAAGTATACATAAGCACCTGCTTTCTTTAATCTAGGAGAGTATCCAAAACATGGTAAAAAATGTGCAGTATTCAGTGCTTGAATGAGAACCAGCTATTACTCAGCCTACACCAATGTAGCCTCCCAAGTGCTATAAAGATTAAAGCAGAAATTAAGATACCAATAAAACCAACAGAACCCTTTTTCCTACAGTTATGTTCTTCCATCTCCTTTCCTTCCAGTGTTAATATGGAGTTCATAAGAGACCAGATATATTTTAGTGAATGAATATAACTTAATCCTAACATAAATAAACTAGTATACTGCCACTGTAAGAGCAGTGAGCCCATTCATTTGGCAGTAAGCCAAACATTGCTGGATAAATTAAAATGCAACCCTTTCATCACTGCTTGATTTAGCAATTAGTTGACATCAAACGAGCAAACATGCACTAGACAGAGAATACAGAATGTGATTTCTCCATATTAATACCCTAATCTCTCCTTCTTTGCATACCTTCATAGTAGGCAGAATTAATACTGATAGATTTCCATTATTTACTCAAGAAACCCCCACTCATGTTAAAGCATGAATTTGCACTTACCTGGCACTCAGCATAGATAAGATCTCCTTCATCCTTAATCTAATTATGACAAAATTAATAATGCCTAGCCTTGAGAAAGTAAGTGCATGACAATTAATAAAGAAGTGGTTTAGATATGAAGGAGTTTGCTTTGCTGATGATGACAGCGCTCAGCCTCTGTATCAGCAGTATGAGAGGATTGTGCTGAGAAAAGGCAATCGTAAAGAAAAAGGTAAATTATGAAATCCAAATGAGACCCTGGGGACTAGGAAGATAATGATGGGTAAATCAAATCTGAGATGTGGGCTGAGGCACAAATGTATAGGTGAAAAGGGGAGCTTCAATTTGATGCAAGAAAAAGGGTATGTTCAAGCCATGATCTGTGTGTTATATGTAGCCTCAGAGAACAATTCATCCATCATTCAGCCCATTGCTGGCAGCTTACTTTCCCTGGGGAGTTAATTTGATGGCAACAGCCTGCCCTTAACTGTCATTTTTACCAGGGCTGAGCAGCTCACCCCTATCGTATGGAGCTTATTGTGCTCGCCTGACACCGTGCGTGCACGCAAATAGGTTTCTCTCTGCTTTGGGGTAGAGATAGCCACTAAAAGCAGGCCAGAACAATTAATTGGCCATTAAAAAAACCTTGGTCTGCTCTCAAGATGACCCTAGGAAAAAGGATCTGAACTGCTTTGGTGACTGCAACCATCTTTCAGCCATCTCCTGTACTGATCCTTCAGTGACACTTGAGCCTGCCCTGGCGGCAGGTGAAGTTATGGGCCCTGCCCACCAGGTTGGCCTTTGCATGATAAGGTGTATGAAAACAGATTAAGTAGAGCAATTAAAACATTAGAAATCTGGAAAGAAGTGCACACGGAGTGATGGCTGGCAGGAACGTTAGATGGACAACTTAGAGTTAGCAAAAACTAGGTGAAAACTTTCAAGCCATAAAATAAAACAGAAGGAAAAAGAAGAACTAGGAATGAAAGGTAGGAGAGAATGAAGAAAGGAAGCTAGAAGATAGAAGTGTGAATGTTTGGGTCCTATCCTGGATTAACAAAGAACTTCTTCCAGAAGATTTTTTTTTTCTTTTTTTCCAGAAACTCTGTTGTCATTTGTACTTTAAGCTACACATACACTCGGTAGATTTAATTTCATTTCTTCTGGAAAGAGAGATGAAACATTTATGTCCTGTTTTGGAAAGGTATGTTGACTTTTGATCTTCAGCCCAGGAGTAAGTTTTACCAATGAAGAAATAAAAACGGCCAGATGCACACTCTGTGGTCCTCTGCACACGCACCTCAAAAGTTAACGGGTTCAGGTATTGCTACACTTTCCTAATGAAAGCCAAGATACGTTTATGTGAAACTTGGAATTTACAGAAGACTAGGCCTTTATTAGTTTCTTCTTTTCTAACCTCAGCTGTAAGGTGCCTAGGAGATTCATGCTACTTTGGGTCCTTCCCTCTCTTGTGCCTCAGAGTAGGAGAGAGGGGAGAGTTAATGCTGATCCATACATTCTATCCATTCAAGGACCAAATGTCTTTCCCTTTTGGGATGAAGATTAGGACTTTTTTCTTCTAATGTAGTCTTTGATACAGTTATCTATTTCTTGTTGAATTCGGTTACCTGTAATACATCCCTCATGAGAACTTTCAAAAGGCACCATTTGCACAGATCGTAGCCAGCACACCAACAAGAGTGTGCCTTACTCCCTCTCCAAAGAGAGCACTTACTTCCATGTGTCATTCTCTTAGAGTTAAAAAAAAAAAAGTTTGATTTCTTTTTTTTTTTTCTCTTATTTTGATTTGGTATATTTGTGCAGAAACCTGCGGCATGGAAAGAGGCAGTACTCTTCATCATAAATTATATATAACTTCAAATAATCAACACTTGTAGCTTGGAAAAGTTGCATTTCCCACAAATGAAACAGTATATAATTTATATATTGCTTTTTCGGAGCAAAGCTATTTCCTTTTTATGGAGAGACTTATTTTGATGAAAGTCCCTTGAAGCTGATAGTAAAACTGAAATAACAGGTTAATGATATGGAGTACGAGACAATATTGCATCAAGTATTGAACGCTGAATTGCAGAACACTATGTGGATGTATAAAATATATTTGTTGTTAGTGGTAGATGCTTATGGACCAAAGAAAGATTTTTCCAGTTTCTTCTCCCAGCTATCATCTATCCTATGCATGCCCTTGGACAAAGATCGCTTAAAAACTCAGGATTTGTGTCATTTTCAGATGAGTGTTGGGATGCTTGATTTCTTCCTAGATTCATTTTAAGAGCAAACTTTAATATACAGCCTCCAGATTAGCTTTGAAGTCCCAGATGGAGGTCACTACATATATGCATGCATGATTATTGATGTCAGCTTAAGGGTTTTCAGTTACTAGAATTCTCTCACACACAGAATAAATGGTTGAATAATTTATTCAGAATAACCAGTGCCTCTTACTAAATTCTTCATTTTCTTTTACTAAGAAATGTATTTTATTCTTTGGAAATAATTGTTAAACCCTGTGTGTGAATGAACAGATAATTTAAAGCATAAGGGGTACTTTGCTTTAAAGGAGAATAGGGCAAGGGAAAAGTTTCTTTCAGTTTGTTTGTGGAAATTGTGTTCTAAGCTACTTGAATTGAGGGCATTTTAGATAACCTGATGAGTTTTTTGTACTCTCAGATCACACCTGAGCTTAATGGTCTCAGCAAAATCAGTGACAAAGCTTCCTATGCCTTTAGTGGAGCTACAGTTTCTCAGAGAGGCTTGGATGCGTAAGGAGACAAGAAGGAGCTTTGTAATTAGAATTGTTACATGGTAGTCTGACTTAAAAATAATTCACAGCTTGTCAGAGAAACTAGCAATTAACTCTGAACTCTGTAAAATTTCCATCCTTAAATATAAAAGAGAAATCTGTTCAATTTGTAGTTATCTTTATGAGCTGTAAAAATAGGCTCCAGATAAAGAAAAAAATAGAATTCCTTTCATTAAAAACCATGAGTTTCGTTAGATGGAGAGAGCTTTACTATGAAAAAGTTGGTCAACATAAAACCTCAATGTGATTCAGTTAGAAAAAAAAAATTTCATCATTGGCAATTCCTTCAGCAGGTACACAAGAGTCACAGGAAGGGTTTTATAGGTGCAGAAGCTGCCAAGAAAGTTTGAAAGCCAGCAGAGGGAGGGTTTTGAGGAGGGAAGACACATTGTTGGTTAGCCCTAAATGAGCTGAGAGGGGTGGAAGACTAAAGGTCAGATGCTAATAAGTTCAAAAATATAAGCTGAAGGATTTAGGACAGGCTGTGCATCCCCCAGTGCCTTTGGAGTCAGCGACTGTTCAAGTAAGACACTGACCTTTCTTCATCTGTAACATACCATTCGCCAAAAGGTTAGCCTAACAGGCTCAGATCTCATTTTTTCCTCAAGAGGCGTTTTCTAACAGCAGGTGTACTGCTGCTTTTCAGGGAAACATTTTTAAAAGAATTCATGTTTGAATTTGGAAGACTGGAATCTCCCAAGCTCTTTTTTAAAATTAATTCCTAATAATGGTATATAGACATAGTTGCAATAAATCCAATATCTGGGAGACCCTGTCCTGGCCTCTCCTCATTCCTTGAATGCCAAATTACAGTGATGTCTTATGGACTGATTTCAGTGAATTTTTTATAACAAAATTTATAAGAATAGATCTGAGGGGAGTAGAGGCTGGTTATGGCAAAAATGCCTGTAATTTTTAAAAAGGTCAGCAAAACCAAACAGCATTGAGGACACCTTATTGGTCAAGTGAAGATATTATAACTTCATTTTGGTTCATGTGTGACAGATGCACTGCTGTGACTTGCAGAGTAGTTTTTTGACATAAAAAAAGCTCAGTATTATGGCATAACAGAATAGTATTTTTATTGTACATGGGATATTTCCAAACTGTTTTGATTTTGCAACAAATTAGCCTAAGGTAGTTGGGTAGTGATTATTTTTATTTTAAAAGACCATTTTAAAAAGTTACCTAAAATATTTTTTTCCTTACTGTTTACCTCATTTGCAGGTTTTTACTGTAAACGGTATTTTAGGAGACAAACATATGTATTGTTTGAAAGTTTCATCACAATATTCATGCCAGTGAAAGCTTGGCTGTCTGCTTTCTCTGCAGACTTATGTAAATTTCTAGGGACCTTGTGTGAATGGAAGGAGTCTGAATTTGTGTCCATGGTAATCTGTTCAATGTGTAGAGGAAGTTACAATGGCATTAACCCATGAAAAGGATCAGTTGTTTTCATGGAAAGCAGTCAAGACATGCTCTGAATTCAGATAGTCAACTTAATCAGAGCTGAACATTGTTTTTTAAGGGTTTCTCTTTGAAAGAGCTTAATGCTGGTCACCTGCTACAGTCAAAATACATCATTTATCTGTAAAGGGGCATAAAAATTTAACAGTTAGCTGAAGAATGGATACATCCCTGAAATAAAGAAAAAAAAAAATCCTGCAGTTATTTACAACCTCTACTTGGGCAACTAGAAGCGTGAAAATGGCATAGTTGTCCTGGCTCATTACCTGCCTTCTGCCATGGGGAGTTGAGTGAATTCATGCAGTGCTTCTTCAGGACTGGAAATTCAGCAGCACCAGTCCTCACTGCCTTCCCGGCTGCGGTGGGAGTCCTGCCTGAGCAGGGGAGGGCCAGCGCACCTGAGAAGCAAGACACAGAGGGGCTTGAGCAAACACGGTGATTCAGGGTCATATATCAACCTTTAGAGGACATGACAAGAATTCGGGTCTAGTCCCCCACCTCAACTTGCTTTTCCTCAGACATAAACGGTTCTGCTGGTACAGCTGCCCTGGTAAGAAGAAGGTGATTGAAACTATGCTCCCCTTTACCGTTACCAGAAGAAAACATATGTAGCAGCCTCATTTGGGTTTTTGTCCTGCATTTAAATTAAATTACAGTACAAGGAAGAGTAGCATTAGGCAACCTGTGTTTATTTGGCTATTCAGCAGAGATTTCATTTGCGAGATTAAATAATACCTGTCTCAGCGTCATCTGTTTCAGCTAGTGAAAGTAAAAGATCCTTCTGCTCCATATCTTAATTAATTTGCTACAGGATATTTCCACAGTTTAAGGGTAGACTTGTATTAGGGATGGCTAGCTTTTGATGATGAAGAGGATGACAAGGTTAAAAATAATAAATACAATTAATGTAAGAAAATAAAAAGTTCAGTGTCTATAATGTATCTAAGTTTTCACAGTATCTGTCTCATGCTACTTTAACATTTTACACCAATGCTAGCTAAACTAATTTGCTGTATTGCTGCATGAAGCTGAATTTAGAGAGCATTGTAACTATACTTCCTGGCCTTCCATGAAAATGGCATTACCCGACAGCTTTCCAGTGGGAAGAGGAAAGTCTTTCCATGTAGAGCTCTGAATTAATGCAGCAAGAACAGCTGGTACCTGCCCCTAATCCAATTTAAGAGCTGTAAGTTCCCTGAATTATTATCGCTAGAGCTACTGTGCCCTGTGCATGTTCACCAGTGGAGATGTTTGGCCATTAAAATTATAATGGGAAACATCATAACTGCTCAGGGGTTAAGGGAAAAGGCTGTTGATGGATGATCACGGTGTAAGCAACAACATCATCTCAAGACAGAGGAAGAACAATTAGGTAAGTACTGTAATGGCTGATATTTTTACTGGACATTTAAATGCTCTTTCTCCATGGGAGAAGACAATAGCAGCAAGGATTTTCTTAGAAGTTGCAACACAAAGTAACAGAATAGACAGAAGTCTACTGTTTTGGAATTTCTCTTGCCTTTACAGGAGGCATTTGGGTCAATGGCCAGCCAGATCAGGCTACTCTTCTGGTTCTCCAGGTCAAAACCAGTTAGATAAAGCAGAATGTCTAGAAACTCTCCAGAGCAAAAAGCAATATTAGTAAGAGCAGTAGTCACCTAAATAAGCCTTTGCAGAGGAATTGGGTTTTGAGGGTGAACTGTACAGTCAGGAATCACAGAACTGTGCTGTTTGAAAATACAATTGCCCATGAATTTATAGGTTTACTGTGTAGTGTTGGTTAGGCCAAAATCTGCTCTGGCCTGTTCTCTTATATGGGGAGTGAAAGCCAGTACTTTCTAAAACCAGCATTTGCTCTTTGAACATGGTGGATATTGCAGCATAAAAGTGAGTCACGTAATCCCCAGCTCTGTAAGAAGGCTGCAACTGATGAACCAGAGGTTTTTCCATTTATTAGGTATATCAATTTGCAGTCATGTTTTACTGTCCCTGATGGAATTTCAGACTCTTAAGGGAGACATTGCTAAAAAGCATCTCAGGACACATTCCCTTGAGTCTAAGCAAGGGAAGAGTCAGTCATATCACTTGCTCCAGCCAACTTCTTGAAGTTAACTTTGTTGCTTACCTGGATGCAAGTAGTGTCTGTTACAGAACAATAAGTGATGTTTATTTTACATTTTAAGAGTAGCTGCATTTCAGCTAGGACAAGTACAGGTTTGTTGGATGCTGTGGATCACCCATTGTAGTATGCAAATAGCAGGAAAAGCCATGTTGCGTCATATCTGAAATCAGTATTGTCTGACAGAAGCCAGTGCAGATGCTTCAGAACAGGAGGCATGAAATCCTGGAGTAGGTAGAAATGAGATGCTTCCCCAACCTTTTCTCACACATCTCATTTATGCCAAGTGCCTTTCTAAATGTATTGTGATAACTCCAAATATTCTTGATACCTTCACGGATATTTTGATCTTCATTTAGCTAGTAGCCTCAGCAGTTTCCTGCAGTGATAATTGCCTAGATGTGAAAAAAAGGTGTATCCTTTCACTGGTTTTCTTACTCTCAGCCTTCTCATTAATACCCCCAGGTGTTCTTGTTCTTCTAGACAGAGGGAGAACAAAAGTTCCCAGTCTTTCTCTCAGCAACATTCATTATTCTTTATATTTGTTTTCTTCCCAAAATAAGCATCCTTAACCTCTTCCATCTCCCTTTGTTTGGAACTTTTCCACAGTTACTTTCATCAGTGTTCCCTTTCGCTTGTGTTATTGTGCTTGATTTTTTTTGAGAAGGCAAGACCGGCACAGAATGCATTTTGCCTGATGAAACCACACTGATGATTTGTGTTAAGGAGCAATAATATTCTTTCTTCACCATTTCTGGCATATTTCCAAATTTCGGCTTGGACTTTAGCTGTATACTGAATGAAGAACTTGATTTAGCTGTCCAGGGGTGCCAGGGTCTCTTGTTTCAGCTGATGCAATTAATTGAAAACCTAACAAAGTAAAAGTAGTTTAGTTTTTCTCAGTACCCTTTTTTCAATTATTTTTGCTGCTACATCTATCAAAGCTGCATATTGTTTGGTGGTGTTAAATATTTACTTTGCTTGTTACAGCTCTCTGAACTTCTTGAAACTATGGTCCTACTCAAGCTAAATAACTGAAACATCAGTGCATTGCAACATTTTGGCATATCCTCTTGAATTTTTTTATTTAACCAACTGTTTCCATTTCTGGAAAATTAGTAGACATCTTAAAGACTTCTAAAAAGTGGCATTGCTATCAAAAACACTGGAAATATTTTTATTTTGAGGGTCTTTGAAAAAACTTGTGCATTTTATTTGCTAGAGGTTGGTGTCAGTGTACTAATTTGACACCCTTGCTGTCCCTTGAATGTCAATTCAAATTATATTGGAGTCATCACTCTTTAATGGCTTGTCTGCTGTCCCTGTGTGTCCTGTCTGCTGTGCACGTTATATGAGTTTCTCAGGAAAGACCTCTGCTGGTTTGTGTTCAAGAGCTACTTTTCAGATTTGCACCTGCATTGTTTGTTTAAGCTTTGTCTTTTTGGACCATTTGGCCATTTTACGGATAGTAATTGAAATCTTACTGGTTTGTTACATTGTGCTGATTGTTTAATCCCGCTGCCCCTTAGGAATTCAATTTGCTTTTCTTTGCTAGACTTTGTGGTACAGCCATATTAATATATGTATATTATTAGGGCTCAGAGTTTGTTCTGATGTAGAGTCAGCGGTATGTTCCTCTCCTCTCAGCAGTTTTATTTTCCCCAAGGTGTCCTCCAGGGCCTAGAAGTTTAAACACTCCTTGGTCACTCATGGAAGTGGGTTTTAGTACCCTGTTCATTTTGTCTGTTTGGGCCTGAACACTTAATTGGAAGCATTTATAAGAAAATAGGGGTGAGAGAACTTCTTCTGAGTCTATATGTAAACTTCCAGGCCATCCCCTATTCATAGCTCTGCATTGCTCAGCGTGATATGTAAGGCAGGCTTCCTCCCTAGCACAATGGCAGAAGTGTCTAAATGGCTCTAGTACAAAGCGTCCTAATTACTTGCCCAAAGAATATTCACAGAAGACACTCTGAATCCAGCCTATTGAAGTTTTTCCCCATACCATAAAACCTTTATATAAATATTCATAAAGGCAGGGGAGAGGGGGAGGCAGACATGGTTCACAGCCTGCTAATTAATGCCTTTATCCAGGGTTTTAGTGTTCTACACCTAGATCAAGGGCAGGTTTCTGTTTATCAAGGGCTTTTAGGATCTTTGAGAGCCTACAATGGGAGTTCAGTGTAAAAATCCCTTTCTAGAACTAATTCTTCATCACTTAAGAGCCCAAGCTCCTTAGTTCTGTTGGGAGTTGAGATCCAAACCAGCAAAGAGCTTGCACAGGTGATTTCCCAATTTGGGAATGACTTGGTTGGTCCCGCTGTAAATTCACGAGTCACTTTAGGTGCATTGACACCTACTTACAAGATTTAAGCCCGCTCAAACTATCAACATTTTTAGATAATGTTTTCCCCTGATTCTGTTTGCCGTTAATTGACAGAGCAATTCATTACTTTATTAATTAGCAATAAAAATAATTTAATCTTGGTAGATGAGTCATTGCAATTAACTGAAAACAAATCTAATAGGTAGGTACGTCGTATTTAATTTCTTCATGTTATAGTGTTTAGTTTGTAGTAAAAATTTGCCTATGAATCATCATGACATTCTCAGGCTTCCTGATTTTTGTTTCAAAGATTTAATTTCTTACTGCTAGAAAGTCACAGTCAATTTGCCGTTTGGTTATGGAGTGTTGATAGCTGACTGCCACAATATATGAACTTTCCATTGTATTGAACTAATGTGAACCTAGGAGGATTGCTGCAATGAGATTCTCAGTTCAAACCATGTTATACACTCAGTATAGGATTGCAAGTAACAAGAGGTCAGAATCTCCATTTTGTGGTTCAGCGCACAAATTAAGGCTTTTCATGGAGTGGCACCACCACCTGAGACCTGGAAAAAGGCTTTTTACTGCCTCAGTGAAAGGTTGGATTATAGGGGGAAATCGTTATTGCAGTAAGGTGAAATTTCATGTTTACAGTGATTGATTAAACCATGTATCTATCATCTTTTGGCGCTATTATTTTTACATTTTGGGTCAAACCTTGTTCAACTAGGTTTATGTTTACTGACAGAATTCAACAGGGATTAGAGCAGAAAGAATATGAACTAACAGAACAGTGTTGTATTTGGGGTTTGGGGTTTTTTTGAAATTACAAAGTTGTATTCTGTCTGCTATTAATTACTGTTATGTAAAATGTGCATAAATTAGGCAGTAGGAGGATGGAGAAGAGGGATGTATGCCTGTAAGGTGGTGTTGTGTTCTGTCTGCATTCACATGGACCTTTTATAGCTTCCTGGGCAGATTTACCTCCCCTTTCCAAGATGAAGATGATATTGTTTAAATAAAAATGAGCAAGATACATGACTATCTAGATCACACGAAATATCTGGCACCCTCCTAAGTCTCCGCTCCCAAATATTATTAGTATCTGAATTCCAAAATCATCTGCGAATTTCCAGTTTTGTGGGTGATGTGGGACAGGACTAGGATGAGACTCCTGTTTCCCTCATGGTACTGTCTTGGGCATACATAAAACATGAGACAGAATTTGACCTCAAAACTATGTCAAATGGTAGATGCAATATCGATAACAAGGTACTGAAGAGAATAAAAAATGAAGTCAGGAAAGGAAATGTGAAGAAAATAGATTTTAAAATGGCATGACCTTATTTTATTTGATATCTCCTATATATTTTTTTTTAAATCTGACAGGGAAAAAAATCAAGTGTTAATATTGCTGTAGTTAGCCATAATAAACGGTCACCTCCAGGAGCAATTGATACACCTTTTTGTCTTCAGCAGGCTGTGAAACTAAAACTATTGTTCTATAGAATAATAAACCACATTTGTTTATGTTTCATGAAGCAGAGGACCAGATACTGACCATTTGCTTTTCAAAACAAGAGTAAAACATGCGGACTAGCAAGAGCCTAAGTGCCTGGATTGTATGAAAATACAGCTGTGGTGTGATGCTCTACTTACATGGTGCAGGAGTGGGCAAAGAATGGAGGAAAGCCCTGACCATCCATTTCCCTGTGGAGTTACCGTTTTTCCATAAATCCTCTAAACCCCAAGATTAAATCTGAATTCCTTAAGGATCTTCAAGATATCCCCTTTTTTTTGTACTCTATTTTTCTTATCTGACATCTTTTCCCAAAGAATTCATAGGAAAATAACATTATATCGTTTGATCTGTTCATACTGACTTATAAATTTTTGAAATCAACTTCAGAATTGCTGGAGCAAAATGATGAATTATTCCACCAAAAGCAGAGGACTCACTAATTAAACTTGGGGCTGTTTGTCCTTGGTTGCTGTAAAGTCTGGATGAGGGTTTTGGGAACCCCATCCCCATCCAACAGCACCAGTCCCCCAACAAACAGCCAGCCCCTTCCCATTGACATCACCTTCGAGCAAAGCTCAAAGATCTGGGAAAAAAACTGTGGTTGAGTGCATTAGAATATTTTTTTTCCTGGATCTAAGTGACATGTACCTCTTTTTCCAATCATTTCTGTCTTTAAGTAGTGCCAAAAAGGTTAAATTCCAAATACGTTGGGGTGAAATCTCTGGTAGTATTAGACTGTACTTAGAGTCAACAGTTAGGGTTTCGCCTATTCAACAGTGAGTTTTCCAGAGGCTTTTGTAATTTGAAGCAACAGGAGTCAGACTGAAAAGTGAAGCTTAGGTAGAAGACAGACACCCAAGTCCAAAGTTACCCAAATTCCTGAAAATACTGAAAAAGAGTTGCCTGACTACACAGATACCCCAGTTCTTAACCTGAAAGTCTCCCAAATGCTTAAAATTCTGCTTTACAATTTGCTGAGAATTTCTCAGTCTGGATAGCGTGGAGCCAGCTTGGAGCCTATTTCATATCTAAAATATATTTCTAATTTAAAGAATTAGTCATCTTTCAGGCACCCTTTCAAAATTAAACTTTGTTGGAACATGTTAAAACACACAGTTGTAGTGTTAAACTCCATGTAAGAATTAGTGACGCTAATTCTCCTTTTCACTACATCCTGCTGGCTTGAAAACTCCAAGGACATCAGGAGACAGGTTCCCTTCCCTCCTCTGCCTGGGGAGATGTGACTCTTGGTGACAGTTGCTCCTCAAGAGCACCAAGGGGCAGATACAGGCTGTCTGCAGGAACAGGAGGGTCACTGTGGACCTCCACTGTGGTGGAGGTGTGGTGGGTTGACCCTGGCTGGGTGCCAGGTGCCCACCAAAGCTGCTCCATCACTCCCCTCCTCAGCTGGACAGGGGAGAGGAAATATAATGAAAGGCTCGTGGGACGAGATAAGGACAGGGGGAGATCACTCGCCAATTACCGTCACGGGCAAAACAGGCTCAGCTGGGAGAAATAAATCTATTACTAGTCAAATCAGAGTAGGATAATGAGAAAATAAAAACTAAATCTTAAAACTCCTTCCCGCACCCCTCCCTTCTTCCTGGGCTCATCTCTACTCCTGAGTACTCCACCTCCTCCCCCTGAGTGGCGCAGGGGGATGGCGAATGGAGGTTGTGGTCAGTTCATCACAGGTTGTCTCTGCTGCTCCTTCCTCCTCAGGGGGAGGACTCCTCACACTCTTCCCCTGCTCCAGTGTGGGGTCCCTCCCACGGGACACAGTCCTCCATGAACATCTCCAACGTGAGTCCTTGCCATGGGCTGCAGTTCTTCATGAACTGCTCCAGCGTGGGTCCCTTCCCTAGGGCGCAGTCCTTCCGGAACAGCCTGCTCCAGCGTGGGTCCTCCACAGGGTCACAAGCCGTGCCAGCAAACATGCTCCAGTGTGGGCTCCTCTCTCAGTGGGTCCACAGGTCCTGCCAGGTGCCTGCTCCAGCACGGGCTTCCCATGGGGTCACAGACTCCTTCGGGCATCCACCTGCTCCTGCGTGGGGTCCTCCTGGCTGCAGGTGGCTCTCAGCTTCACTGTTAACCTCCATGGGCTGCAGGGGACAGCCTGCCTCACTGTGGGCTTCACCAAGGACTGCAGGGGAATCTCTGCTCCGGCACCTGGAGCACCTCGTCCCCCCCTTTAGTCACTGACCTTGGTGTCTGCAGGGTTGTTTCTCTCACATACTCTTACTTTTCTCTCCTGGCTGCTGTTGTGCAGCAGTTTTTCCATCCTTCTTAAATCTGTTATCCCAGAGGCACTACCACTGTTACTGATGTGCTTGGCCCTAACCAGCAGCAGGTCCATCTTGGAGCTGGCTGGCTTTGTCTCTGTCAGACACCGGGGAAGCTTCTAGCAGCTTCTCACAGAAGCCACCCCGGTAGCTCCCCCACTACCAAAGCCTTGCCATGGAAACCCAATACAGAAGTGAACCTGAGTGGAGTCAGGGAGATGCAAGCGGACACATGACTTTCTAGTCCCGCAGTCAGAGAAGCTGTAGGGAAGGAGGGAGCATAGATTTTGGTTCCTCATCTCACTGTGTTTTGAAATATAGTATCATAAATTAATTTCAAAGTAATAATTGCAATTATTCTGTTGACGTTATCTGTGATCTCTCTCATGCCACATTATTTTAAAAAACCCAACCAGTACATTAAGTGTCTTTGTTTTGCCTTTGTTTTGTGCTTTTTATGCGAGTGTTTTTCACATTCTTCTCTGTTGTCTTTAGCAATCATAAGATGCTTCCTTTTTCAAATTATGTGTTTATGTAATCAGTTACAAGAAGGAAATGCCTAAAGGAAAAGATTAAAGGAGATTTATAACATGATACAATCATAAGGAATTGCAATATGTATGCATATATATTTACATATCCCTTTTTGACAAATCCTTATAGATATACATACATCTGTAAATACCTATGCAGATATATATCTATTATAAATGTAAGGATGTCTCAAAAATTGTCAGCTTCTACATTTCTTACAATATTTTTTTTGTATTGTTCACGATATATTAATCTTTTTTTTTTGTCGTATAGAGAGACATGTATTTTTATAGGGGTACAGTTGACATCAAGTGTCCATGATGAGCTTTGGAATTTTTCAGTCTTGATGTTGTGAGTGTAGATCTTCCTCAAGGGAGTAGAATGGTTTTGGTATGTGGCATAATCCCTAGACTGATATGAATACTTCTACAAAAATCATCCAGGGCAACCTCTCTTTTCCCCTTTGTTACTGAAAAAAAGAATTTCATCAAGATCTTTCAAGTAAATACCTCCCTGAAGCAAAAGAAGATTATTGCTGTCTAAAGAGACACCTTTCAGGAAACTTACTGGAACATGACTGGAGGGGTAATGGTTGAGTAGAATTTGCAATTCCAGCATCAAATAAATGAGGAAGGAAAATATTTAATAATTAAAGACTTCCTCCTTTAGAGAATATATTTCTTTCAATCTCCCCCCTACCAGCATGTTCATAGGATTCAGTCTAAGGCTGTTCATTAGAGTCCACAAGATGGTTTTTACCTTTTGAAATAGCGTGCAAAAGAGAAAGTTTCTAACAGCTTGACTTCATAGCCCCTACTATGCAAAAAAGCATTCCTTTCAGCAAATGTGCCTTTGAGATGACTTGCACAAGGTCTACTCTCAAGAGTTTTAGATAGCTATTTCCAAAGCTGTAGAGCTTTACTGATCTGCAGATGTTAACAGGTGGAGAGGCATTGGGGAAACATAGTAAAGATTTTTAAGAACATTTCCAAAAGTCAGTTAAATGTGAACTCTGAGATTTTGGGTGTAGGACTTAAATTTGGGTTATTTTTCGTTGGAGTTCTGAAATGTCTACTGCTATGTTTCTTTTTTGTTGGAAAGGGGATTGTAAATGTTTTTACACTTAGGTGCTAAATATAAGCCGTAAACCACATATTCTTAATTCATAATTATATTTATTACAGTTCTTGACATGCATTTTTGCCAGAAATCAAATAATAAAAAAATTGCCTGTGGAATACCCAGAACGTTGAAGACGATCGTGCAAATAAAATTAAGTTACCATTACTATTTATGTTTCAACAAAGTCTGTTTCTGTTCAACTCTGTCTTTTTCCTACTTCCCTGGTAGTGCTAACAGAGAAGTAAATTAATTTTGAAACCAAATGCCTGTAGTTTCACTGACTTGATCGCATTTTTGTTTCTTCATGTCTGGTCTGGATTTACTTTTTATTTCTGTGATTCTGTTAATTTACATGTGTTGCATTAAAAGACTATCTGGGTATGGGGAAAAGAATCTGGGTAGCAGCAGAGTTATATAAGTGGGTCATTGATTCCTTGATGCTTTTTTGAATAGCAGTTCCAATTTCTATCATAATCCTCAGTTTGCCTCACTTCATACATAGGACAACAGTGTAACAACTTTGGGGAGATTACAGTCCCTTCTGATTTTGGCTTTGGACACCTAAAATCCATTTAACATCTTCAGCAGCAAGCCAGTCGTCCGGCTCTCCTGGGTTATTTAGTTCTCTGGCTTCTTAAATTGCCAAGATATCTTTGTATTTAGCCCAAGAGCTAAATACAGGCACTTCATTTCACTCATCGTGTGTGTTCAGAAATATGCATTCTGGAAAGATTAGTACCATTCTCCCACCTAAAATGTGTATTATCAGCTTCATTTCAGTGAGCAGACACTTGATTCGGTTAACAGAGAAGCCTTAAAACTTACTGTAGCCAATGCTTCAACTAACTGTTAATGGCCGCATAGGAAGCTGAAGTCTATCAGACCATTTTTCTCCATCTTCAGATGATGTCTAGTTGCACGAGATGACAAATGGAAGGAGGCTTCTAACATTTCCTGCTGCTTGGCCGGCAGTCAGAGTGAAGGTGGAAGCAGGTTACTTAAGCAGATTGGCTCACACCCTGTGACATCCTGAGATCCTTCCCACTTTCCACTGGCTGCTTAGAAATTTCAGAGGCTCTGTAAGGCCCAGGCATGTAAAATTCCAATGGGGTGGAATGTATATTGGTCAAACTGGAGTCCTTGTTGCTTTTGCATATACAAATGCACTGGAAAAAATGTGATTAAATGTGATTTATAAACCTTAGCTGATGCCATATGGATTACCCTTTTAATTCATGGCACTGTTCACTCTAAAGTTGTGACAGGGTAAGTAAGCAGAGTGCCTATTAATACTCTGGTGCTTAACACTAACTGCTTTTAAATGAAGCCAATCAATCTTTTTCTCCTCTGTTTTTTTTTTTTTTTACATTTAAACTCAATTTGTGTTAGTAAATACAGATGACAATTGTCAAATTGTAAGAGGAATTTTGTTTTGGCGTTATATTTAGTGCAGAGAAAGTCTCACTTTTTAAATCTGTATTGGAATGAGCATCCTACACTCCAGCATAATGAAGGGACCTGACTCTCTTTATAGATACTTGAACATGTACTGATGCCTAAAATAAGTCTACACAAAAGGAACTGTGGGTAAAAAAGATTTTTAAATTTCTCTAAGGCTGTGAGAATTCTCAGACCCATCTTGACAAAAGATTTAAACACTATGACTTTCAGGGAGAAAGAATATATGAAATTACAGAGGTGGGCTGTTAAAGCATTTTGGTGGTTTTAAGGATTTTACAGATGCCATTACAAAATTAAATAAATCCATAAGTGAGAGACCTTACTCAGGTAAATGTAGATCACTTTCTGAAGGGGATTTATAGATAGCTCCTGTCAGTTAGAACTTCAAGACTGTTAGCAGATTGTGCTCTGAATCTTTTCATTTCCTCCGTCAGTATAAATCAAAAGTTATTTCAGTTGAGGCAATGAAGCTACACCTTCATAAGATGGATGAAAGGTATTAGAAGCGGATCCTGTGACCTTCTTGACAATGGAAGGAGCAAAAATAAGGAAATGGCAATTGTTGAAGAACTGCTCTATTTATCATCAGAGGTGATTTTGCAGAGTTTTGGCTGTGTTTAAGGTTTTGTGTTTACTTTCGGAAGTAGAACCTACATAATAAGAGTCTTTCTGATCTATTGTATTCTTTTTAAATTTGAAGAGGATTGAGCATCTATTTTGCTAATCACGTGTAGCTTCTTTTTTAAAAAATGTATTATTATGCCAGTTTTGCAGTTTGTCTTCCTCTCTTTGACTTCTTTGCAGGACCTTTGCCTGGTGTCCCACTTCTTAGCCACTAGACACACACAGTTTTTCTTTCAGCTACCCTGTATAAACATGAAGCTCAACAAGGCCAAGTGCAAGGTCCTGCACGTGCGTCGGGGCAATCCCACGCACAAATACAGGCTAGGGGGAGAATGGAATGAGAGCAGCCCTGAGGAGAAGGACTTGGGGGTGTTGGCTGATGCGAAGTTCAACATGACTCGGCAATGTATGCTTGCAGCCCAGAAGGTCAACCGTATCCTGGGCTTCATCAAAAGAATTGTGACGACCAGGTTGAGGGAGGTGATTCTTCCCCTCTGCTCACACGTAAATTGAAATTCCCATCGGTTTTAATACCAACATAGCCTTTATTTCCATGGCTGTAATACATTGCCATTATCCACTTACACTAGATGAATGCTTATGACTTTAGAGTCTATCCTCTTTGCTCCCAAATTAGATTT
This sequence comes from Phalacrocorax carbo, assembly GCF_963921805.1. Taxonomy (NCBI): domain Eukaryota; kingdom Metazoa; phylum Chordata; class Aves; order Suliformes; family Phalacrocoracidae; genus Phalacrocorax; species Phalacrocorax carbo. Next base: position 25,833,921 of record NC_087513.1, on the reverse strand, counting down.
TGGGATAGGAGGAAAATGTTGAGTGAGATGTAACTTCCCAGGGCCAAACCATGTTGGCCATCTGAATGCGTAGGTAAGAGTGCCAGCCCCTGCTGTACACACAGACCGTCAGTGCCCTGTTTGTATAAAATCTCAAAAACACAGACATTCTCTACATGTGTCCCAATTCCCATACGTAAGTCATTCTGGTGTCAGAATCTCATAAATGCCAGCTCCGCTGCAGATGCAGCTCACAAGTTCAGGCTGAGTGGAGGTAAAACCATAAGGAGGTTGTCCTTTTGTCCTCCTGAGTCTAGCAGCTGATATCGCTTGACACTGCTGTGGCAAAAAGGACAGGCATAAAGGGCTATTAAAATTACAGCAGCCTGGTATAAATTACAGTGTCAGATTATGCCTGAGCTTGTATCCTGCGCAGCAAAGCAGCATGTTGAGTGTAGCATCCCCAAACATACCTTGTGACTCAGGCACTGTCCTCAGAACACCCTTTTTACTGAGGTTTAGGAGAGGAGTCTCTGGTGGATACTTGGGGCTTGTTGTCTCGGCACATCTCAGAGGATTCTCCCTGACAGGATTCAGAGGTTTAAGGTCCCATTTCCACCTCTCTGACTCATTATCCTGGCACAGAGTGCCAAACCAAGAGGGCTTCCCTCAAAGCTGTTTCTTTCTGTTCCTCTTTAAAGCCATTCATTTTTTTACCTTTATATATGAAGAAATACACATTGAAGATCTGAATGTTTCATTCACAGCAGTAAATCAAAAGCAACTCAACCAAGGCCAGTAAGTGCAAAAGGGATATCAGACTCATTGCAGGAAGAAGAAAATCTAGTTATTTATACTTTTTAAACAGGAAAAAAGTATCTACAAGATCTTATTATTCCCAGCACTATGCTTGAACCAGAAACCTATCTTCTCTCTTTTCTCACCATGGCTGAACATGAGACAAGGTCAGCCACAAATCAGTCGGTCCCGCTACCCCTCATGAGCAGAGGAGGGAGCATTTGCCTGACTTGGTGGGCCTTGGGCAATGGTGTGAGCACTACTTGGACAGAATATAAAAAGAAGCAAATCTCACAACCTCAGACAGAAAACTTTGGCTTTGAAGGAGGGTAGAAAAAGGGAACAAAAAGCATTTAATGATACCTTGCGTGTCTCCTTGACAGGCATAGAAAGATAACCATAAAAACTGGTTAAAACATGATCCTGCAAATGAGCTGCCTTGTTCTACAAATAAATCAACAATCTATGGAAACATGTTCAACAGCTTCCTGGAAGCAGAACAGAACATTAAGGATTTTTTTTGCTCCATAAAGCAGCACCTCAACCAGTAAAATTCAGACTATTTTGGGCACTGGCTGAAGATGTCAGTCAGTGTCACAAGATCCATGCTGACTGTCAAGCTCATCAAGCTCAAGTATCAGTATCATAGATTTTCATATAACACCACAAATTTGACATCAGTTTTGCCTTCTCTTTTGTGAAGATGTTCATGATCATTATTACTATATTAATTTAAATTAAGTGTAAGGAATTATACTATTTAAACAGAAGTACCTGCTGTCATATACCATGAGCAAAGGGGATGTCAATTTGTTAGCTCTACATAAAATAAAATAAAATAAAATAAAATAAAATAAAATAAAATAAAATAAAATAAAATAAAATAAAATAAAATAAAATAAAATAAAATAAAATAAAATAATTTCTTTCCAGCTGGTCTCTACCCTGTTAGCTGGTCAATGCTGACTGTTTACACAGCATCCCTTCATAGGATGCATGGTTGTGTTTTGCCAGGGCAGTTTACCCAAGTAGCTCAAGGGAAGAATTCCCTTATCCTCATACACTCACACAGAGCTTTTCTCTGGCACCCGTGCTAACTGTGATTCCTCAGTCACTTCCTTTCCCAGATGAAATTTGCTTTGCTTCCCCAGTTTTGCTACATGTTTGAAGTGGAAAGAGGCAAGACCAAAACCACTGACAATCCCTGCAGATGTGAGAAGGCGCATGGCTGTGAGTGTGCTGTGAAGGGGCTGTGGGAGCACAATAGGTGAATAGCAGAGGAAAGAAGGTGTATGAACTCCTAACGTCTTCTGGCATTTATAAAGACTTTCCATAAGATTTACAGGGTCTATAAGTGTGTAATGCACCAAAAAAGTGAACCTTGCCCCTTTTTTTCTTGTTCATTGAAGCTATCACTCCTTGTCCATCAGACCTCCATGTGGAATTTAAAAAGTGGTGGGACGCTCTCACGCCCAAACCCTGCTTAGTTAGCATATGAATGCTCAACTAATTGTTTGAAGTAACAATTAAGAGGACAATGGATAAAGGAGGAAACTGGAGACAGCAACTAACACCTGTGAATCAGGACTTAAACAGCTTTCTTTTACATAATTAATTAAAGAATGGGACACAATGTACATTGACTTGAAAATGTGGTCCAAAGACAATGCTGGTGCATGCAAATCCCTTTTCAGTGCCGTTACTTACATGTAAGGTTTGATCTTTTTGTAAAAATCTTAGTGAGTGAATGTTGCGAAGTGTTGCAAGGGGGTTTTGTTGGCTGGAAGAAAGAGAAAGGGAAAAACATTTAAGGGCAATTGCAATTTCATGGCAGAGGCAGAAGTCCTGATGAAGTTACTAAAACGTATGGGCTTCAGATAGGTAGCAAAAAGCCATTGTAAGACACAGAACATTTCTAACCTTGCAAATAACAATTATGATTTAACATCCTGTAATCAGCACTACATACTTTTCTGCATTGAATAAAAAGAAATGGATGCTATGAAACTGTTTCATTAAATTGTGTTTGTTGCAGAATGTGAGCAGAATTCTATGGCACTTTCTCAGGAAGCAATCCATGTGTGTGCTCAGCGTGCTCATATGCAATTATTTCTTAAATAGGTTATATTGTGCTTCTCTAGAACAGTATTTAATGAAGGTAGTTAACATTATGACTCTCAGAATGACAGTCTCAAAAAATCTATATCTGCAATTTACATATATTAATAGGTATTAGGGGGCATAGTCATCTATTTGCACACATCAGTAGCATTGCCAGAGTTGTACTGGCATAAAAGATGTAACGGTGAAGGTTATTCAGTAGTCAGAATAAATCAATGAGTATTTATATAGTTAGATATTTCTCTCTGGAGAAATATGTGATTAAAAAGTATCTAATACCTAGCCGCCTTTCTCCATAAAGTTTATGGAGATACAAACAACTTCACATATTTCAGCTATTACATTGCTGATGATAGTACACAGTGAAATGACATTTTAGAATATTTTGTTCACTAACTTTAAATGGTATCACTAATACAAAGTTAGAGAAAATATGTGAAGTCCTGACTACACTGAAGTAAAAGTTTAACTTGCATTGATTTCAACGTAATCTGGATTGGTTGTTCATCACAGAAGATGGTTCCTCCAAGGGTGGGGTTGTATTCATTTCAAAAGAGAAAGCAGCATGAAAAGAGAAAGCTGTGATGAAAAATGGAAAGAAAGTATGAAAAGAAAGAGAAGGAAAGAGAGAGAAAGGAGGAAAGAAAGAAGGAACATACAAACCTGGGTGCAACATAAAGAAAATAGATATCATGTGAACATAAAGAAAGAAAACTGGGTGGACTGAAGTCTGGGGAGAATAAACCATTGGTCCTACCAGTATACATATGTCAAGTCTTAAGCTAAGAGGTAAAAATTGAATAACAAATGACATTCAGATAAACTGAAAACCACTTCTGTTTGCTTTGCTTGTATCCTTTATATGCCACAATGTTGATGGTATTTATATTCTATTTAACCAATACTTACCATCTAAGGTCCAAGATAAGTACAAAGTAAATAATCAGTAATTAAAACAGTGATTATCTTGTTGGAGGGGGGTGCGTTATCTACACTTCAAGTTCTTCTTATACTTCTGGTTTTTATATTGTAAATTCATTGCTATTTTGCAGATTTGGCGTACGGATACTATAGGCAACAGCGGAAATTGATTGAAGAGATCGATTGGTCATATACAGGTAAGCAAAAGTGTCTGTCGAAGAACTTATTTTGCTTTGATATTTTCACTTTCATTGTTATAAATTCAAGGGTCTGTTGTGTCTGTATACCACTGTCCATATGCCTCAACAATTGCTAAAGTGAAAGAGTAGGAAATGGAGTCTGAAAAATTGCAGGAACATTACAACAGGAGAGACTATTTTCATTTCTTACATCTGTTACTTTTGGAAAGAGAAAGCTCTCATCCTTCAAACTTTAATCCTGAGACATGACTTCCTTGATGAAGGCTGAGCCAATAAATTGTTAGGTGCTCTTTCATCATCTGAGTATTACTGTTCTGGCAAGTTTGAAAAGTAGACAGAAAGGCTGAAAAAAGGCACAGCATGTTGTGCAAGCAAGAACATATCCACCTACTGCATAAGAACTTCTGCACTTTGCTTCTGAGCACCTGAGCATCCTTTCCAGCTCCCACCATTATTCTCCTAAAAAAACAATCATTTGGGCTCTCTCATTTACATCAGTAAGAAAGGTATACCCTTAAATTCTGCACGGGCTTTGTCTCATCACAGAGGACTATTCACAATTCACAATTTGCCTCCTAGATTCTCCTGTAAAAGTCAAGCTACTTTCAGTAATATTGAAAAGGTAATTTTGTCCTAAATGATAGGTATATTTTACCCAGAATGTAAGAAGTGACTGCCTGAAGATGTGCATAGACTGACATTTTTAATTATTTAAGTTACTGTTTCAAAAAACACTAATTTATTAAAAGAAATAAAGACTGTCAAATTTCAGTGTTTCATATATTTGTTTCAAAATATGTTCCTGTAGTTAAAGAAAGTTATACTATTCTTTTCCTTTGTCTCACTCTCTTTCTCATTTCTGAGACAGTTCCAGGGTAAAACATATCTGACAAGTTTTTGAGCCTAGAGAGAATTGAAACAGGCTAGTCATAAACCCTTCAAAATGAGATTTATAATGAAAACTCCCACTTACACACATTGTACTGCAAAATCCAAGCATAAGATCAATCAATATGATATTTCATGTTCAAAATCCATCCATTTTTTAATATTGCAGTTAGGGGAACGCATAGATAAGCCTCCAGGATTACAGGTGACCAGAGGGCAATTTATGAGTTTACTTTAAAGAATAGCGAATGGGTTTTGCATAGGATATTGGAGGATAGAGCTCTTCCCTAGCCTGCACAGAGCTCCCACCGCTGTGCAGATGCTGCAGCAGCCACAGGCCACATTTACTGGGTATTTTGGATGGCAAAGCAGCACAGACTCTGCAAAGCCAGAGGATTCAGACCTGTTGGTTCTCTCCTTTAACATGTGAGATGCCTTCGTGTAGTCATCGCACTTCATGTGCCTTGCCATAGTGACTCTACTGTTGGCAAAGCCTCTCTCCCTATTCAGACCTATATAGTCAGATGCATATGGTGCAAGGGGTGGCTGGATGTGAGAGGAGCCGGCTCAGCAGTGCGTGCCCTGACCGACAGCCTCCTGCCCCTGCAGCCTCCTGCTCCTGCAGCATCCTGCCCCGGCTCCTGCCGCTTCACCAGGCTCAGCGTGTCCCCAGCACTCATAACGCAGCCAGCTCCAGCCATGGTTGGATACGGATTTTAAAAGCTTTTGGCGGGGGCTGTATGTAAATCAGGTCCTCCGTGTCTAGGGCTGCCAACTGTATTGGAAGCCGTGTGGGATTGGGTGTTTTCCTGAAATACGAGGTAATTGGTTCATGGCATGAAGGGAATACATAAATTCAGCTTTCACTTAAAAAAACCATAGTCTACTTGAATGTGACGAAAAATTACAAATTTTAACATTGTGTGTTGGAGGCACAGAACTCTAGAGGCTGAGGCATAATGATTTTGATCTCTATTTATTTATTTGTTTGTTTGTTTCTTTGTTTGTTTGTTTATTTTAATATCATAATTTTATTCCTGGGGCAAGTAATATCAAGTACTGTATATATAACGACTATACCTAGCTCAGACTTACTGTTTTGAGGCATAGACCAACACGCATATTTCTGAATAGATGATCTATTCTTTATCAGTTCATCCTTTCCTCAGACACCAGTTATATTCTTCTGTCTTGTAACCCAAAGAAAGACCTGAAAAATTACCTTCTGTGTGCCAGTGAAGTGTTAGGAGTGGGCCTTGGGATCTAGCAAGCATGGATTTTAATCCACCATAAGAAAACTAAGAAACTAAGAAAAATCTAACTGGCTTGGTAAACTAATCTGAGTTTGCGCAGATGTAATTCTCTATACCAAATAAGAAATTCCAGATACATTAGCCACAGTGGGTCAATACAGTCCTTTCCTGGGATGGTGCTGTGAGATGAAAGTAAAATGTAACTAGAGAAATAACTTGAATCTTACCTGCTGCAATCATGCGGTTTCTGAAGGTGAAGTTTCATAATAAAGCAGTTTCGCATACTGTAATTTATGTGACTCATCATCAGATTTTGACTCTCGGGTAAATGAAGCCATAAATGTTACTGGAAATGTTTTGTGGTACTTCTAAGGGCTCTGCTTTAAGCCATAGACAAATTCTGCATTTACAAGCACGAATTTAGGTTTTCTTTGTGTCCTGACTTTGCATATATTTGCATAAACAAATACAGTGTTAAAGAAATGGTACATGCAAATGCACACTACAGATGGATCCAACTTTTTCAGGAACAAATGGTTGTTGAAGCTACTTCATTAGTAAGATGACTTTATTTTAACAACCTTTCACTGTATTTTTCATTAAAATGGTGGTACAGATAAAAATTTTATAACAACAGAATATTTTCAAATTATGTCATATACCAAAAGTGATTCCAACCATTTTTGTTGTAGAAAAACCAAGTCTACTGAGAAAGTTCACTTCCTCAAATCAGTTACATACTAACTGATGACCAAAGATCATCTAGACATTATTTAGCTGCACCACTAAGGTTAAGCAATCTCATTTCGAACCATAAAGCAAGCAATATGAGCTTCAGCTATTTCTCTATCATACAGATGAAAGATTAATTTTTATTGTTGCTTTGTTTATCTGTATTGGTTTTGCCAGAAGGAATGATATAGTGCTGTTTTCTGTTTGTTTGTTTTTTTCAACGTGGCTGGTTGATAGCACTCCGTGAAAACTCTAAGTCTGAATGTTGACATGTAGAATTATCAAATGATACCACAAAGAAGACTTGTTTTTTCCAGTGAAAATTCTTTCTGTTGGGTTTTTACGCTTGGGATTTGGGTTCTTGTTCACAACAAACAAGTTACGTGGTTTAGGGGAAAAAACAGACCTAAATTCTGCTAAAAGCAAGAAATTCTAAACAACCTTCCAGGAATTACAAAAGCTGAGAGTTTTTAAAAACTGAATTCACTATGTAAATGAACAGCACAGCCAGTTCAGTGTTCTTTGTATCATCATTCAGGGGTGTTAAGTTCAGTTTCTGCTGCCATTCATTATGTGATAGGTGGATACATAATTGCATTATAAATGCAACTCTGATCCTGACCAAAGAGTGATTTGAGTAAAAACATTTGGGTCTCTGGATATTCAAAGAACAATTTGGTTGTTTGCAAGCAGAATGTGAATAATATTTCCCTTTTCTCCAGAGGGAAGATTCACAAATCACAGAATGATTTAGGTTTGAAGGGACCCTTGGAGATCATCTGGTCCAATGTCCTGCTCAAAGCAGAGAAAAGCAGGTTGTTCAGACCTTGTCCAGCAGAGTTTTTAAAATCCTCCAGGGAGGGAGATGCTGCAGCCTGGGCTGTGTGTTCCACTGTCATTCTGAAGAATTTTTTTTATTTACCCAACTACAATTTCTCTTATTGCAATTTGTGACCATTGCCTCTTGCCCCTTCCTTGTACGCTGCTCTGTGGATTGCCTTTACATAGTGGTAGACTTCAGCTAGGTTCCCCCTCTCTTCTCCAGCCTCAGCAAACTCAGGTGCCTCAGCCTTTCCTTGTACCTGAAGTGCTCGGATCCCCTGATCATCTCAGTGGCCCTTAGTTTGTTAATATCCATCTCATACTGGGTTGGGGAGGAAGTTGAAATTGCACTCCGCATTCTTGATGTCACCTGGCTTGTGTAGTAGAGGGAAATAAAGTTACTTCCCTTGTCTGCTGGCTGCACTCTTGCTAACATAGCCTTGTACTTTCTTGGTCATCCTGGGCACAAGGGCACACTGCTGACTCACACACAACTCGTCTATCAGGATAATTAATTATGATCTTTTCAGATAATTTTTAGTATCTGGTGTATCACAGTATAAAACTTGGCAGTGTGTTGATAACCCTCTTCTGACCAATACTTTCCACAATAACAATGGCTAAATATAACGGCTTGTTGGTTTTGCTCCCATGTTGAAGACTGAACTAATCTTGTTAAGCTTAAAATTGTTATCATTCTGTGTCTGATTCAACACTCCCTGGAGATATCCCCCTAGTTCATCGTTCCCCATTACTATCACTACGCAGACAAAACCTTCATTGTCAGTTGAAAGGCTGTTTTTGCCACCCCAAGTCCTGGAAATTTGCATTGATGGCTTCAAATGTTGCTGACTGTAGTTTGGCTCAGAAATGAGAATGTCCTTATTTTCAGTGGTACTGAGAAAATGTAATTCTCTCTCTTGCCCAAACAAGATCTAATGTGTTAATTTCAAATGTTGCTCTATCATCCTTGAGTACTAAGGAGATTCTACAGCAAAGTCACTGCTCATGAAGTTTATGGTAAAGTATGTTGTTGCTTATATCCGTAATAATTTACAGGACTATGCTTTCTGCTCAGCTGCTCAGCCTGAAAAGTGAGCGAGGATCTTCACTATCTCAGCTGTGACTCAAGAAAGTTATTTTGACATTGATAACCAATTCTACTTATTTTCTGAAATGTCTTCTGCTTCTATTACCCCACAATTTGAGGCTGGTAAACTGGAAAGTTTCCGGCTCTCCCCTCATCCTCACCCTGTCTCCCTGTTCAGCAGCCACCCACTGGGAGGATGGGCAAGGCCAGGCATACAGGCATTGTCTCCTGCCCTGCAGCTGCAGTGGAGAAGAAGCTGTGCTGAAGAGCGAGTGAATGTGGGCACCTGTGCATGCCCCTTATGAGACAGCTCCAGGAGCAGGGCAAAGGGAGCTAGAGGGTAGAAGTGTAGGGTTTGGGCCCTATTCACTGCAGGCGAGGGTGGACTGTGATAGATGAGCCATTTCGTGAGCCAAATCCTGACAGTCAGGCTATGTGGGAGAGGGGGAGGCACCAGCAGGAGCCTGCTGGAGGTGGGATCCAGGAGCTGCTTGCTGAACTGGCTGATTTAATAGACAGTTCTACCAGACCAAGCTGAAATGTCTCCAAGAGAGCCCTGGCCAAAAGCTGATGAAACCTCCTGCTTTCACTGGATGGATAAAACCATGCTCTGGGGAGATGATGCATACCAAATTAAGTTCACAGTTTTTCCTGCTATCTAACTACTGTGGCAGTATCAGCATAGCTTTGTGAGAAGATCTGTTCTTTTTATCACCTCCTGTGAAATAAATCTCTTTGTGTTTTATATTCACCAAGTATAATCATGTGCTATATCTGTTGTGAGTAATAAAGAAAAGCCTATACTCTTGGGCCCTTTAGGTTCCTTCTGTAAAGGATGCTGCATAAGAAATCAAAATAAGATGCATTATTTTATTAACTCATATAAAACAGCTCTGCAGAGAGTCTTTTCTTTATCAGTAGACCTTATGCTTCAGAGGCTGTCATACCTTTTCTTGCATGATAGCTCATTACATGTATTTACATCCCCCAGATCACACAGTCACTCATGGTTCCAGTGTTTTGTCACTAAATTCACAGGCTCATTAATTAAAAAGCCTATGGCATTATTGCAGTTTTGGGAAGGCTGATGATTCAGCAACAGAAATTACAGTGTTATGCATCTGTTCACATCAAAGAGACAAGGTGTCCTCAAGCGGGAAGCTACATGCTGGCATTGCTTGCCATAGAGAATTCCCTTTTAAGATATCTCAGTGTACTGAATCAACAACACAAAGCATGTTATTCAACACAAATAAGATCTATTCGGTGTATTTGTGATCAGACTTTTGAAGTCATATGAAGTGTTATGGTTCAGAAGAATCTGTTTCAAACGTCCTTTCTTCTCAACCAGGAGAGCTGATCTTTGAGCAGTAGAAGGCTACTAGCAGCAAAGTGCAATTTATGTAGCTTTGATTCAGTCGATATTTCTAGGATAAACTGAATGGAAAACTGTTACAAGGGTTTTGTTTTTTTCTGGAGGGGAGATTAGAGGATTGGACCCCGCATTCAAGGACCTTTCAAAGTTAGATGCTTGTAGGACAGGTATGAAGAACCACATGTTGGTATTCATATTTGGCTCCTCACTGGTCAAATTATAGCGTTTTTCTGTCAGTAAAGGCTTAAGTGATCTGTTTGCCAGAGTTTCCTGGTAAGGAACTCTGATAAGACCTGTTCCTTCCCCCATTTCACTGTTTAAATGCTATAAGCAAAGAGAACAGCTGGGTCATTTTCAGAAACTGCACAGCATCTCATTCTGAGCATCAACTAGATTACTCAAATGCAGAAGGGTTGGTTTCTGAAGTGTAGAAATCAAAGTGTGAGGTATTTGCATAGTGTGGCCATGCTGTGTTGATAAGGTCTGGCCAGGAGTCAGAAAGTTGTGGAGACTACCCATTAAGTAAATGCATTTGGAAATTAAAAGCTTTTTTAGGAGACCGGTCTTTGGGAATACACCAAAGTAAAATGAAAACAGCAGATTGTGGATATTTCACAGTAGACTATAGCCTCTGCCTAAGCCTCTTTGCCCTTCAAAATTATCATAAAGGTATCCTCATGTATACACTACTGAATGATTTCTCATTTACAAGCCCATTCTATCTATGCTGCAGTGGGAAGGATATGTTCTTGAGGACCACTTGATTACAAAACGCACAGATGATTACTTTGAGATCATCATCTCATATCAATACGATTTATGGATTTGTGAAGTTTAGAGCCCAACAAATAATCCTCCCATTGCTTATGTTTACAGAAGACCTGGCTTTACTCACCTCCTACAGCCTATTTGTTTAGGATTTTCTTATGAACACTTTTACTCAAAGGCTATTCTGCTGTATTTATAAAAGAATTTGGGGGTTTTTTTCCAAATGTTTTAATATCCCTATCATTTCAGTATGCACAGTTTGCTAATGTACTGGAATAAGGGCAATAACTAATTCTGTGCAACATATGCACAGACTTGAAGCCATTCACAACCTTGCTGTAGCTCATTAATTCTTAGAAAACAAACCCTTCTACGTAGTTTTTCCATGGGTCAATAAGGGTTAAAGCAGTTCTCCAAAAGGCATGGTTAGACAAGTCTGCATGGCTGGGAGCACAGAAAGAATATGAAGGTAAGAAGAAGGATCCTGAGAAGGAGGGGGCAGGAGAAGCGTGGCCTCCCACTTTGACAGCAGAAAGCTGTCCTGTAGGCTTAGGTGTCCCTGAAGCCACAACCACTGCAAACTACAGTGTAGTGGGTTGACCCTGGCTGGGTGCCAGGTGCCCACCAAAGCTGCTCCATCACTCCCCTCCTCAGCTGGACAGGGGAGAGAAAATATAATGAAAGGCTCGTGGGACAAGATAAGGACAGGGGGAGATCACTCGCCAATTACCGTCATGGGCAAAACAGACTCAACTGGGGGAAATAAATCTATTACCAGTCAAATCAGAGTGGGATAATGAGAACTAAAACCAAACCTTAAAAACTTCTTCCCGAGCCTAACTTTAACCCTGAGTTCTCCACCTCCTCCCCCTGAGTGGCGCAGGGGGATGGCGAATGGAGGTTGTGGTCAGTTCATCACAGGTTGTCTCTGCTGCTCCTTCCTCCTCAGGGGGAGGACTCCTCACACTCTTCCCCTGCTCCAGTGTGGGGTCCCTCCCACGGGACACAGTCCTCCGTGAACATCTCCAATGTGCGTCCTTGCCATGGGCTGCAGTTCTTCATGAACTGCTCCAGCGTGGGTCCCTTCCCTAGGGCGCAGTCCTTCCGGAACAGCCTGCTCCAGCGTGGGTCCTCCACAGGGTCACAAGCCGTGCCAGCAAACATGCTCCAGTGTGGGCTCCTCTCTCAGTGGGTCCACAGGTCCTGCCAGGTGCCTGCTCCAGCACGGGCTTCCCATGGGGTCACAGACTCCTTCGGGCATCCACCTGCTCCTGCATGGGGTCCTCCTGGCTGCAGGTGGCTCTCAGCTTCACTGTTAACCTCCATGGGCTGCAGGGCACAGCCTGCCTCACCATGGGCTTCACCAAGGACTGCAGGGGAATCTCTGCTCCGGCACCTGGAGCACCTCGTCCCCCTCTTCAGTCACTGACCTTGGTGTCTGCAGGGTTGTTTCTCTCACATACTCTTACTTTTCTCTCCTGGCTGCTGTTGTGCAGCAGTTTTTCCATCCTTCTTAAATCTGTTATCCCAGAGGCACTACCACTGTTACTGATGTGCTTGGCCCTAACCAGCAGCAGGTCCATCTTGGAGCTGGCTGGCTTTGTCTCTGTCAGACACCGGGGAAGCTTCTAGCAGCTTCTCACAGAAGCCACCCCGGTAGCTCCCCCACTACCAAAGACTTGCCGTGGAAACCCAATATACTCAGTGACGGATGTGTGCTTGGTATTTTGCAAGTGCATCTGCCTTAGTTAAGCAGAGCACAGGAGCAGCAGCACATATGATTTCAGTTACTAAATTTTGAATGCTAAGTTACTGGAAATTACTGTAAATGAACTTAAACTACATTTTCATGCTCTACTTTGGAATTTTATTTTCAAATGTTGTAATGTGACTTTTTTCCCACAATAATAATTTTCCCAAAACCTTTCAATTTGAGAAAAGAGGTAAACCCATCAGCAGTTTTATTTTAGATGAAACTGCGTTTGCTGACAGAAGCCCTAAACCAGTGAAAAAATCCTGACCTTTTTTGAAATTAACTTGTAGAAATGGCACTTCCAGTTCTATAGGTCTGCCTCTGCCATGTGTAAAGAATGCCACCTTCTCATCTGAGGTAAAAACAAGCTTCTACTTACCTTCAGCTGCATGTTAGAGCCAGCCCAGTTTGTAGCTTGGTGGCTGGACCCTGTGCTCTCTTGTGAAGCATTACCATGGTTGTTGCATTTTTTTTTTCCACCTGCTCACTGTTACATAGGTCTGGAGGTTGTGCGGGTGTCAGCAGTAACTAGTTTGGTCTGCAGGCTTGCAGGCTTGCTGTAAGCTGTAGTAATTCATTTCAAAGAGGGAAAATTAGCAAGGGGCAGAAATAATTTTTCTTTCTACACAGAATACTTCCTGTCGAGAATTTCTGAGGGATGATATGTGGTGTTTATTTATACACCATTAGCTTATAAGCAGTATCATGACTGGCACATTAGCACAGTTCTAAGAAACCTGAATCACACTGGAGAGTTACGCAGCTTATTGTTTACAATGGGGAGCTCCATTCTAGAAATTGAAGTTTTCCATTCCTAGAAGAAGTCTGGGCCCTGTTTCTCTACCAGGATAGCATGCTTTCCACACCACCCTGAAGAAATAGTGGGCATGTCAAAAAGCTGCTTACATCCAGAGGAAGTAAACAATTCCAAATTAAGGCTCTGTGCCCCTGTACTTGGCCTTGAATTTCACAGCCTTTCTTCCCTTTGTCTTTTTTCTACAGTTGTGGTGCATATGAAATCACTCTTCTACATTCAAAGTCATCCCTTCTTCTGGAGAAAAACCTGATGAAAGCAGTCAAAGTCTCTAACTGTTAATTTGCAGCAGGCCGCAGGAAAGTGGCTGTGGCACTGTGCATCCACGAGATTTATCAGCTGAACTGTTCCCTCCATTATTGGGTTGCCAGAATAACAGAAGTTCAGTTCTGAACATCTCTTTCAGTCCTGAAAGGTGCACAAAGTCCTTTTTGTGAAAAGCCGGGTCAGGGCATCTAGCTGCGTACCTATTTACCTAGTTCTTACTATGCTTCAATAGTTGTGCTTGCAACAAGCTCCATATTCGTCCTGTGGCGGCCTCTTTCTGCTCTCTTCCAAGAGCTTTCTTTATGAGAAATTAAACTATGGCTTTATCTGATATTGCCTGGCATTGATCCTATTTTAGGAGCCACAGACACAATTGACTGTCTCTTCCATCTTTTATCATAGATGCTAAGCTGTTTTCCCTCTGAATGTGGTATTTCTCTGTCAGTGCCTTCTCTGGCAATGAGCTTTATCATCTGATGAAAACTGTGTTAACCAGAGGCATTTTTAAAACACAGTTAAGACAATTAAGATATTAAAAATGGAAAAACAAAAAGAGGGATAATGTGTTGAAAGCTGGAAAAGAGAAGGAAGAATCATTTACATGTCAGGACTGGAAATTTGTTTTCAAACTTCTGATATTTCCCTAGCTGTGTAAGGAGTGAATTCAGGGCTTGGGTACATGGTCATAGGCTGCCAACAATTAGTTTTTACTGAGTTAATAGCAAAAACAAGCACACAACAACAAAAAGCCCACCTTGCATTATCCTGCCTGAGTCACTGAAAGGGAAGAACTGAAAAGAATACTGTTGCTGGAGTATTTAGGAATACAGGGTGAATGGTTCATAAATTCTTTTCTCCTGTTTCAGAATAGAGTGGATTTTCTGCCTGCTTCTACATGTTCTGACTACTCTGCATATAGGCAGTACAGGACGATCAATCTTTTTTTTCCACCTGTGTTTTTTCTGTCAGTTTTCAGGAAAGCAAATAGTTTTGGCTGGAGTGCTAGTCAGTGAAAAATTACAAGCAAGGAGGGGGCACATACTTTAAACAATGCAGCACCTGCTTCAAACAGATTCAGTACGTTACTGTAACTAATCTTTACCAACACATTTAACCAACAAGAAGAGATATGTGCACCTGTCAGTCCTAATGTGCCCATGCCACGTGTATCTGATCAAAATGAGAACAATACTTGTTCTTCACTGCATAAAAGCATCTGTTGCAGTGGCTTGATCATACATCTGAAGTTCCCTTTGAAATTGTTTGTTTTAGTAATGATAGAAGTCATAGAATCATTAAGGTTGGAAAAGACCTCTAAGATCATCAAGTCCAACCATCAGCCCAACACCACCGTGCCTCCTAAACCATGTCCCAAAGTGCCACGTCTACACATTTTTTTAACACCCCCAATGATGGTGACTCAGCCACCTTTCTGGACACCCTGTTCCAAAGCCTGACCACTCTTTCAGTAAAGAAAGTCTTCCTAATATCCAATCTACACCTCCCCTGGTGCAACTTGAGGCCATTTAGTCTCGTCCTGTCGCTAGTTACTTGGGTGAAGAAACAGACACCCACCTTGCTACAGCCTCCTTTCAGGTAGTTGTAGAGAGCAACAAGGTCTCCCCTCAGCCTCCTCTTCTCCAGACTAAACATTGCGGAAGGTAACCTTAGAGGAAAGATGAGGAGAAGGCTGAGGTACTTAATGCTTTCTTTGCCTCAGTCTTTCCTCAGTCTTGCCCCAGTCTTGCCCCTGTCAGACTGGTCATCCTTGGGGTTGTCAGGCCCCTGTGCTGGGAGATGGAGTTGGTATGCAGAATGAAGTCCCAGTTGTTGAAGAAGTGGCAGTCACCAACCTGCTTCTTCTCCTGGATGTTCACAAGTCCATGGGGCCAGCTGGGATCCACCCGAGGATACCAAGGATGCTCTTCCACTGTCCATCATTTATCAGCAGTCCTGGTCGACCAGGGAGGACCCAGATGACTGGAAACCAGCGAATGTGATGCCCCTTTACAAGAAGGGTTGGAAGGAGGATCCGGGGAACTACAGGCCTGTCAGCCTGACCTCGGTGCCGGGAAAGGTCATGGAGCAGATCATCTTGAATACCATTACGTAGCACATGCAGGACAACCAGGGGATGGGGCTCAGCAAGCATGTGTTTCTGAAAGGGAGGTCCTGCCTCACTAACCTGGTCTCCTTCTATGATAAGGTGACCTACTTAGTGGATGAGGGGAAGGCTGTGGACGTTGTCTACTTGGGCTTTAGTAAGGCCTTTGACACTGTCTCCCACAGCATTCTCCTGGAGAAGCTGGCTGCTCATAGCTTGGACAAGTGCACTCTGCACTGGGTTAAAAACTGGCTGGATGGCCGAGCCCAGAGAGTTGTTGCGAATGGAGTTAAACCCAGTTGGTGGCTGGTCACGAGCGGGGTTCCCCAGGGCTGGGGCCAGTCTTGTTTAATATCTTTATCAATGATCTGGATGAGAAGATCGAGTGCACCCTCAGTAAGTTTGAAGACAACACCAAGTTGGGCGGGAGTGCTGATCTGCTCAAGGGTAAGAAGGCTCTGCAGAGGGACCTGGACAGGCTGGATTTATGGGCTGAGGCCAACTGTATGAGGTTTAACAAGGCCAAGTGCTGGGTCCTGCACTTGGGTCACAACAACCCCATGCAACGCTACAGGCTTGGGGAAGAGTGGCTGGAAAGCTGCCCAGCGGAGAAGGACCTGGGGTGCTGGTTGACAGCCGGCTGCACATGAGCCAGCAGTGTGCCCAGGTGGCCAAGAAGGCCAACAGCATCCTGGCTAGTATCAGGAATAGTGTGGCCAGCAGGAGCAGGGAGGTGATGGTGCCCCTGTACTTGGCACTGGTGAGGCCGCACCTCGAGTACTGTGTTCAGCTTTAGGCCCCTCAGTCCAAGAAGGACATTGAGTTGCTGGAGGGTGTCCACAGAAGGGCAACGAAGCTGGTGAAAGGTCTGGAGAACAAGTCTTATGAGGAGGGGCTGAGGGAACTGGGGTTGTTTAGTCTGGAGAAGAGGAGGCTGAGGGGAGACCTTATCGCTCTCTGCAACTACCTGAAAGGAGGTTGTAGCGAGGTGGGGGTCAGACTCTTCTCTCTAGTAACAAGCGATAGGATGAGAGGAAATGGCCTCAAGCTGCACCAGGGGAAGTTTAGGTTGGGTATTAGGAAAAACTTCTTCACCAGAAGGGTTGTCAGGCATTGGAACAGGCTGCCCAGGCAGGTGGTTGTATCTCCATCCCTGGAGGTATTTAAAAGAAGGGTAGATGTGGTGCTTGAGAATATGGTTTAGTGGTGGGCTTGGCAGTGACAGGTTAGCGGTTGGACTCGATGATCTTAAGGGTCTTTTCCAACCTTAACGATTCTATGATTCTATGATTCTAAGACTTGTTCTCCAGACCCTTCACCAGCTTCATTGCCCTTCTCTGGACACGCTCCAGCAACTCAATGTCCTTCTTGAAATGAGGAGCCCAAAACTGAACACAGTACTCGAGGTGCAGCCTCACCAGTGCCGAGTACAGGGGCACGATCACCTCCCTGCTCCTGCTGGCCACACTATTCCTGACACTAGCCAGGATGCCAGTGGCCTTCTTGGCCACCTGGGCACACTGCGGCCTCATGTGCAGCCGGCTGTCAGCCAACACCCCCAGGTCCTTCTCCGCTGGGCATCTTTCCAGCCACTCTTCCCCAAGCCTGTAGTGTTGCATGGGGTTGTTGTGACCCAAGTGCAGGACCTGGCACTTGGCCTTGTTAAACCTTACACAACTGGCCTCGGCCCATCGATCCAGCCTGTCCAGATCCCTCTGCAGAGCCTTCCTACCCTTGAGCAGATCAGCACTCCCACCCAACCTGGTGTCATCTGCAAACTTACTGAGGGTGCACTTGATCTTCTCATCCAGATCATTGATAAAGATACTAAACAAGACTGGCCCCAATACTGACTGCTGGGGAACACCCCTTGTGGTCGTCCGCCAACTGGATTTAGCTCCATTCACAACTCCTTGGATCAGCCATCCAGCCAATTTTTTACCCAGCAAAGAGTACACCTGTCCAAGCCATGAGCTGCCAGCTTCTCCAGGATAATGCTGTAAGCATACACAAGATCATCACACATCATAGCATCTAGAGAAGCTGTGGAGCATGTGCTATAAAGAGCATTTCTGGATGACTTCCTGTATCTTCTCACTCCATTCCTTTCTCTAGAGTAATATTCCTACCCTTTCCATTTGACACTTTTTGAAATATTGGCTTATTGCCTCTCTTACAGTGCAGCCACAACTTGTTTTCCTTTTGCATTATAAAATTCTTCTTTTTCCCACCATCAAATAATTGTATAGTGTTTTGTTGCCTACTTCTCCCTGGCATTCAGTAATGGCTGTATGAAGTAACTGTCAGTTTGCCACTTTATCTCCTCTGTTTCCAGGAGAAACCCTTTCTCCTCCCAAGTAACTAGTGCAGAAAGAGCTGGCTGAACGTTTCCTTGACTATCTTGCAGTCTCTCCCAGCTGCCTTTTCCTAAATGTCAGGGACACTCTCCAGCGTGGTTACCATGGTGCGTTCAGCTGGCATGCCTGCAAGGGTTCACAAAAGCCAGCACACCCACTGCACGTTTTATAGGAACATAGTATGAGGGAAGGCACTTACCTGCTGTATCACATAGTTACATGGAACATAACGAAAGATGCTTTTTGGTTCATATTTGGTATAATATTGGCACCAATTTGGATACTATAAAAATAATCAATCAGTTAAGAATATGCTCTTTGCCCCTCCCTTTGTGAGAGTGTTGGAGTATCTATAGATGTGTTACAAGTTACATATATAAACCTACTGGTGAGCTTGCCAGCTCAGCAGGTCAATACATGAATGTAAATGCCGATGAAGAGCAGTGAGATTTACACTGTGCTGTATTCATTAACTACTTTCTATAAAAAGATTTAAGGGTGTTTTCTATTTCCTCACAATTTATTATTCAATCTGAAACATTGTTATTAGCAAAAAAGCTTTTCTTTGATATGGTTTCCTGGTGTAAAAATCAGTACAAATAAAGTACATCCTGCATTCAGCCATCGGAAAATGTTATTTTTCAAACCTCAGGTTTATAGCTAGCAACCTGTAGATAAATTTGTAGCTGAAATAGCAAAATCCTTTTTAAAATGCCAACAGATTTAAAAACTCACTTTGAAATCCCATGCAACTGAGGCATATTGTAGTCTGAAAACATATAATTCACTTCATAAACAGATTTCAAACATAAACATGAATAAATGCCTTTGTTCCAAATAATAAGCTACCAGTAAGTTCTGTTCCAGGCACTTCTTTCAGGTTAAGTTGGTCATATTCTCTTCAACAGATTATTAGGTAGCCTGGAAACATGCTGCATCAGATTCAGTGATCTTACAGAGAAGAGCTCTGAACTACAGTCTACTTTAGTCTGTCGCCTTGATAAATGTTTCATAGAAACAAAATACTCTCTCAGTTGCTCAGCTTTAGCCCCTGTGAATGAAGTCAGTGTGATTTTCCAGTGTGATTAAATTCCTTACACTGAACTGCTCCGATTTTTCTTATTGGGACCAAATATGGACTCCCCAACTCCAACACCCTGCTGTTACAGGCAATCATGCCATCTAACTCCTGCATAAAATTAATCAAACTCTGTTTTAAAGGTAGTTGTGACATTTTGCTTCATAGTTCCACTGAAAGACTATCTCAGAAACTCACTCTTGACTTTCAAACCTTATCTGGATTTCCAAGCTAGCTGTATTAGCGGACCATTGAGGTCATCTGGTTCTTCTGATAGAATTGGTTGGTTTGTTTGTTTTTTGGAGAGTTCTTTTCTATTGCCAATATTTTCCTGCACTGATATCCCTCTCCTGTTTGTCTTTTAAATTAAACCAAGAGAGTCTAGTCTCTTCTCCCGTTTTGATCATTGCACTAGATTTTTCTGCTCACCCCTGGTTCTGTTAAAATTCTTTTGTCGTCAGGATGGGTGACCAGCATCTCAAGCACTTATCCCAGATGAACTGTTCCAATGAGTTTGTGCAGAGAAATTAATACTTTCCTATCTTCACTAGGAGTTGCTTGGTTAAAGCTTCAGAACACACTTTGCCTTTCCATCATACTGTTTACAGTCCTCTGAGACTGTCAGACATGGTCTGATTCTCCTCCTCCCCCATGTTCTTCCTATGGTGAGATTCTCATTAGTAACCAAAACGCCCACTAGTATTCTCTAAATGTATGATTTTACAAATTGCATTGTTGAATTTCATGCCATTTTTACTACTTCAGATCTCAAGGTCAGCTGGTTTTCCTACATGCTATACTGGACCCCCTTGTGATGGCACGTTTTCACACATTGTGTCATCAGTAGGTGTAATTAGCAGAACTGAGAAACTCCAGTGTTTCCTGCACACACAGAGCCTAGTAACTCCCATTTACTGCTGCTCACTATTTTCTCCCTCTCTTGTATTTACTAAATAAGTTAAAGTACTGATTTGTTAGATACTATGGTAACAGTTTTGGGTATTTTCTGATCTATGCAGCGCAATTATGCAATTTCTGTTTTTTCAAAGACTTCCGTTTATTTACTTATTTGTTTCCCCTTCCTTCCTTCCTTCCTTCCTTCCTTCCTTCCTTCCTTCCTTCCTTCCTTCCTTCCTTCCTTCCTTCCTTCCTTCCTTCCTTCCTTCCTTCCTTCCTTCCTTCCTTCCTTCCTTCCTTCCTTCCTTCCTTCCTTCCTTCCTTCCTTCCTTCCTTCCTTCCTTCCTTCCTTCCTTCCTTCCTTCCTTCCTTCCTTCCTTCCTTCCTTCCTTCCTTCCTTCCTCCCTTCCTCCCTTCCTCCCTTCCTCCCTTCCTCCCTTCCTCCCTTCCTCCCTCCCTTCCTCCCTTCCTCCCTCTTCCCTCCTTCCTCCCTTCCTTCCCTCCTTCCTCCCTTCCTCTCTTTCTGTCTCCCAACATATCTGAACTTGGATACCAGCTAAACAGCTGCCTATATTCTCATTCATATTCTGCAGGCGAATTCAGCCTTGCTTTAACTCCATTGACTTTATAAGCATGAGTCAATATAAGGAAGTTGGCTCATAAAGTGTTCTGTAGCCTAGGCAAAATATTGCTTAAGTTGAAAATTTATTTCCTGTTCAAGCATCATTAAATTGCAATGATTTATAGTCTTAAAATAAATTCTTGTATGAATATTAAATACCCAGTTAGCAGCTTTATTATGCTATCCCCACAGATAAATCCCATTTTGATAAATTCCTATGTAAATAACATTTTAATTATTGCTGTGTAAGTACTAAATTTTACAACTGCAACTAATTACCTGGATTCGAATTTCAAACTTTAGTCTAACAGCCAGAGCTAAAGCCAACTGAAATCAGTAAAAAGCCTTCCCTTAACTTACAGTTGAACTTTAAATCGGCCCTACCTTATAGTTATGACCAGTTTATATCACATTAGCAATGGAGTAGGTTTCTAAACAAAATTTAAAGGCATGGATTTTAGCAGTGATGGAGTGGGTAGCAAAAATATTCAGAAATGCATTGCGAATATGTATTCTACTTTCAGTGTGTAAAAATTATTAAATTATTGGAAAAATTGTCATGTCAAAACCAGGAGTATTTGGCAGTTAGGTGAGGAATCACTCTGTAATACCCAATGACAATTAGCTCTCCCTGTGCAGACCCTCATTATTTTACATTATAAGAAAAATTACAAGCGTATTAGCTTGATTCTACAGTTGATCATCAGTGAAAATTACTGTTGACATTTAATTGTCCTGAAACTTCATATTTAATATCTCACTAAGATGAATGGCTCAGTTTACACTTTCCAGAGCTATTGTTTCAGTCTATGGTAGTACCAGCTCCAAATTAATGCATGCAAATATAGCTTTTTCTTCACAACCAAGAATGATGGAGACTTTTACAAACTTAATGGTAATGTGAGAATATAAAGTAATTTCATAAAGCCTATCAAGATATATCCAACACAGCTGCTTCCTGGATGTGATATTCTTCAGTATTTTCACTAATATCTCAGATGACAGAAGAAAGAGAGGGCATTTGCAGACTCATGGAGGACACCATGCTGGAAGTTCCAAGAATTTTGGGTGACGTAATCAGAATTCAAAATGAGCTTGATGAATTGGAGAAATGTTCTCAAATCAATCAAATAGAATTTGTCAATACAATGGTAACAGTAAGCACAAAACAATTGGGACAGAAAATCAAGCATATGGATGCAAAATGGGGACTGTCTAGTTAGGTGGCTATATGGCTATAATTATATATGCAATTTTATAGCTATAATTGTATCTGAATTAACAATATGCTGTTGTTGCAAAAAAAGACAATCCCATTTTGAGGTGAATTAACAGGAATGCTGTATAAGGCATGGGAGGCAATTATTCTGCTCTACTTGTCACTAGGAAGGTCTCAGCTGTATTTCTGTATTCATCCTTGGGCTGCACACTTGTAGGAAAGACAGTGACAAATTGAGAGAAGGCCCAGAGAAGAAGCAAAATGCATCATGGGAGTCTAAGAAAGCCCAAACTCCTTGGAAAAATCCTGAAGGAAATAAGTTAGTATAGAAAAGGGAGTTAAGATAACAGTCTTCAAATATTTAAGGTTGTTATAAAGTGATCAGTTGCTCTCCATTCCACTGAAGTGACAAGGATGAATCAGTTTAATTTGCAGAAAAGAAGGTCTAGGTGCAATATTAGGAAAAACTAACTGTGAGAATAGCTAAACTCAGGTTGCTTAGGAAGGCTGTGGAATCCCTCTCATTGAAGCTTTCTGAAAAAAATGGGAAAGACAAGCATTAGTGGGGGAGAATCTAATTATATCAGATCCTGTAATGAAGGAGAGGACCCAGATGACCTTTCAGTCTTACACATGTGATGCCTTGGGGCAACTTAAGACCCAATTTAATCGTCTTTCAAACGGCACCTAGTGTATGTGTTGTTGCATAGACAAAGAAAATACTACCAACCTCTCCTGAAGTTACCCAGGTTTTCAGTCCTTTACTACTTTGTTATCATCAACCATTTGTCTAAGAAAATTATTTTCTATGCTAGGTCATTTGCCCATTTTTGACTGTTTGAGGCTGTGGGAGGGAGGACTGCAGGGAGCATTCCAGACAAAAAGGTGTTTTTTATAAGGAGACCCAGAAAAAAGTATAACTTCTCTCTTTTGAAAAAAAAAAATGGCAGTCTTTTCTCTGAAAGCCTTAATATGTCTTCGTTTTGGATCTGGAACCTGGAAGGGTGAGATAACTTTTATTTTATCAACTCACTTTCTGTCTAGGGCAAATGTTTCTGGGGCAAGCCCTTACCACCATGTCCTGACATAAAATATGTGTTGAATTAATTTAATGTTATCTGGGTGATTTAGACTACTGTAATTATTTTGAATGGAAATACAGTAGAATCCAATGAGGCAGAAACTTCTGTGTGAGGGCAGTAACTTCTTAAGCTGCTCAGACTTGTTTCGAGGGCTTGTCTGATTTGCATCTACAATTCAAATTTGACATGGAAGATTTCTTGTAACTCTGTTTTATCAATCACTTACTATTCCAAAGCTTTCAGATCCCATTTTGACACGCAAATTCATTTGTTTTGCTTTTCTTTGGACATTTATTACAGCCAATTTGAGATTAAATTGATTTCATTTTCTGTCTCTTGGACTACTGCAAGCCTGCAGTCATGCATGCTCATTGCTTCTGTCTGAGGGTAAAGCTCTTTATAGTAGAGCACTGAGGGCTGGCAGTGCTTTCTTTCTTGTGCTGCTGAGCAGCTCTGACCAGCTGGACTGTCAGCAGCTGGAACCTGCTGACTTTCTTGTTGGAGCAGCCCAAGGGTCAGATATTCTACATTCGTACTGCTTTTAGCCTCCTCTGTGTTTGTGCATGCAGTTCGGACTAGCGGAGCCTGTCGTTTCATCAAGCCTTTAGCAGTCCCGCCGTAGCAATTCAGCCATGCAGCATTACCTGTTCACCCAACTAATGGCTTCCAGTGGATGCTCTGTATTTGTCCTACCGTTCACGTTTTACATCAATGTGATAATATGAGAAATCAGCTTTTGCCATTATGCTGTCTCAGAACACCTTCATGGCTTCCTTCAAGCAGCACAGTGCATCTTTGGTGCTCGTGCATTTGTCCTTGGTGAATCAGTTCCCTTCATGTCACACTTTTTTGCTTTCTGCCTAGCTGATGAGTCCCTTATAATATTCCCAGAGGTGACTGCACCGTGGTGTATGATGAATCTGTGTCCCTGGGAGGATAATGTTAGGTTTCTTTTGTGTGTCATAATGATACCGCATAATGGAGACAGAATATATGCCTAGAGATGGAATAGTTACAAACAAAACCAACCCAGCAATAGCACATCTAGAAAAAACAGTTGTAATCACTTTTATAAATGTCAGGCTTGCACCTGCATATCCTCATCACCCTTTTGTATATGTTCTTTAAAACACAAACTACTTTTTGTTTGCTGAGCAGCCCAGAGCAATCACATAATTGCATAATTTTTGTATGTGCTTTTATAATAAACTGGCTCATAATAGGAGTACATTTAAGTAGATGCTCTTTGAACCTAAGATATAATAATACACACATTTAGGACTTGATTCTAGCTAAGCAGCCCCTTGAGGTTACTGGGAACTGAAGACACTGCAATTTACAGGCTTATACACTTGCTTGATTTAAAGACAGAAATGCAGTCAGGGAAAAAATGTCTCTGTCATTTCCCAAACATCTTTCTTCCCTCTGACATCTTTCTATAACCCATGAAGTGGCTATTCTAGTTGTCAGAAATCATTGGCTTTTTTCTGGAAGCAGAGTACAGAAGTACTGGTGTGTATGAGGAGCAGGGCTGTCTCTCTCTGCATAAGTGCATTGAATATCATGTTCATCAGGCTCAAGTATCACTGGCTGGGTATTTGTTTTCAAAGGAAGCATCCACTAGTATTAATTAGTTAAAGTGAAATGAAATATACTGTCAAACAATACTTTTCCCTTAAAATGCCCTTTTGAAATACATTCAGATTTCTTTTTACCTATTTGGACTCTCTATTTTACACACTCCAAAGTTTACAACCTATAGTCTCCAAAGTTGTAGGCTCCTACATGAACCGTAACTACTCTACTCAACCTCCTACAGCTCCTTTCTTCATCCTGCACTATGGGGCAATTTTCCTGCAAATTAGCGCAGCTCACTGGAACTGAGGTTCCACATGCAGCTTCCCCACCTCTCAAATTAGCTTGTTCCTGAATGAAAGGCAAAAAACAGACCTAGAAGGAGAGACCAGGCTTCAGGCTGTTCCCTTGCCCTCCTTCTCCTCCACTAAATGCAATATCCACAAGGTGAAAGTCGGGATCCTTGTCACCTTGGGAGCTGAGGTCTGTTGCTGCCCAGAGGCCACAGCAGCCCAGCCTTGGAAAGGACGGCCACTTCTCTCTTTTACTGGCTAAGCCTTTTCCTAATGTCTTGGCATAACTCCTTCAGGAAGAATAAACCCAAGAATTAAGTCACTGCTTCCTCACCCAGTGCTCTAACCACTAGTGCAGAAGCAGTAGTATGTTATCTGTGGCCATCATCCCCATTACAATTAAGAGAGACACAATTGAACTAGACAGATTGGACTGCCCTTTGAAAGGTGCCTGCCTTCAATATAGCCAGTGAAGAGAGAGAGGTGCTTAATTTTATGAACAGTGGATCTCCCCCTGCAAGTCCTTTCACCTTCGGCTGCGTAGTGTATTTCATCAAATGCACTAGATGTGTTGCATTAAGCCTGTGCACTGCCACAGAGAGATGGCCAAAAACTTCAGGGCATTTTCCCTCTGTTTCCTCCTTTTTTTGAATGAAACTATAGGATAAGGATGCTCAGGAAAAATAAATCCTTTAAGAATAGGCGATGTGATCTTCAAACCTCAAAGGCTGACAAATGTGATTCCTCAAACCAAGTAATCTGATTTTCTTGAAAATGACTGACCAGGCTTCAAGTTGTTAGCAAGCATCCTTTAAACTCTATGCAGGGCAGCAAACCTGCAGTTTAAAAGCCAAAATCTTAAGCAGAAATGCAGCTTATGAAATGTTGAAATGGCTAAATGTTTCTTAAAGGTTATTTATATACCCACTTCGTATTTTTCATCTTCTGCTTCAATGAAGATTGTTTTTACATTCCACAGCTCATGTAGGAGGCTGTGCAAGAGGTTATTAATAAAATATTAATGCTGTCATCCCACAGGACATATTGTTTATACCATCACAGACGCAGATTACATCTCAGATCAGTTGAGCAATTTTTTAAAAAACTCTTTCTAAAGCAGCAGTTGGAGTATGATTATAGTTGTCCACAGTAGTTATATCACACAGCAAATTAGGAAATACATGTCATGACCCATTATTCTAATGGGGGTCTTGTAAGATTTTTAAACAATGTAAGTAGATGCCAGACTTGCAAACCGATGACCCTCTTTGAAACAATACCCCCAGTAGAGAGGAGAGAACAAAAATGCTGTTGACTTGTGCATGGCTGTCAAGTTAATGCGTCACAGGAACCCACAACACTAATCGCCCCTCTTGAATGCAAGTTCTTCCTTTCTTTAGCTCCCTCATAAGGTATCTCTTAAGCACTCATTAGACCAACACAGCTGAAAATTGGTAAATTTGTTTTCAATGTCAGCTACCACCATTTTAGTCCTGGCCAGATACAAAGGAGACAGCACTGCACTGCTGGTGTCACTTTGTTTCCTGGAGTATTTGTAAAGAAGCATTTTGTTTTCAAAATCCATTAAAATAGAGTAAGATCTTACATATTTATGCTCCATCAAATGCCCAGTATGTACAAGGATGAGAACTATAAAACAGTATAAGGCAGAGGATGGAAATTCTCCATCCTAAATGGCCAGTTAAGAGCACATCTGGAGAAATGCAGCTGCCAAATTTTTAGCAATCAGCAGCAGCAGCATTAACAAGGGAACCATTGTGGTATGCGTAATGGCAATATTTATTTTATGCAACTAAGATTCCTAATACTGAATTAATACTGAATTAAATTATCTACCAAATTAAAGGCAAGATCATGCTTTACAGTCTTTCGATGGGCTCTACTTATTACGGAACAGGGACTTGTCATACCTAATCTGAAGGGGTGAGTTTATGCAGATATACAGCTGCAGTCAAGTCAAATGGCACGGGAACGCAGAGTGTGCAAGGGCAGGGAGTAAAGCTCCCTTAGTACTCTGTGCCTGCAAACTGAAGATTATTTGAACAGTGATCAAATGTTCTCAGGAAATGTGTTTTAATTAAATTCTGCTCAGCTAAGAAGTGAGACAAGGACACAATTATCAACAAAATCCCTCCTTGATGTGAGACTGAATGCTAGTATCATGAGTCCCTCACAGTGCCCATCAGTATTCTGCTTTGGTGGGGTGGCAGTGATATTATAGGTTGACAGCTCAGAGCCTGGCAAGGACAGCGCTCTTCAGGCTCCGCTTACTGGTCATGAAGTATAATTTTCCAACCTGTGGAGTAGTATGCACAGCTCATCCCCAGGTTTTGTGGATCCCATAAATGAGATGGAGTGCCCAGGATGGCCATGGAGAACACTTGTAATGCCCCAGGAGCTCTAAGCTCTGGTATAGGTTATGCAGCTCTGGGGAAGAGGTTTTCTTTCTGACTTGGTTTCACAAGTCCATATTATTTTTTCTTTACAGGGTCCAGGAAAGTGGGAAAACAGTATTACTGTATATCTTCATCAGTGATCTAGGTGATGGGGCAGAGTGTACCCTCAGCAAGTTTGCTGCTGATATAAAAGTGGGAGGAGTGCTGAGGGACCTCAGCAGGCTGGAGAAATGGGCTTCCAGGAATCTCATCCACAAGGGAAAGTCCAAAGTCGTACACCTGGGGAGGAACAGCCCCAGGCACCGGTACAGGCTGGAGGCCAACCAGCTGGAAAGCAGCTTTGCAGAAAAGGACCTGGGAGTCCTGGAGGGCCCCAAGTTGAACTTGCGCCAACGGTGTGCCCTTGCTGCAAAAAAAAAAAAAAAAAAGGTTAATGGTATCCAGGGTTGCATTAGGAGAAGTGTTGCCAGCAGGTCAAGGGAGGTGATCCTTCCCCTCCACTCAGCACTCGTGAGGCCACAGCTGGAGTGCGGCATCTAGTTCTGAGCTCCCCAGTACAAGAGAGACACAGACATACTGGAGAGAGTTTAGTGAAAGCGATGGGCACAAACTGAAAGACAGGAAGTTCCCTCTGAACATCAGGAAACACTTTTTACCTGTGAGGGTGACCGAGGACTGGCACAGGTTGCCCAGGGAGGGTAAGGAGTCTCCATCCTTGGAGGTATTAAAAAAGAGTCTAAATATGGTCCTGGGCAGCTGGCTGTAGATGACCTTGTTTGAGCAGGAGGGTTGGACAATGACCTCAAGAGGTTCCTTACACCCTTGACCATTCTGTGGTTCTGTGATTCTAAGTAAGAGTCTCACATAAAAGACAGATCATTACTAAACTGGAGAAGGAAGGAAATGCAAGAACATGGCAAGCTAAGAGATGACAAGGGTGAGTGAATCTCAATGTAAGTTTGTATGGCAAGTCTCCACAGAATAAGGGTTTTGAAGACTACCAGCAGTCAAGGAATTATTTGTCAGAACTGCGGTGTGACAGGACATTAGCAAAAGTAAAAAGGCAATATAGAAAAAACCTCATTTTCAGCAGATCTCTTGTGACTCACAGTTGCAGACTGGCAGTATTTTCTGTGAAGTCAAAAACGTCTTTTCTTTGCAGAAACAATTCCATGGAAACTCCACTCACTGAGTCTTCTAGATCTGATGTTTCCCCACAGGGAGGTAGGCTGTACTGGAAACAAGAGATTCTGGTTATTATTCCAAGATAAAGCCGATTCTCATGAAGGGAAAGGTTGCTACCTACAGCAGAGAGAAATTATTTTAAAAAGAGTTCACAATTACATATGCAAGAAGCTGTCTGCATTTTCTCAGAAACTTTCATTTACATAGTGTTTTTGCCTTGCTTTCCCACCCCCGAGCTCCCACCTTTTTCTAATGTAATATATTATTCCATATCTTGGAATTGATGCAGAAGAATCATATAATTCACCTACAGGGTTTTTTGATCAGCCCCTTCAGAATGTAATTTCTGTGTAAATGTCATGCAAGTAGTTCATGAGTGAGACTAATCTTTTCATATCTTCAAAACTATACCAAGAGATATAGATTCAGTACTTGGGCTCTAGTATGCCTTGCCTGTGTGATATGCCTTAACTAGAAACTTGGCCTTGTATCTTCTCTTTTACCATTATAATCTCTTGCCACACTTTCCACCCCAGCTGCAATCAATGCCTGCATTAGTCATCCACAGCTACCCGGTTAGGGAGGAGTCATACACGGGTCCTCAAGGAATGAGAGCACTGGGAGACTGTGACAACATACACTATGGTGTAGAGTGCACATGGTAAGCACACGGGAAGTTCTTCCAGAAAAAAAAAGTTTTTAAACAGTAAGTGGTTGGTTTATACTTCGCATAACGTAGGTGAGCTTTTCTTCTCTGATTTTGCTGGTTATCTTTTTTTATATTCAGTCTGAGTTTCTTGTTTGAGAATATAGGAATTAAACATCATCATTTGGTATAGACTGGTCAACATTATGGAACTGTGTCAGAAATCTCTTAATGAATGCAGTGCTGTTTGGTACTAAATACCATATCACAAACACTAGCCATTGTGCTGGAATAGCAAATATAAAACAACCAGAAATTCATTATACTCAATTATTTGTAACAATTACTTGCTCTAATTGCTTTAATAATAGTGGGGTTTGATTTGCCACAGAAATATCATCTATTTATATGAACAGACTAATGAAATACAAGGTGTTCTGTGGCCACCAGTACCAGAATAGCTGGCTGTCCACATGGATCAGGTTGTGAGACTGAGGCCTAGTTCAAATGAGAACCAAAGCACCAGAGAAATACTATAGAAAAATTACACTATGATTTAGGGTTTATACATGCCAGTGGAAGTTACATATGGAATAATCTAAGGTGCAAATTTGAAATGTGGGAGTTATTTTGCAGTAATTTGCTGTGTAGACTTCTCAAGTGCACAAAGGTTTAGCACGTCTCGTAAAAGTACTGATGACTGAGGGATCATAGAGGACATATATCTTCTCTTAAATTCTCAATTCAAGGTTAGGCACCTACATGAGGTGCCTAAACAACACAAGGGGGAGTTACTTGCCTCAGAATTCACCCGTTAGCAGAAAGGTGCCTGTCTCAGCCCATTTGTGTCATCCCTACCCTTTCCCTGCTGAATGCTTCAGCTGCTGGGCTACAAAATCAACTTTCCCCCCTTATCTTCTTATGACCCAGTGATTCTTGAATTTTTAGCCTGACCATATCACAGTGGGGTGAGTGAAGAGGACTTCTTGCCTTTTCAATATCCTCAGACCTTGCCATGGAAAATGCAAAATATGGGGGGTTTTTGTTTTTTTTTTTTTGCCTGAGGAGGGTACTTAACTCCTGTTGTCCCAAATACACTGCCTGGCTGTAGCTGCTGGGATATTGTAGTAAAATAAGCATCCACTTGAATGTTCTTGAATGGCAGGAGGAACAGCTGGAGGGCTTTACTTTCATCTTGGTGCTGTTGGCTGCACAGTCTGAGGTCACTAGGTGCGTGCCAGCTAGGTCCGTGCCTTGGGAGATCATGGCGAGGGATGACTGTGAATCCAAAATGTGCTGCGATTTTGGTTGCTCAGCTTAGTCAAACTGACAGTGCCTCAGGGCACAGGCAGTAACAGAGTGTTTAGGGAGCTTTTGGTGAAAATTTGGGAACGTGTGAACTCTGATGTGGCTTGGTCTCTTGAGCTTGGTTAACTACGTTTCAATTATTTGCACAGTAGGCATGTATTGGGGAGATTTTGTCCTAACAACTTACAGACCTGTTTTTTGTTATGGCTGTCTAATTCCTTGCAGACTGAACAGAGACGATTCTTGTCAGCAAACTTTTACTCTGGAGCAATTCAGTAATTGTAAGTGCGTTTTTCAAGATCAGCTAACAAAATAACATTTACATTCAAGAAAACATGTTTAGGGTAGCATAATTTTTTTCCTGAGCATAAAAGTGATACTTTCCACCAAGAGGGAAAAGGAAAGGAGAAGCAGCAGTAGATAAAATTTAACTAAAACTTACATTGCTTGTATAGAGGCCCTCCACAAATCTAGAAGCACTGGGATTCTTGAATACTTGGGCTTACTTGGTACGGAAGTCACTTGTGTGCATCCAATCCCCTCTTAGAACTGGCTTATTTCCTTTATGTGAATGATAGCATAACTCCATGGCAGAAGATAATTGCTCCTCTGCACTGGGGAGAGGTTTGATGGTTAGATGATGTTAATGTGTCAGGAATATCATGTGTTCCTCCTGTTTCTGCCATAGTAACTTCCTGCTTAAAGCAGATAAATGAATCAAGAAACATGCCTTTAAATTAACCAACTGTCATAAAGTATGCTAGATCTCTTTCTCCTTGAATGGTCTACTTAATAAGAAGAAATAAAGACTATATTTGCAGGAGGTAAAAAATACCCTACTTGTCAGATCCCTGGCAAAAATGTAAAGAAAAGAAGTAATGTGCTTTTCTGATCCTCTTCCACTTTCCTATGTGTAGAAATGAAAGATTTTTTTTTTCTCCACAGGGAAAAGAAAAAGAAAAATTATGACACAAATCTTCATGAAAGTTGATTATTCTGTGTATTAGCCATAGGTGGGGAAAAAAAAGTAGTATTAAGCTATTAAAGAGTTTAATGAATTTAAAGCAATATTGATATGTAACCTGGAATCACAGCTATGAACTTTTGGCTCAGAGGGAGTAGGTTACACCAGTTTCTATTGCTTTCTTAATACAAGCAGTGCAATGAATTAATTCTTAGCTTCAGAAAATATGAAGTAGAAAGCAGTGCTTCTAGCAGTAGCCAGGTATTTTAGGCCAGTTTTATCACCACAAGACTCACAGAGGGACATGAACTTACTGGCTGACTGAGATAGATGTGAGACCACAATTGCCCAGAAACGCATGAATTAAGTGTGTGCCTGTGTAGCAGTTAATGCTGCTTCCATCCTCATTTCAAACAGTTTCCACTGTAGGATGGAATGGAAAAGCTGTGAAAGTAAATGCTATTAATGGACAGTGAGTTCCCCATCTGAGGTGAGTTACACCTACTGCTCAATAGCTTTCAGCTATGCACTCTTAAGAATAACTACTTAGCATTGAAAGTGACTTTAAAAGTTCATAATACCAAAAGATTTTAAAAACTGGTTAGGCCTTTTTATAGATCTGCAAAGGTAAAAAAAGGATTAGCGCAACATGTTTGTGGAAGAAATATTTGGAAGAAAAATCTACCACATAATTTATATAATGCTGTTATCACGTCAGAGCTGGGTAAAACCTCACTCAGTAAAAGAGTTGGTAAAGAGTGTTTTTGAGGATATGATAGTCTCAAAAAAAGACATAATAGTATCTTTTAAATTTAACATGGAATATTATCAGAGGAAGAGTCATATACATCCACTGACATTGCTATGGCAGTTCTGAAAGTACCCATTACAAAGACTATGGACAAAATGGAAACATAATGGTAACACTGAAATTATACTTAGTCCAAATAAAGTAATACCATTAGTGCAGGAAGGTTTCTGGAATGTTAGGAGGGGTTTGAGTTTTAACATTTTTTGAAGGATTTTCTTTCATTTGTGGGGGGAGGGAAAGACAAAGTTTTTGCTATTGCAGTCAAAGTCCTTGCTGAAGAGCGTTTTTGTGAATTAGAATTGGTTTTCTGAAGTAAAAAATGGTAAGAAATTGCGTAGATAAGCATACATACAAGTATAGCTCTGTGTAAGAAATCCATATGGCTCAATATAATACTATATAGCAAATTCCTGCCCATCACCTCCTATCGTTACCATTATGCAAACATAGTATGTATTGATATTCCCACAGAAGTGTGTTACCAAATCCTGCTAAAAGATGCTATAAAGAAATCCCACTTTCCTATGGTGTTATTCTTCTGGAGTTATGTAGGAGCTTCATTTTATAAACACTGAAGGTGTGTAAAAATGAGAACCTGGGGAGCAAAGAACCAGAATTACTTCTATGTTCTTTTGGACATTAGGGTAATATATCTGCCGGCTGCTGCTGTGACTGACTGGCAGTGATATAATCCAGTAGTCTTTTATCCTTATATTTGTCTTGCTTTAGTTTATTTCTGTCTCGTACTTGCTTTTCAGGATCTTTATGTTATTCTTCATAGTTAATATAAATGCCTTTTTGCTATTCAAGGATAAATGCCAGCTTTTTTTCATGGCTATTTGTGGAATTTTTGCATCCAAGGTTTCACTAATGTTGTTTAGTAGTGATTTTCTTATGTATGCACAGCCAATCTGATCCAAAGCCCAGAGAACCTACTTGAGATTTATTCATATACTTCAGGAGGCTTTGGTTCAGAACTTATGACTGTGGCCTTTATGAGATGTATTATTCTTGTAGATAGGGTAGTACTGACAGAAGTTATTTTCCTAGATGATAACAATACAATAATTCATGTGTTTGGTAACAGGAAATAGTGCCCCTGCGGTACACCATCACAGGACTTTTCATGGAACTAAACAGACTGCTCATTAACATTTAACGGTCCAGGACAGAGGGCAGAAAGAGGGGAAAAAGGGAGGAAAGGAAGGAAGAAGGAAAGAGGGAAGGGGGAAAGTGGAGTGGGGGAAGGAGGGGGGTCATACCACAACAGGAGAGAAAAGGAGACCATGTTGATTTTCTCAGTGAAAGCCAATATTGTAAGATCTGTTGAGAAGCTGAGAAGGAGGAAATTACATGTTCTCTTTTTAAATTCATTGTTGCGTTTTGTTTCTGTACTGAGTACCTTGTTCTGCCACCCAAGATGATTTCTAAAATACAGCAGAGTCTACCTTGTAGTAATGGGGAGTGAAAAGCAGAGGCTGTTGCAGTGCAATTCATTAGACTTAGATGGTGATCTGTACTCTGGTAAAAATTAGGTTTCTTGCTGTTGAAGATGGGTTTCATTGTGCTCATCTCCTGGGACTACATCAGCTATCACTTATCAGACAGATGCGAAATGCTGCACTTGAAGTAGATTATTGCTTCCTCTTTCTTTGCTCCAGCTGATGATACTTTAAAGTGCATTTTTTTGGTCTGTTTAAAATTGGTGCAAGCTTTGAGTCTGCACAATTTTCGTCACATGCAGCCGTTGCATTTCTAATAGAATGGTAGCTGCATGTTACGGGGTAGAGGGAGATACCTCCCTAAGCTTCATTTATGCCCGTGTTCACCAACAGAAAGATGATATACATTGACTTGTTGTCTGTGCAGTAGCTGTAAATTGGGAGTAAGCTTTACTTCCAGGAAGTACAGCTGAACTGTGATGGGGATGTACCGTGTTGGAAAGCTGTTGCTTTTATTTTACAGATCAGGGTAGCTTTAGAGGACAAAGCCTGTGATCATCCCATTTTATTCGTCCTTCTTTAATAACAGTATGCCGAACTGCTCAAAAACAGGTGGGGAGTCCTCTTCTAGTGGAAGACAAACTGGCCTTTGACGTTGCCATGACAGAAAATTGACAGCTAATTCTATGATATCCAGCATGAAGAAAAGTGCAGCTGAAGGGTATATGAAATGAAATCGTAGGCCGTGTTCCTCAGTGCTGGCCAAAAGGCATTGCCTATTTCTTAGCCTAAAAGTGAGTCAGCTCCATGTATTCCAGTTCAGTTTTCCATCGTCTTGGAATGATCTTTGTCTCTCAACACTGTTCTATTCAGTTTCATGAGCTGAAGTGTTACTAAAGGTAAAGGAAATCATTGCTACAACCTGAATTCCTCAAAGCAAGGTTCAGAAGATTTCAGGGCTTCCAGTTAGGGCTTTACATATTGTCAAAAATTAAATAAAAGCAGGAGAAAGAATGTGTTTCTTTTTTACTGGACATTTTCCCATTTGGCACTGTACCAAATTTCCTTCCTTAATACTTACTTGAAAAATATAGCTTAGATCTTAACACTACATTAATTATAAAAAATTACTTGGCAAGTTTTCATTATATATTGCTACATGATTCTCCAGCAGCACTTATATGCAAATTCAGGAGCAATGGGATAAGAATAATAGAAAAGAATTATCTTAAAAGGTTGACTGAGTTTCTCCCATAATCCTTCTCCTAGTCTAAACAGCTATCCCATTGAGAGCACTGCAAATGGAGCATCAGCAATAATCTGTATTTCTCTGGCATAGAAGTGTTTGATTATATATTTTCTAACTAGCCTGCAATGGCCTGATTTATCAGGGAATGAAAGAAGAAGAGGAACAGCAAACAGTTGCTATATTGAAAGAAAGCTGTCCATTGGCATTTATCCTCCTACGTGTTTTGCTCAGTAATTCACTTAGTCTGACTATGAATCATTATCAGACTGAGTCCCAGGAAGAAAAATCACCAGACAGCCACTGTATTAATAATACTGATTACAGCTTTTGATTGTGTCTCAACAACTGTAGTTTATTCTATCTGATTTTTTTTTTCTGTGGGGATGAAGTGAAAAAACAAAATATTTTTCTCACTCGGTTGCTTTTTGGTTATTTTATTGAGCAATGTCTCAGTGACCATAGATGTGAAGGAAGCATAAAGTTTATGTTCAAATAAATAAACAAAAGATGAAAGATCCAATAATCTGAAGATAACAAAATGTTTCATCAGAATTTTCCTGACTCATCTTCTAAGATAGATTTTAATAAGGGGTAAGTGGTCCAACACATTTTAGATGAGAACAGAGAAGATGAACATACCAGAGTTCAGCCGAAGACAGGTTACTGCTGAGCCATCTTTTGGGGTATTCTCCTCAGGAAACGTCCATGTTTGTCTGTGTTTCTGCAGTATTTTCTTTTTTGTGTGCACATATACACAATACACAGAATACGATGTAGTTAGGTACTAAGTTTGTACTTAGGTACAAAAATAACAAATAAGGTACTAAACAAAATAACAGATTGGATGTTTTGGCTTGCCTGAATACATCTAGTTGCAAAGCAACCAGAATTTTTTGTTGATTCTGTTTGCTTTGTTTGAAATATTACACCCTACAGTAAGAAAATGTATTACATTCATTTCTCTGTCACTGTACATGTGCCAAAAAAATCCGTGGGATAAATATATTTGGCTCCTGCTCATTTAAAAGCAAGTTACTTTATTAGTGTTGAACTTTGAGGGTTTAAATGTTATTAAAGTCTTTTGGAGTGGCCATCTGGTTACTCTGTCTTTAACATAACCAGTATAATTTAGTTTTTGAACACTTGACCTAGACATTGGCAAGCAATCCTGTCTTGGAAAACCAACTAGCAATTAAATCACTGAGACGGGCATAATAGTTGGCTAAGCCCAAACCTGGAAGACAAAACTCCTTCTCTGTAGTTGTGACTCTGTCCTGACAAGTAATTTCACCCATTGAAGTCTGGGTTTTTCCAATCTGAAGAATTTTTATAAACTTTATGAGGCTGATCATGAACAGGCTGCAGGGCTAATGCAGGCTTTTGGAAGGGGAAAACACAAAACCCAAAAATCCTTGGATTTTGAATGAAGATCAAGATGAAGCAGAAAAGTTGTCTTCTACTCAGTAGTGTGTAAAACTTAAACCTTCTGTTTTTTCGAAGACCAAAATGTTTTCCTAGTATGCAATATGTTTTGTCATGGCCTTTGCAATACAAGCTATGGTAGCATTCACAGGATTAGAACTGTCAGTGCTTCTCTCTTTGGGCCAGTAGTGCACTCATCCAGAATGTGAACTGAAATCATTCTTCTGCCTTGGAGGATTAGAGAGTGCATTGTGCAACTTCTGCTAATAAGCTAAACGGTGCAGCTATTAATGGTAATGGTATGAAGCATCCTGAGGTTTGTTGATCTCCACCTCCTCTGTTCACCCAGTTCAGACATACTATCTAAACAGTGAAGCAGAAATAAAGAGGAAAAAAAAAACAGAATAGCACACAGTTTGGTGTTCAGAGCAGTAGCGATTGGACCTCTAAATATAAATCTTGGCCCAGTATAAGCACCCATATCTTTTCATGGCCTTACTTCTGATTTCTCATGTCTTAGATAAAATGTGTTTGCTCTCAAAAAGAAAACCTTGAAATCCCTTAACAGTTCAAAGTAGCAAGTCAATAATATTTTTGATAAGGCAAATCCGTTATTATCAGTCCACACAGAGGGGATATACTTCATGTGTCCAATCTATATTTATAAAAGTAATTATATCATTGTGAAAGCAAAAGCTGATGAAAAATGGAGAGGCAGAAACTAAGTAGGGGTAGAGAATCCATCTCTCTTTTCTGCTGTCTTTCATCTATAACATAAACCCTAGGGTTCACATCAGTTTAAATCATGAGATAATAAATGAGGTAGGAGCAATGGAAAACCTGAATGAGACCTATGATTATTTCTGTACTGCCCGTTATTGCCAGTTTGAGAAGCAGTGTTTATACTCTAACTGGTTAGAGCCTAAAACTTACATGGTCTTATACTGTATCCCTCTTTCGGTCTAACAGTAGATATCTAACAGTGATGATGTTAACCTCCCTGTGTTTCAAAGCTTACACTTGTGAAGGAAGTATGGCTTCTTCACCAATATTTAAAGCATTTCTTTTTCTGTAACTGTCGTTAAAGCTAGAGCTTCTTATAATTCCTGAGGGAGCACATGCTAGGAGTATGCCCATTCATGAGAAACATGATCCTAATAAGAGCTAAGAATGCAAACTCTGTGATGTCAAAACAACAGTTACTGAAGTGAAGTGCTGGGAAGTAGAATTTTCCAAGTAAAACATCTCCTTACTAATGCAATTTTCTGACATCGTTATTTAATCCCATAAAACCCAAAGCGTTATTTTTAAGATCGTATTTCTTCAGAAACTACATCCATATTCAGTACAAAGAAGAAATGCAGACTGTTTCAGGTATTCAGAATCCCATTCATTAGATTTAAGGTTTACGTTTTAAGTTCTTTATGTATATTTTCCCATTGATTTAAAAAGATATCTTCCATTTTTTGTAAACTGTATATTACATTCAGCCAGTACTGATACATGGTAGTAAACAGCAGTACTCATAATGAAGGTTTACAGTCCTGCAGACGTGCATGTAGTAGTGTGTGAGCGCGCTCAGAAACCCGTCTCCTGGCGAGCTGCGGGGAGGACCACAGCCCACCCAGTTTCACAGCTTGTCTTCAGCCCTGCTCACTCTTTCTGCTTGCATAGGGTACTGACACACAGAGAGTTCTTTGACAGATGCTTTTCTTTCAATATTTTTATAAAAGACAGAAGTGCAGTAATATCTTGTGGGCCAGATCATCTAAAGACAGCAGTGGATGAAATGCAGATTGGATGCTTGTTGCAGGAACGGGATCAGTGGGGCTAAGGATGAGGAGCAGAGTTAGGTATGAACATTTCCTAGAAAGACAGGGTAGGAAAATTTTCTTTTCGACATTCTGCCCTGGGCAAGAGTGGTAAAGGTTATGGTATAAGCAGTCTTCCATTATCTTGTAATCTATTGTGTTCAGGCTCATTTTCATTCATTGTGAATTGTGAGTTACTTCTTCAGAGCTGACGGCTTTGACAAACATTGCTTCCTCTGTGCACTCTTTTAAGATGTATCGTGCACATTTTTAATCTCCTCAGATTTCCAAAGCACAGTTTGGAGGAATTCATTTTCAAAGATCAGTTTCGACAATATTTTTCAAAATGGCTGGCACTGCTTTGATTTATAATTTCCATCATAACACCTACAATAAACCAATCTGCTCTTGTTTAAAAACATTTGGTTCTTTCGCTTTTACTTTGACTTTCTGCAAGTCATGTAAACTGCAGCAGTTTCACCACCTGCTGCCTGCACTGGCTGCATTTATGTTAATGCTTTAGTTCAGATCGGGTGTGGACTTCTGAAGCAAACTTCCTGGCTGCTCCCTACTTGCCAAGCTTTGGTTCACAAGGAAGGGTTGTCTCACGGTGCGTGACATGGATTCACCTCAGCTGATGTTAAACAGGAGATGTGCTGCAGGAACGTACCCAATGCACTTCAGCAGCCGATGGGCATTCAGCCCATGGGACCAGGCAGAGCTAGGCTGAGGTAAAAACCTTCTGAAAAACATATGGTATGGACATCTGGTCCTCAGTCCCAACTGTTTCACTCTATAAATCCACTCGTATTGGTCTGCGCTACTTGCTGATAGAGACACAACTATTATCTGCTCCAGCATTTGCAGCATTTATACATAAACATGTATTTTGCTGCTCAAATGTAATTTGGATCATCGTGACTGAACTCCAGTTCCTTCTGGAATTCCCCATGCTCCTGCCCCAGGCCAAAGCCTGCCATTGATCTCCTGTACATTTCATTCCATAGCTTTTGATCAATGCTACAACTTCTCAGTAGTTATGCAAGAGTGATTTTCCTCTTGACATGCAAAATGCACACAGATTTTGTTCCTCATTACTGAGCTCAATATCATTTTTACCTTAGAAAGAGAGCTTCCACATTGCCTGTGTTCCTCAGTGCTGAGATCACTTGTACTTCTGCAATTGTAAGCACTAATGGTGTCCTTTGCTTATATAGCTTTTTCAGCTACAGCAGCTGCTGGACCACAAAGAAGAAAACTGATTAAAAGTTGTCAAATACCTATTCAGATTTGCCAGCAGGAACATTAATTTGGAGCATACAGTTAATTTGTCCTAGCTGGAAGTCTTATCTCTTGTCCTCTTCAACCATGAAATACTTTTTTTTTTTTTCGTTTATTCTTGGTTGACTTCAAGCTAGCATTCATACAGAAAGGATAGATATTTTTCTTTTTGTCAACCAGAGAGTAGCTGAAACAGTATTTGCAGCTTTTTCATACATAATATACATAGATCAGCTTCCTACCATGGCTGTTGGTGAGTGTATGGCAATATGAATTTACATTAAAATCTCTTTCTAAAACTTTATTTGGGGCATAAAGATTTATAGATGCTGTAAGATTTCAGTAAGGTGTAAAAATCAAAGTTCTTTATGAAAGGAGAATCTTTTTATTATAATCACTTGCTTGGCTGAATTGCCTTTGTTTCTACATAGAGAAAAGGCAGAACATTATCAAATCTTTTTTAGCAAGCTCATCTCATAGGTTTGAAGCCT
The DNA here is from genome assembly GCF_963921805.1 of Phalacrocorax carbo. NCBI lineage: Eukaryota > Metazoa > Chordata > Aves > Suliformes > Phalacrocoracidae > Phalacrocorax > Phalacrocorax carbo. The sequence goes on along the minus strand of NC_087513.1, from coordinate 25,793,886 downwards.
TTCTGGGAGACAGAAAATAGTGTTCTTCATCTCACCAAGCCTTCTAATTTCCCTCATTTCTTTCTGGCAATTCTTATGAAAAGCTTCACATGCAGAGTGAAAGAACAAACTTCCTCGGTCAGGCCACAGCATTGCCATACTGCCTACCGCCAGCATCCTATGTAACTCTGCATGCCCTGGCTCAGGATGTTGTGATGGATTACAGTGTTGGCACAACACTGTCTTCTGGGGTGAGCTAAGTTTACTATTGTTATCATTAGCTTCACACTAGGAACTTGTTATATTACACATTGAGGCACACATAACAACTACCAAGTCAGAGGATAACAAAAGGATAACAAAACCACAAAATGTGAAACTATGAAGTTGGAAGGAGATTATAGTTTCTCGAATTTTATTGTATTTGTTTTTATTGAACGTGACAGTGGATAGTAAGGAATTTAAAGGGAAGATGCAAAAATGGGACAATGTTATTCATCAAAAGAAGCATGGAAGAAAGTACCCAAAAGTACACTAGTGGGAGAGAGAAAAGGGTTGTATTTTCAGTTCATTCTAATGCCAGTGGTGGAAAGAGCAGAATAAGGGAAATGTGTGTTGGGAAAAGATTTGTGACGGTGATCTGAAGACAAGACTGCAGGTGAGCAATGGGAGTGGGTATGTCAATGGAAAGAGAAAGGAGATTTCTACTGCCTTGGGGCAACAGCAGGAGCCTGGGGAAGTCTTGGGCTGTGGCAAAAGGAAGAAGCAAGAGAAACAGAGCAGGCAGCACACCCTTAGCTCCAAGGGATGGCCATGGGCAGCCAGCCCAGCCCAAACTGGCAGAGACTTTGAGAGAGCAGTGGAGGGCTCCAAAGAGTTTGCAGCAGCTTGAAAAATCACCAAGCTGGCTACGAGCAGACCTGGAAACAAGGGCCTGTCTGCAAGGATGCATGGGGCAAGCCAAGAATTGTTATTTCTGTCCTGTCTGACCCTGTTTGGAGGCTTTTTTGTTTAAAAGTTAATTATTCTAATATATATTTAAAAAAAAATGGCTTTCTTGGTTTTAAAAGCCTTCAATATTTGTTAGAAAATTCACTATAGAAGATCTGAGCAGATTCTCAGACCAGAGACTTGGGCTTAGAATTTCTTAAGGGAAGTTTTTGAATGAGAAGGTGAAATATTAGCCACTCTTCTCTTATTAAAAGCACATTAGAAATCACGATATTGCATTACTTGCCCAGGTGATAAACTACAACTGACAGCTGATGTCCGGGATAAGCGTGATTTGAGGAGGAGCTGGAAGCTTACCCTGTGTGTTCTTCCCAAGGGGACCAATGCTGGCTCAGTCTAGGGCTCTAATCCCCACCTGCAAGATATTCAGATTCATAACCTCGTGACTTAAACTCATTTTGGTTTGCTTGGCTGTTGTGCCTAACGGTTTCTTATGTTGCTGTTTGCAAGGAGTAAATGGGTTTATGTACCATCTGACCTGCAGTGCTTCTGATGCTGCAAGGTGATATTGGTAACTGGCTTGACTCGATATTTGTTCAATAATTTAGCTCAGGTTTGTTTCTAGGTAGCTAGCTATCCAGATGAGCATCTTGTATTACTGCCTATTGTCATGGTTACAGGGCTGGCTGCATCTCTTCTCCCCCTCTGAGTTTTCTGAGTGCAATATGAAGGCTGTCCTTGCCTGCAGTACAGTATAGCAAATCTTCCACTGAAAGTCTTGGATGTAGCACAGCAGCCTGCAAATGAGCACTGGCTCATTTCGATGTGTCAAATGTGTGCATTGGATGCACTAATATTAGCTCTTAACTACTAGTAAGTGGGAAGCTAACTGAAGCAATTATATTTTCTTAGGTCTCTGCTTAGGTCTATGCTAAATCTTGGTTTTAATTAGCCCTTTGAAGTGTTACCAGAATTCCCTGTCAGGAAAAATATTTATATGTATGCAAACACATAAACATACACAAAATATCATAGTATTTATATTACTATATTATATAAACAAAAGATTCTCAGAGCAGCTGCTAACCCCTCACACTGATCTGTAGAGTACTTGAGCATTTCTTATGGAAAATAATAAAGTCTTTGGTGAAGGACATGCTGTCTGTTTCCATGTTGTCTGTGTCTGAACCGGCCACAGTGAAGTGCCACGCAGCCCCTGCACCCTGGAGAAGGTGCCCCGCTGCAGCAAAGGACCTCCTGGCCGCTCTCGCCCAGCAGCTGCAACGGGAGCCAGCTAGAGTGTGTGTGCATGGCCTTCCACGGGCCATACAGCCAGGCTTTCCGGCCAGAGCATCACTAACCTTTTTCCTTTTTCCGGGTAGAATCACTTTACCTTTTTCCCTCTGTGTAAGGATTTTTTTCAAAGATCTTATTACTTGTAGTTATTTAAAAATCTTATTAGACGGCTGACTTCATTGGGCAGAAGGAATGTTAATGACATTAATATGATTAAAAGAGTTATTTGGAAAGGAGAGTTTTGCAGTAATACCCAAGGTTTTTTGAATGCCGATTTCTTTCACGAAAGCCCTCCACCCCCCCTTTTTATTTATTATTTCTGTATATTGTGTGTAAGGGGTTTTTTGTTGTTTTCTGCTCTCTCTAGAGATTCATAAACGTGTATGTATGATGTCTAAAATGGTCAAAAAGTGACTTAACTATTGGAGGGAGGATGCAATGGTAGGTGTGCTAAGTATTGCTACAGATGAGGCCTAAAAGAAGGGCAGGTACTCTGATCACAGATCGCAAACTGCGTTTTAACTTTTCCATGTTAAAAAATATATGGGTCACAGTTTAAATTTTAAATGTATTTACCCCAAATGTTTTGATTTCTAGGAACTTTGAACCAAAAGAACTGGGGAAAGAAATATTCAGCCTGCAATGGTGCCAAACAATCTCCTATTAATATTGATGAAGATCTTACCCAAGTAAATGTGAATCTGAAGAAACTTAAATTCCATGGATGGGAAAAGGAAACTTTGGAAGATACTTTCATTCGCAACACTGGCAAAACAGGTTAAAAGTCAGATTTCATGTTTGGAGTTAAGTGAGGTCAGAAAAGTGATATAGGACAGACAATCAATCAAGGATCTTTAATGAAACATCTTCATTTCACTTTTCCTTAGCTGGTGCATTCTGAATTTATCCATTAAATAAAAAAAACAGGTGATGACGATAGCCAAGCATAATAGACAAATCACACAAATGAAAATTATGTGCACAGACAGATAGAGCCAAAGCAATCACATCGTTACTATCATCCCAACATGAGCACTTCATTGAAGCTAAACAGTAATTTAGCATTTGCAATGAAATAATGATAATTATTACTACATATCTAGAATCTGTAACAAGTATACAAAAATTATTTTTTAAAAGTATGAATAAATTACCTACTCATCTGGAAGCACTTCATGGATGAGCTGTGGTTTCAGAAAACTCAGGATGGGATTAATCTCATCTACACATAGACACCTATAATGTGGACGCTTGCATCTGAATTACTCGCTTAGACGACTTCTACAGTCGAAGAGAAATAGGTCCTTTTATGGTACAATTTGCCTTACCTATCTTAAAAACATGTTTTAGAAAGAAGTGGTTTATGCTTACAAGTACCTGTTTCTCCCAGCTATAAAAGAAGTTTATGGTGGCATTTACATTGTCAGACAAATCTTTTTGCAACCACTTATAAATCCAGGGTATCAATAACTAGAAGCTGCTTGTTGAAAGTACTGTTTCTTGTGTCAGGCATAGGTATGGAGGAAGGAATCTGTTAACAACTGTTGCTGACCATCTACCAGTTCCAGAGGAACCCCTAGACCAGCCTTTTTATTTTATTACATTGTATTTTATGTTATTTAATTAAATGTAATTTAATTTAACTTTATGTTGTTTTATGTTATTTTAGTGTCATTGTTCCTAATTTCTGTTCTTGGCCCCATCATGTACTTCCTACATACTACTCCACAAAGCACTTACTTCCCTCTTGCTCTACTAGCTGAGATAAGTAGTGCATACGTCTTTTCAAGAGACCCCTGAGGAAACTTTCTTTCAAGTCCATAAAAGTGAACTGAGCTTTTCCTCATCTACAGTTCAGATATTATAAAAGGGACTGCTAAGCTCTGCACTTAAAATTGTCTTCAAGGTTTTGAGGAAAGGAGTGTAATGAAACTGAACTCCAGTAGTGCTGTTTTAGTAAGAGGTCAAACAATTCAGAATCACTGGAGGTGGGAAAGCCAAACGTGGGGCTTTGGTCTATTCCCCCTGCTCATTCCCTCCAAGACAAATATTGAGTCCCATCTACGGTTTGTGTACACCTGTGTCCAGCTGAAGGCCTGTAATCACCCTCTCCCATGGAAGACCACTCCATAGCTAAGAGGCCTCACAGACAGGACAGTCCTCGTAGGAACTGGCTGAAATTTTCTTTTCTTGTGTTGCCTCATGATTTCCATCTAGAATTATGATAATAATGGATGGGGTGTATTTTCATTTTTGTTAAAAGCACAGGTGGTTTCAGGAAGCTATGTGTTTCAGGAATTTCTTTTCTCAGTCAGGTTGGTGGCTAAGCCAGTTTTCTGAGCTTTTTAGCATAGTTCTGTGGCTAGTTTCAGGCAGCAGGAGACCAATATAATAGTGCACTTCATTAGATGACTATTTTATGAATTGCAGCGTGAAATGAAACATATTTCTCCATGCTAATAGTGAATAATCACACCTCTTTCTTACTTTAAATAACCAATTTCCTGTCAAATTGCTTATGAAATACAGGGAAATAAGCGTACCATATTTACCCTTTAGCACCTAATACTGAAATATGAGTCATAGATGCCTTGGCTGGCTTTTATATTGACCCTACTTTTTCCCCCCTCCCCTCTCTCTTTGTGCAGTGGAAATTAACCTGACAAATGAGTATTACGTAAGTGGAGGTGGATTAGACACCATATTCAAAGCAAGCAAGATCACTTTTCACTGGGGAAAATGCAACGTGTCATCAGACGGATCAGAACATAGTTTAGAAGGACAAAAATTTCCTCTTGAGGTAAAGTACAGAATATATTTTGACGATTTGACATTCTGCAAAAAGTAATACTGTTTACTAAATACCTTTGTTTATCACTTGATTAAAGTCTATTTGCGAATATAATCATTCACTTAAATCCAAATTATTAATATTTAAATGATGCATTTTAGAAGGGCAGTGTAAGACGTTATTCTGTGGCATGTTGAGAATGTCTAAACTGCATTTTTGCATGTCTTCTAAGATGACATTAGAAGTCGGTTCTGTTAATCTGACAAAGTTCAAGCTCCCGCTAACAGTTGAGTTCTTACAAGTTTGGCCTGTCATATGGCCCATCATATTCCACAGCACTCAGTTGTTTAAAGTGTAAATGGACTTTTCAAAGCTGGGGCTTTGCTGAGAGCCCATGGAAGCTGCTGGGCCTTACCAAGACAAAGTGCGGCCCATGTTCCTGGGCTAGAAAGAGCTGGCAGCAGCAGCATGTCAGGAGCCACCATGTGAGAGCAGGTCCTGGGTGCAGCCACATCCACAGGCAGCCAGGCCAGCATACCCCTGGATGGTTTGGCAGAATAGCACAGGGGTGGGGTGGAGGAGAGGAGCAGCTCTCACTGACATCCACGAGGGTGCTCTGCAGACCAGACTTGCAACCCTCAACATGGCATTGTGATCATTTTCCAGTTAAAAAGATGTGAGGAGATGCTGCTCCTCACTCCAAGCACTTCGGTCTTTTATGTCAGAGCAAAGCAACAGAGCCAAGGAGGTCCTATAGTCTGTGGAGAGCTGTGAGCCAGGAGCTTTCCCTGGGAAGCATCACTTGCTTTACCTCATTAGCCATTTAAAAATTCCCTCTCATACTCCACCTGTCCTGCCAAGGCATTGAAGAGAATATTCTCTTTAGACATCATCACATGAAAAGCTAGGAGGAGCAGGACACTCCCCCATTCACGTGGGTGACCTGGCACTGGGGGAAATTTCCCAGCTGCATCCAGAGAAAGCAAAGAAGGGGTGCAACAAACCCAGTGCCCGTGACAAAACTCAAATGTGGGCACAAAATACCTGATAGTCTTTTATTACGAATACTTCTCTACACTGACTGTAAGGCAGATGCAGGAGAGACATCTTGTCTTATTATTCATGTTTTACCACTGATTTCAAGATTTGTCTCACCTGAGTACTCTAGGTTAGATGTCCAGTATCAGCAAACTATCTCAGCTTGCTGTATTATCCATGGAGAGCATTATGCTCCTTGAAAGGATAACACCTGCATAACTGCTAGTTTTCCAGGAGAGGTCATTTTCAGACAGCTAACAGCTGATTAATTCCATCTTCAGATAATGCGAGAGAGATAAAAAAATCGATATATTTGTAATTAAATTTATTGCTTGGAAATTTTTTCTCAAAATGGGAATATAAATAGCTGCATTGTTTAATTTTTAAAACTTTTTGTATATATAACATTTGAATATATTTTTATTTGCAGATGCAAATCTACTGCTATGATGCAGATCAGTTTACAAATTTTGAAGAGGCAATTAAAGGAAATGGAAAGTTGAGAGCTTTATCAATTTTGTTTGAGGTAAACAAAGTATATCTTCGTGTCATTAAGCAAGCTTTGAAACACGGCAAATGTTCAAAATTAATTTATCTCGTTCTAATGTGTGAGCACTGAGTTCAAAATTTGCATGTATCTTTCTAATTTATTCTTACAGAAAAGCAAATGGGCAAAATACGTTTGCTCTGCTTTAAGTCATCTATAATTTTGGTGGTAAGCTGCAACTTCCAATTCTTTACATGAAATGTGTACTGTTAAAAAATTACAATTTCTTTTTAACAGATTGGAGTAGAAGATAATCCGGATTATAATCCAATCATTAATGGAGTAGATAGTGTTAGTCGTTTTGGTAAGTCTGCCTCCATGTTTTATTGATTACTGATTAGACTAAATTCCATTTCAGTGTAATTATGAAACCTTAACGACATCAGGGGGCACAGTTCTCTAGAGCTCAGCCATGTCTATTGTGTTAGAAACAACAAAAGTCATCTGGATAGGCTAGAGAGTTTAAGCTTTGTAAAACCCCTTAAAATCAATAGGTTGAAAGTGTAAAAAGCTATTACGCCAGTATTTTAAAAGCTTTCAAAAGTTTGACACTGTTATTCTCCAGAAAACAAACACCATTCAATAAATATAAAAGGAAGCAACTTTCATAAATTACAAAGACAGAGGAGGGGGAAATATAAAGCAGTTAAGGTTCATTATCCTTGTGTGCCATCTTCTATGAAACACAAAGGAGAACGAGTGATACATCAAGGCAGATACTGTTCTACAGCCTTGGAAGGAGCTGTAAAACTATCAGCAGCAAGATTCAAGATACAGCCACTACATGGCACTTCAATGAGTAGCATATCATTTTCTTGAATAAAATGCAAATAAGCTCTGAAAATTCAGGTCATGACTAAATCAAGTTGCTCCTCCTGAAGAAAAGTGAATAGCACACAATCTATCCTTGTCGGCAATGTACATGATCTGTCCTTGTCAGTCATATCTGTATTGTACTTATTTGAATCCTAGTTGCCAAGTTCTCAAGCTCTGCAGAGGAGCAGTCCTATTCCTTGCGGACAAACTCTCCATTTCTAATCATGCTTTGTAGGTGTTTGATTTTAGAATCTAGGCTGTCAATCACGTTAAAGGGCATTTTAAAATCCAAAGTTGCAAAATGTATAGCAGGATTCTTACTATAAATGAAAAGTTTTGTGTCCCCAAGCACCTACATAAAATGGACTGGCCATATATTTTTACTGAAGGAAGAATGTGTTAACTAGACACATACCAGCTAGCGATGATGGCTTCTGCCTGAAGGTTGATTAACATGTTGACAGGAGAAATAGAAGGATGGACTTTGTCTGACACTGCTAAATGTTCCCCTTTCATGAAACATGGATATGAGAGAGGGGAGGAGCCGGCTCTTAAACCTTAACTCAGTGGAACAGTCACTATTCAGAAGAAAAGCATCAATGATTTGTAATAAGCTGTTAACATTATTTGCTGCTCTCACCAAATTTTTAAGGAATTATGAAGAAAAATACAGGCCATAAGTCTGTTCAGGTCTTAAAAAGTAACATATCTGTAATCCCAAAAGTTAGTGCACAGTCTGAAAATTCATTAAAACAAATTGTGTTTAATATCTTTATCAATGATCTGGACAAGAATTCGAGTGCACCCTCAGCAAGGTTGCAGGCAATGCCAAATTGGGCGGGAGTGTGGATCTGCTCAAGGGTAGGAAGGCTCTGCAGAGGGACCTGGATGGGATGAATCGATGGGCTGAGGCCAGTAGTATAAGGTTTAAGAAGGCCAAGTGCCGGGTCCTGCACTTGGGACACAACAACCCCATGCAACACTACAGGCCTGGGGAAGAGTGGCTGGAAAGCTGCCCGGCGGAGAAGGACCTGGGGGTGTTCATTGACAATCAGCTGCACATGAGCCAGCAGTGTGCCCAGGTGGCCAAGAAGGCCAACAGCATCCTGGCTTGTATCAGGAATAGTGTGGCCAGCGGGAGCAGGGAGGTGATGGTGCCCCTGTACTCGGCACTGGTGAGGCTGCACCTCGAGTACTGTGTTCAGCTTTAGGCCCCTCAGTCCAAGAAGGACATTGAATTGCTGGAGCATGTCCACAGAAGAGCAATGAAGCTGGTGAAAGGCCTGGAGAGAAGAGGTTGAGGGAACTGGGGTTGTTTAGCCTGGAGAAAAGGAGGCTGAGGGGAGACCTTATTGCTCTCTACAACTACCTGGAAGAAGGATGTAGTGAGGTGGGTGTTGGTCTCTTCTCCCAAGTCACTAGCAATAGGATGAGACTAAATGGCCTCAAGTTGCACCAGGGGAGGTTTAGATTGAAGATTAGGAAAAATTTCTTCACCAAAAGGATTATCAAGCATTGGAACAGTGTGCCCAGGGAAGTGGGTGAGTCACCATCCCTGGAGGTATTTAAAAGATGTGTCAATGTGGTGCTTAGGGCCATGGTTTAGTGGTGGACTTGGCAGTGGTAGGTTAATGGTTGAACTTGACAATCTCAAAGGTCTTTTCCAACCTAAATGTTTCTGTGCTGATATGATTCTATATTCATAAGTGAAATTTATTAAATAGGGAGAAATTTAAAATCAGTAATTTTGGATTAAAATAAAGTATACAAGGATCTACATTATTCCAAGTTGTAAATACAGGTATTATTTTGGATACACCAGACAGTAAGGTAGATAATTGTCACAAGATTCATAATTGTCACAGACTGAAAAAAATCTGCCTTGAAGAAGTTGGTACCATTTCTGCCAATTTTGGGTGCTGGGCCCTACTGCCATACCAGCACAAACTTAGCTTTCTGTGGATGAACTACCAGCAATTCCTCATGCATGCTTCCAGCTGACAGGGTACCCAGTAAACTGCTGACCTGAAAGACATTATATTATTTTCACAGGGCGATTAACAGGATGGTCGTACTCTCCTGGAGGACGTCTTTGAATCCTCTTCTATGTTGTGTAGAGCTATTACAGTTTTTCACTGTATTATCACCATTTTAAAATTCCCTGTTCCACAGAAATTTTTCTTCTGCTATCATGAGTAATATAACTCTCTGGCCTAACATGTTGACAATTCCCCAGGCAGTAATTTTCTGTAAAGGTTAAGATCCTGAGTAACTTAACAACTTGAGCAAATTCAGAGAGCCTTGTCATGAGACCAAGAACATATTTTTTAATTTAACATATTTTTCTTTGAAGTTCAAGGGTGAGACAAAGATTTGGCATCTTGGATATTTACAAGTAAATTTACAGGTGAAAAAATTATTGTCAACCAATGTACTGATTATTTTATTTATTACTGGAGTAACTTATTACACCTTCCCAAGTAAACAAAGTTGTTATTGAACAATACTTACTCAAACTAAGCAGAAAAGGCTCAGCAACTGATTTGTATACTAGTCTCTCTAGAGGTCAAATATTTGATAGACTCAAAATTAGCATGTTCCTATAATGGTAATTCTTTTGCAGAGTGTGATTTCTATTTATTCATTGCTTCTGCAGTATTTAACTATCTGACTAATTTTTGGTTTGGTTTGTTTTTTTTTCAGGAAAACAGGCTGCTTTAGAACCATTTATTTTGCTGAATCTTTTGCCAAATGCAACAGACAAATATTACACTTATAATGGGTCTCTATCAACTCCTCCCTGCTCTGAAACGGTTGAATGGATTGTGTTTAAAGATACCATTAGTATTTCTGAAGACCAGGTAATTCATTTAATGTATTAAAACCAAAAAATTGTACATAATACCAAAGAAAAGCGGTTGCCATGTATATGGTAAAGGCCATGGCATTCATTTCCAGCCCAACAACCTGGCTTTTCTTTTAGCAAGTTTTAAATTTTTCATGCAGCCATTAAATTAGAAAGCATATATATTACTTTTTCCCTTTTTCATTTCAGGACTAGATTCTGAGTCATTTTTTGTCTTAGAAGGGAGTAAGAACACACTTCCTAACTCTGCAAGCTGTTTGGACTTCTAGCCCAGATAAAAAAGAGTACAAAACACTCTTTCCGTATTCCCCCAGCTAAATGGTGGTGACTGGGCAGAGCATAGCTCCAATAGCAGAGTGGTCGAGAAATACAGGTGGATAAACCGCTAGATATACTGTTGGTACAGAGGAACAAAAGTTCAGGGCCACCTGGGAGAACTCAACTGGGCGATGTTACCCAACATCTTTTCCCTAGGGGTTTTGCCTGTTAGCAGAATCTGGTTAATTTGTTATGACTTCTAACGTCTTCTTTTTCTCACCTTATCTAGTTAGCTGTATTCTGTGAAGTCCTTACAATGCAGCAGTCTGGCTATGTTATGCTGATGGACTACCTGCAAAACAACTTCCGAGAGCAGCAATATAAGTTCTTTGGGCAAGTGTTTTCCTCATACACTGGACAAGAAGAAATTCATGAAGCAGGTATATACTGAATAGTCATTCCTCTCTTCACAGGTTGAAAGGCAATTTTCAGTAAAAGATTCATCCTTGTATGAAGATACTAATTTTAAATTGTGTAGAAAGTACCATGCTGTATTATTACTCATAAATCTATCACTTCAGAGAAGAAAACTAGCAACCATAAAGCATGTCAGATTAAATGGAGTGGAAAATTAAATGCTTGTCTTGACCAAACATTCAGTGAAGATCACGTCAGTTCAGGCTTTCTTGCATTGCCCTTTTAATGTGTTTCAGACTTAAACAAAGCTGCGTTTTCAGGGGCTGCAAGAGGATTTTGTTTTACAAACCTATTTGGTTCTTTGTTGTGTAATGCGGATGCTTTTCCAACAGAGGCTGAAGTGAGGTCACCAAATTCATTCCACGTAGTCTGCTGAGAAACGGATAGATGGAGAGAATCGCAGAAGCCAGACTCTGTTCTCTGTTTTACCTAAAAGCTCAGGGAAGTTTGTGAAGTTTGTATGACCAAAATAGTATGTTATGTAATGGGAAACAAGATCTAAACATGGAAGTCAATGATTTCTGTACTCACAAGCACAGAAGAATAAATAGCAAACATCTAATTTTGGGGCATTGTGTTGCTACTTGGGTGGGGTTACCTGTAGATTCTTAAACTCAGTTGCACTGAACTGTGCTTAATTAGACATAGGCAGATGACCGAAGCATGTGGTGTAGGTGTTCTCCAGAGTAGAAGGAAGTGTGGTTTCATTTTAATTTGCCTTGGTTGGGTGGATATTTTTTTTTCCTGGAAAAGGATCCTGTGTATGAGACTTGCGTCCAAGCTAGGGGTTGTTCATCATTCAGAACTGCTGGAAGGCTGAGTTCCCTGCACAAGTACATCACACTGTTTCACCACAGTGCTGCACAGGATAGCTTTACTGCTTTATTTCTATAATCAGTCAGTGACACTTCTGTTTTGACCTCAGCTTGTCATGAACTCCTCAGATGTGTGCCCAGGATATGAATTTTTTTGCATTGGTCTAAGCCAAGAAATACCTATTCAGGAAGGTATTTTTTTGTTTAGGTATTAAGTAGAACTTGACGTTTTGAAGCTTGGAGGAGGAGTGGGGAATTGAGCTGTAGCAATCAAGGAAATTATCTCAATTAAAAATTTGTTTTCAAATAGACTTACAGTGGACGTTGTTGATTTGGCCTAACTTAAAGAAAGATCATCCTTCCCCAAATCCTTCTGTTGAGTGAAAGTCTCTGGGAGACAGGTCACTGTAATACAGACCACCTTTTCTCATGTCCATGTTGTCAGAAGGAAATTAATCTTCGCAGTCATCAATCTACAGTGAAGAAATGTCATAGGTAAAGGACCTTTGGAGACAGACACCAGGACTTCTGCCACATGCAATCCACTTGCCTCCCAGGTGGTTGCACTACAGCCATAACCTTGGCCTTGGCCCTTCAGCTCAGTCACTGCAGCAGACAGAAGCTACTTTCAGCTGTGCCATCTTAATCTAGATTTCCATAGAGACTGACAAGAAGAAAAGCTGGATAATACTGTTTAAGAAAGGTCCCTGCATCCTTCTGTGCACTCCATGTGCCGACACCTGAAGGAGCTTTCCACCTGGTGTCCAAAGCAGTGTGTGTTAAAACTGCATAGGAGGCTGCTTCCAACTTTCTGCACTACAGCAGAGATTCTGTGAATTTTCTCTCTTATCTGTGAATTTGGTATCCATACAGATAAGGAAAGAGTGTTCAGCCTAAAGGTATTAGGATCCTTTTCTGCATTGAGTTATACCATTTAAAATTAAAAGGCCCTTCCTCTTCATGTAATGATAAAATATGTTGTACAGAGCACCCAAATTTTCTCTCTGTGTGTAGGCTTGTGTAATACCAAACAAATGGGTTTCAATCTACCGAGTTTAAGACAAAAGTGTCCTGCACTTACATTATTCTGGCAGCAAACGCATCTAGTATTTATTCCAAACTAGGTATTTAAAGTAACAAATTGTAGGTAAAAAATTCTGGTTTGGCCATAAACAGGGAGGGACAGAAAGGGATCACTAAAATTTCAAGTCTTCCTATATATATTTTTTTTTCACATTTCTGTTAATATTTATATGCACTGTGTAAATGCAACAACATCACGTACACAACTTATACATATTTGTGTAAACATGCATATATATATTCACGCAAATGCAATTACAGGATTTGTTTAATTTACAGCACTGGAGAAACATTTATATTTTCACCTCCATTTTAAGAGAAGGTAAATATAAAGCCCTAGGAATCATTAAACTTAAATATTGAGATGTAAAAACTGTAGTCTGAATGCTTTGGTCCCCCCCTAAATAAGCTTATGTATTTCATATTTAATATTGCAAAGTTCTTGCAGTCAACAGAGAAAAAATAATCTTTGAAATCCCTTTAGATGATTGAAGAGAAATGACAACAGTGGGTCTTACCCAAGTAGGTAACTGAAAAGTTATTTTGTGTCGTGAAACCTAGAATCCTGCGATTCTCCTGTTGGATTCAGTGTAGGATCTCATTAGGCAATAGGATTAAGTGCTTGATTTATTGCTGTTATTAATGCATGGCATTTCTTAAGTAGAACTAAGTTTCCTTAGAAGGGCTGAAAGAATCTTTCTATTCAATTATAAACTAATTTCAGCAATGTATTGGCAGAAATTTTCACAAGTGACAACCTCAACATTCTTGGTGTACAAACACTGCCCTACTGAGGTCATGGGAGATACTTTGTTCCCCAAGCCTGCTTAGTGATGCATATAATTTTCCTATGTGATATGTATGTCTGCATATATATATATATTTAAGATGAATAACATAGCTAATCCTTACAGCCATACTTGAGGATTCAACTCAAAAAGCTTTTTGAAATTGTGATGCTTTATCTCCACCAACCTCAGCTGGCATGAAAATCCATTTATAATAGAAATTATTGTATATTTCTATAAACCTGAGAACCATCATGGTAGCTGCTGGTATGTAACTTCCCATCTGCTCCACTCTTTTAGTAAAGCCCTGCGAGTAAGCGCAGAAACATAATTCTTGTTAGTCTTCCTGGGTTTAGTAAAGACATAAAAGACAATCGGTAGTTAAAATTCAAGACTGACAACACAGAATCATATAAGCACAGAAACATTTAGGTTGGAAAAGACCTTTGAGATTGTCAAGTTCAACCATTAACCTACCACTGCCAAGTCCACCACTAAACCATGGCCCTAAGCACCACATTGACACATCTTTTAAATACCTCCAGGGATGGTGACTCACCCACTTCCCTGGGCACACTGTTCCAATGCTTGATAATCCTTTTGGTGAAGAAATTTTTCCTAATCTTCAATCTAAACCTCCCCTGGTGCAACTTGAGGCCATTTAGTCTCATCCTATTGCTAGTGACTTGGGAGAAGAGACCAACACCCACCTCACTACATCCTTGTTTCATGTAGTTGTAGAGAGCAGTAAGGTCCTCATAAGACTTGTTCTCCAAACCCTTCACCAGCTTCGTTGCTCTTCTGTGGACACGCTCCAGCAACTCAATGTCATTCTTGGACTGAGGGGCCCAAACATGAACACAGTACCCGAGGTGCAGCCTCACCAGTGCTGAGTACAGGGGCACAATCACCTCCCTGCTCCCGCTGGCCACACTATTCCTGATACAAGCCAGGATGCTGTTGGCCTTCTTGGCCACCTGGGCACACTGCTGGCTCATGTGCAGCTGATTGTCAATGAACACCCCCAGGTCCTTCTCCGCCGGGCAGCTTTCCAGCCACTCTTCCCCAAGCCTGTAGTGTTGCATGGGGTTGTTGTGTCCCAAGTGCAGGACCCGGCACTTGGCCTTCTTAAACCTTATACTACTGGCCTCAGCCCATCGATTCATCCCATCCAGGTCCCTCTGCAGAGCCTTCCTACCCTTGAGTAGATGCACACTCCCTCCCAACTTGGTGTCATCTGCAACCTTACTGAGGGTGCACTCAACCCCCTCATCCAGATCATTGATAAAGATATTAAACAAGACTGGCCCCAATACTGACGGCTGGGCAACACCCCTTGTGATCATCTGCCAACGGGATTTAGCTCCATTCACCACAACTCCTTGGGTTGGCCATCCAGCCAATTTTTTATATATTGGTTAAAAATATTTCTCAACCTGTTTTCTCATGCAAAATACAACTGTGTAAAGCTCAGCAGCTATTTTAGTTAAATTCTCTTGCAAGAGTGAGGATAAAGACTCACATCCTCACTATTTTACACACCACAGACAACATAAAATTAGCTATAACCGTTTTCAGATTCTCTCAAGACATTTCCTCTTGTGCCAGATACTTTCTACTCACATAATGTGCTGGGTGCAGGTGCCTAAGCTGTCAGGGGGAGATAAGGAGCAGCCTCTGTGAGGAGAAGCCGGGGCTGCCCCATGCTGGACACAGCTGGTTCCAGCCAGCTCCAACCCACCCGTCCCAGGGCAGGCTGGGCCCCACAGCCACGATGGTGGTGGGGCCTTAGGGAAAACAGATTTAGGAAAGGGCAAAACAGTGGATGGCAGGGAGGAGTGAGGAACAAAGTGTGAGAAACAGCCCTGCAACACCAAGGTCAGTGAAAAAGGAGGGGAGGAGGTGCTCCAGGCACTGGAGCAGAGGTTTCCCTGCAGCCTGTGGAGAAGACCATGGTGAAGCGGGTTATCCTGCTGCAGCCCATGGAGATCCCACACAGGAGCAGGCTTCTGGCATAATCTGTGACCCCGTGGGGCACCCACACTGGAGCAGTCTTTTCCTGAAGGACTGTACCCCATGGAAAGGACTCAGGCTGGAAAATTTCGTGAAGGACTGTACCCCATGTGTGGGACCACATGCTGGTTCAGGGGAACAGCATGAGGAGGAAGGAGCAGCAGGGACAAAGTGTTATGAACTGACCACAACCCTCATTCCCCATCCCCCAGCACTACTTGGGATGGGGAGATGGAAGAGTCAGAAGTGAAGCTGAGCCTGGGAAAAAGGGAAGGGTAGAGAGAAGGTGGCCTTAGTTTTGGTTTTGTTTCTCAATATCCTACTCTAATTTACTTGGTGATAAATTAATTTCCCCAAGTTGAGTCTGTTTTCCCATGATGGTTATTAGTGAGCAATCTCCCTGTCTTTACTTTGAGCTGCAAGCTTTTTCATCTTATTTTCCTCCCCTGTCCTTCTGAGGAAAGGGAGTGAGAGAGCAGCTGGGTGGGCACCTGGTGGCCAGCCAAGGTTAACCCAGTACGCCTATCTACTGTGCTGCTCCACCTCCGTCATAGCAATGGAAGAGGCTGAGCATATTGAAGAACTACATTTTGCCACACACTGTGGCAGGGAGCTGAAAAGCCCTTGAATATCTTAATGTAAATTAAGTGATTTCATGGCTTCCACAATTGAAAATTTGGATTTAAGTCTCAAAGCCAGATTCAACTGAAAGTAGAAGAAAGCAACGAATGTTGAGAAAGAATCCTCTGTGTTATCCAGTGCTCCCTCAGAACTACACCTAGTCTTATTCCAGCTGTGTCAAGCTCAGAGAAGCTTAAATCCAGGCGCTTTTTTTCTTTTTTAATGTACATCTGAATAAGCCAAATATGGGCAGCTTATAAAGGTCTTTTGATCAAAAACACAGTGCAGGCAGTTTTTGACAATGATTTGGCTAATATACCCTGGTGCTTCCCGATGATGCAATTCAGTTTAGATTAAAAACTTCTAAGTTTTTTGTATGGGCAGCATTTTATTCCACAGAAGAATAAGCAAAGAAAAGTGCATTACCATGATCTGATATGCAAAACCAGCATCTAAGTACTCTCCCAGGGAAAGCAGATACCTGAATTCAAGCCCAGCAGGGGCTTGAATAGGTATCTGACTTCCTGTGAATAGTATTTTGCTGCTTGAGACTTGTAATCCAGTTGAATATCTGTTACTTCAGACTAGTAACAGGCTCAAGAACTCCCTTTCCTCTTTGCCCAGATTCTCTAAAAGTCAGTATCAGAGCAGGAGTCTTTATTAGGTAAGTTGTTACATGATCTTGCTTTTCCCAGTCTCCGGAGAGGGAAAATGGGAAAAGGCAGGAGCAAAGTACCTCTGTATTACTAAGACTGGCAGCAAAGGAAATGAAACAGCACAGGCAGGATGACTGATGGAGAGGCATCCGAGGAAGGGCAAGACACAATAACTTGGGAAAGAACTGAGGTGCAATAATAAGCAGATGACTGTCATATAGGAATATTGTTGGTCACTGCTGAGATGAACAGGACCAAGCATCAAACGGACAACAAAAGGGAAGATAACTTTTTTCTTGGAAAAAAGTAGTTGGAGCAACTATCTGGAAAAGAAAACAGAATGAAACTGAGATAAATAATATTGGAGACACCAATCTTGTACATTTAAAAGGTTTATAATGCTGCTCAGTTAGCCTGAATACAGTAAAAAATTTCAGAACCAAATTCACTTACAGACGAAAAAGAGGAAGAGAGGAAAAAGGACAGCAGAGAAGAGTTTGGAACAGGGAGAAGCTTGATACTGATACTATGAAAAAGCATTTGGAGAGTTATTTTAAACACCGTCAAAAAGAAATAGAAGAGTGTTTTGATTCGTTAAAAAAATGGAATCAGAGTTTAAGTCATCTGCCTTAATGCTCAGAATTGAGAAGGGAATTGCCTTTGCTGGTCTAATGATTTCCGTTTGCCATCTGGTGGAAATGGGATGGAATGACAAGTTTTAGTAACGGAATGGAATGTGCACAACTAGAGATTTTTATTTTTTTTAATTTGCTCTTCCTTTATGTCAGTTAAGAGAATTCTGTGTAACACATAAAATGGCATGTCAGATACATAGCACAGTAGATTGAAAGCCTGGCAAGCTACCGTATTCAACTAGATCATACGGACTCTGCCTCTACCAGTAGCTCATATACACAGAGAAAAAAAAAAACAGAAAAGAAAAAAAGAATCACTGCTTATTTTCCATTGACTAGCTCAGACCAGCGCTGCTGAAAACTGCCCACCTGCATACAGAACGTAAGAAATTGAGGTTTTTTTCAGAATATTTTTGAGGGGTTTGAGTGCCCTCCTGTGTTCAAGTGGCAAATTGCAAAGTTAATGGAAAGACTTTTCCTCCTTTCTTTCAAAATGCAGTACAGTCTGCCAAAAGCATTGCAGTATCATGGTGTTTGCTTCCTTCAAGAGAACTGCAAAGTATCTACACTTATTTTCTTAATCACCTAGATAGTTTGGTTTTGCTTGCTTTTGCTAGATAATCGAAGTTTGTTTTAAGCAGATTCTCAGATTTGAAAAATATGTTTCCTCATTTATTACAAATAGGGAATGGTTATGTAATTACTTGTGCAAAAGTCAAGGTAAAAGTTTTGTAATAAAAATATATCCACCTAGTCATTTTTATATGTAGGATATAATTAAATTGTTGAAAGATTCAAAGTAAACTTCACTTAATCTGATCAGTAATTTTGACATCTAATAAAGACTGAATAATAAATAAAGCAGCAGAAATGAGGTAATGAATGAAACCATAGACTGACTAATATGCCTTTTCAGTACATATGAAAGCACACAAGAAAGGAAATTCAGTACATGAGGAAGAAACATCCCAAAAGCTAGGGCCAGGGCAGATAGTCACTCCCAGCGTTTCAACCAAAGTTCAAAAACCATGCAGTTTCAAAGAGGTAAAAAGAGGAATCTGTAATAGGAAATGTCAGGGACCCCTGGCCCTCATTCTGAGACATGAGAAGAAACCTAGTTGCTGTGCTCCCAAGTTGGGAACCAAAAGTTTGTGAACAATTCTGCCTGTCATCTCCATTCTTCAGTGCTGTGCCTGAAGACATAGTTCCCTCACCAGCAGAGGGGATGGTGAGAGCAAGGAAGGAGGAGGAGTTCTTAGCCCAAAGCCAAACCAGCCATGAATGATGCAACGGTATATGGTGTTGCTTTATTTTTTGTGTATTGCAACTTACTGGTCATTTTCTGATAAATAATTTACATTTTCTGCTGATATATTTTTTTCATGCAGGTTAATCTACCTTTGACCTCGTATATTGTTTTTAAGGCACACAGGTACTTGGGCAATCTAAAAAACAAATGTCAGAGTCTCAGTAGATTTCTAGCGCACTGGTAATCAGTACATCTGTATGTCTAGAAAAGTATCAAAACATTCAGCTTACTTGAATAAGATGAAGAGAGTATTGGAGGGGAAAGGCTTGTGTAGCAAGCATAGCTACCTGACCAGGCTTCTGGAGGGCAGGTTTCAGGCTCACAAAGAAGGTGTGCGTGAGCCACGCCGAGGGCTGCAGCAGGCTGGTCAGACTTCTTCAGCAGATGTCTAGATGGTGCCTTAAAAGAGAATAATATGAAATCACTAACTGCGAACCTAATCATTTCTTAGCCTGTCCCTATTTGCCTTTTGTATCTTCTTTAGGTACTATAAAAAGATTCAGGCATCCTTGAGAGGAAATTTAAGTGTGATAGTTTTACCTTTAACCTTTAAAAACAATCCATTATAGATTACAGTCTAGTATAGCCGGTAAGAGGGTGTGCAGCTCTTCTAACGCTACTCTGATAGACCCATAAGGACAAAGTAATAGAGATTTTTCATCCCCAGGGTGTATGTATGAATCTTTATGTTTTGTGTTTTATATTTTATTTCTTGGCAACTGGATAGTAATATTTCACAGAATATGGTATAAAAAGGGGAGGAAAGGGAACTCAGTTAAAATACTGGTTCTGTTTACAGTGCATGGCATCTCAGATATTTTAGTGGAAAGCTAAAAATGAGGCAAATGAAAGACTTGGATTAATTTTCTCAGGATGTGGCTCAAGGTCTTAGAAGAGTCATTTGTACCATTTAATAAATATCATCTTCTTTCCTCTTTTCTTTCTTGCAGTTTGCAGCTCAGAACCTGAAAACGTTCAATCTGATCCAAAGAATTATACTAGTCTTCTTGTTACATGGGAAAGACCTCGGGTTGTATACGACACCACAATTGAGAGATTTGCTGTCTTTTATCAACAGTTGGATGGAGAAGACCAGACTAAGCATGAGTTTCTGACGGATGGGTATCAGGACTTGGTAACTGTAAACTCTTCAAGTTTCATACAAAGGGGTGATGGCAAAACACTCACTGTTAATTATCTTAAGGGATTAAACAGTAGCTGGGAGCTGATTCAATTAAAAAATTACTTCTTTGTCTGCAGCTCACAGAAGCTGTACTTAATTTTTTGGCTGTAAAGCCTTTCTTGCTCTCGTAGATTGCTGTTCTGATCTGCCGGAACTCTCCCCAAAAGTTTACGACCATTTCAGTGTCAGAGCTCCTTAGCCATAAAGCCCTTAGCCAATTAGTAGTGCTCCGTACATCACTGCTTACTGATGTGCAAAGAATGACCTACACAGCTAACAAGATTCAGTACAATCACACTGCTCTAGATATTGTTACTGATTACAGCTTCATGGTGTTTTACTAATGCGATCTGTTCCTCTAACCCTCTTTAAAGAGTCATAACGTATCAGAGATAACGTTACCTGAACTAGTGTTCAGCATTAAATAATTATATAGTTTGGTATCCTCCGTGTAAAAATTCACAAGATTCTTTTCAAAGTTGACTGAAAATAGTTGTGACAATGAAATATAAAAAGCATACGTTACAGTCCTAAAAAAAAGGAGCTTTATGGTTCATATGAAAAATGTGTTATGAAAAAAATAACATTTCCAAATATTTGACACTTATTTGCAAGTAAATGATTAAACATGGTTTTTCTTTTAGGGGGCTATTCTAAATAATCTGCTGCCCAATACAAGTTATGTTCTTCAGATAGTTGCTGTTTGCTCTAATGGTCTATATGGAAAATACAGTGACCAAGTCATTGTAGATATGCCTTTAGAGGATCCAGGTAAGTGGTCTTTTGAGCTTAGTGATGACTTTTAGCTGAAAATCTGTATTTGAAGTAGTAGTTTGTTTGCAAACCAGTTAAAATGCACGACTATCAAAATATGCTAAAATGAAATTTCAAAATCACTGCAGTTAACCTTCAGCATGTTCTTTGCTACTGATGTTTTACATGATGTAATTCTCCATTCCTTATAAGCATTACCTATGAAAGACTGCATGTTAATTTTTTTTTAACTCTTAAGAATATTCTGAAAAACACCTACCTGATTTCAAATCTCACAAGTGTATCTTTTAGCAATATAATGTAGGGAAATAAAACCATGTTTGGTATTATTTCTCTATGGATCAAGCATCCTCCCAAAATTAATCCACGCAGCCAAAGTATTAAGGAAACAAGTAATACAAAATATGACTTATAAGCCTGTATGAATTGATTTTGAAATTTGATTTCTTATGATTACTTGGAGTTTGATTTCAAAGGACTTGTGGTGATGGAATTCCCT
Organism: Phalacrocorax carbo; assembly: GCF_963921805.1. Classification (NCBI taxonomy): domain Eukaryota; kingdom Metazoa; phylum Chordata; class Aves; order Suliformes; family Phalacrocoracidae; genus Phalacrocorax; species Phalacrocorax carbo. The sequence goes on along the minus strand of NC_087513.1, from coordinate 25,772,491 downwards.
TGCTTCTTAATGCTGCCTCGCAAAAAATCAAAAGGCCTAACAAACAAATCTTACTGATTTCACAGCCAGATTTACTTCTTCCGCCTGCTGGTAAATATGAAATAATTGGAAACTATAGCATGAAGCTTGATCTTGTCCTTAATAATTCCTTAAATTCTGTGGAAGTTTTAGCATCAGACCCAGTTCTTATCATGTGAGCGAGAGCTGTGTTTTTAATTAAGAACCCTGTAATTAATCATAGGCAAAAAATCAAAGACTCTCTGATCGTGCAAGAAACTGATTTTTTTCTAAGGGCCTGGGTTCTTGTTGTTTATTTATGGATTCTGTAAGTTCAGTTTTACACTTCATTAAGTCTGTTTAGCTACAGCAAAGTCCTTAGTGATGTTGTGATGTGCTTGGGAAAACAGGTCAGTTTTTCATTTCAAGGGAACCACATTTCTTTACAACGAGAAAGAAAATGATTCTCAGCAATCCCTACGGCGTGAATTATGAACTAATAATGGTAATAGGGTTTATAATAGTGCGTTTTTGACTGAAGGAGGGGGATGCAGGTTCAGGTATAGTACATACTAATTTTCAATAAACATTTAACTTGACTTTCAAACACAAAGTGTTAAGAAGAATGCATTTTTGGAGTCCTATGCTAATATCTACCAGAATTTTGCTATTTTTCTTCAGTTTTCTAAAAAGTCCAAGACGAGGTTCTGACGTTCTGCCTGACATTTCACTTTTCTGTTTATCCTTTATCTACCTCTTAGATACTACATTCTTCCACCTCCTTTCCAGAATTTGCTGATTTTGTGTTTGAAGATTTTCTCAGATGAGGTTTCATCTACATACCTCCACATCCGTTTCTACCTCGAATGACAAATAAGCAGCGTAGTGTTGTCATTATTAAACAATAGTCAGTTCAACAAACCAAATTAGTGCCGTGCTGCCGTCACAGGTTTAAAAGCTCAGAAAACAGACATTGCAATAAAAAATCCATTTTAAATAATATCCATGGGATAACCCACCTCACTACTAGTGTTGTATCCCTGCTGTAAGGATCAGTGAGACTCGGTTGCATACCTCCCTGAGGTGAGAGCAAATACTGCCGGGGAACAAGCGCGGCAAGAGGACGGTGGGGCGTTTGGCAGCCTGCAGCTGGCCAGCAGTGTAGGTACCGCCACCGATCATGGCACCCTTGCGCTTCTGCTGAAGTCAGCAGTGGCTTTGCATTCATTTCAGTAGAAGGAAGAGTGAGGGCCTTGCTTTGGAAATACATACTGGAAAACCCATTTCACCTTCCAGTGTATCAGCAGGAATTTCTCTGAGATTTGTATTCTCAGACAGGAGACTTTGGTGCAATAAATGTTATATTTAGCAGTTTTAAGTGAAGGTTTGATACTCTCATGCCTTTTTACACAGACACACCACTGATTTCTTTTTGTTAAAGAAAGGAGAAGATATAATGCAAGGGTACCTAGGAGGCATAGCAATGTAAAGATGTATCTAAGTAAAATACAAACAGGTTAACAGAACTATGAAAATGGTATTGTTGTATTTTCTGTCATATGAACATTTAAATATGTCTCCTTAATGTTACATTAAAGCAGATTAATTTATGTAAGTATAGTCTTATCCTGAGTTTTCATGTTTTCAAGTAAAGCATTGTAGAGAGGATAGTTAAATAATCTGCATATCAGAACTGTATAAGCACCTGGGTTTTTTTTCAAATTTCAGGCAGTTCTGAAAATTTGCAATAGCTTCAGGTCTACCTAAGGTTTTTCCTCTGGCTTTCCAAAAGCTTCAAAGTTGAGGAAGATTATTTGAGGTCAAATTAAGTATTTTGAGGATATTTTAAATTTAAAAAAAAAACAAACATAAAAAAGGGAGGAGTTTATAAATAGAAATTCAATACCAAAATCAATATTTTGCATGTTTCAGGAGAACAGTTTCTTTGGGATGCTTCCTATCTGAAATGGACACAAAGTTATTAAATGTACTTTGTGTTCTTCTTTTTTTTTTTTTTTTTTTGACACTTCCACAGAGGCACATCTGAAAGCATTGGATGAGGAAAATTCAGGGAAAAATCCCTCCCATGTAATTAGTATGATTAGTATGGGTGTGCATTGCTCTATAAATAAGTTTTATAGATGCTGTCTGAACCCTGGATATCATTTTAGAATGTGAAAAAAACTTCCATTCTTTTCTAATATTAATGTGTATTTGCATACTTACTTTTACTAATTATTTACATCTGAATTAACTTGCAAATATTGCAAATATTTTCATATTTAATATTTTAATATTACAAATATTAAACAACAGAGATATGAGAATGTAGATATCTAATGAGAAAGATTTGTTCAGAGCAACTTGCTGGTTACTACTATAACATCAAATTGGTTTTGTGATCTGCTTTATAGATCTTGAGGCAAAAGGGGATTTCTTGGAGTTCCTGCTTGTGAATTTATGAAAGAAAAGTTTTCTTCACCATGAAGACATGAAATAAAATTGACTCACATAAAGTATAAACTAAAACTTTCATTTTCAAGAATTACTCTGAGTAAGCCAGTTTAATTAAGATGAAATTCACTGCAGTCACCTCTAATCTTCATGTTAAGAGCTGAAGTGAGGCATGAGTCATGCGGAAGCTTTAGATGGGCCCTTTTCCGGGAAGAATTCTGCCCTTGGAATGGCCGCTTTTAATGAGGGAAGTTTCAGTGCTCTGTGCAACACAAAACTGGTGTTAAAAAAACCTCATGACCATTGTTTTAGCCTTTTACTTTTAAGATGCTTGCAAGAGAGAGTGTTGCTCATGCCTTCTCCCCTCCCAGACTGGGTGCCTCACATGTGTGGTTAGTAAGGGCTCTGCAGGCTCCGGGGCATCCACAGACCAGGTTTAAACTTTCTCGTCAGTGCTTTGTAAGAGTATGGACCTCTTTTGGGGCCATGCTCTCTGCCTCAGTTTGGGGAAGCCTCAGGAGCTCTGATATGACATTGGGCAAATGATCGTAGTTGAAACCTCTGCTCTTTGGGTTTTTCCTAAACTGTTCAGAGTGGCAGCCTTTCATCTTTTGATATAGTGTGTGTGCACATTAAAATCGGTTCCAGTTAGCTTCCATTTAGTGAAAGTCACCGGATGCCCTATGTGATGTAGCTACACAACCTCCACTGAAAATGAAGGGAATCATGTACATAGTGTTTTAGTCAGCTTTGATAAAAGTCCGACTTTATTTACCAATTTTTCATTTACTATTAGAATTGGATTTTGAATAACTATCTAAATGTGTGCTTTGACTCTCTAGATAACACCTGTATAGCTCTGAAAATTCTGCAATAGTTTGTCGTGTAGTTAAAACCGGTGTTACTTACAAGCTTTTGCTGACACAGGAAACGAAAAATAAGAAGATATCTCTCCTCTCATCTTCCTTTGTGTAGACTTTGGTTGGTGTTTATCAAAAAAGCCATGCTGGGATATCTCTCTCAAATGCTGTCTCCTGCGTGGCAGCTCATGATGTCAGCAATGCGTTGTGAGGGTCTAACTATGCAATTGCTTTGTAACTTGTCTTCATTATTTTTGTCCTAAAAAACACTAGGCATATCTTAAATGTTTCATTTAAGGGATGCTTTTTTTTCTAATTTTGTACTGGTAAATGTAGAAGTCTGAAAACGAACCTGATCAGAGGAAACAGGCTTTACTTTTGGTCTTGCCATGCCATTTATTACATGAGACAGTACAGAAGTGAAAACAGTTTATGTTGTGCACGTTATTCATCAATTACAAATCGGATTGTTTTAAGACATTTTTTAAAGATTTGCATTGAACATAAATGTAGGGAACTAGTACCTTTTTTGTCTTTGTTCTGTCGCTTCTTCACCTGTCATTAAAATGGACTATGAAAAGACCTCTACAAAACTTTCTAACTAATGATCTAATTATTTTATTTTAAAATGTAAGCTATAGAATAATCAATATGTGGTTCCAGAAAAAATAAACAAGCTTGTTCATCAACCTACATCAATGGGTTGTTTTTTGGAGGGTGCGGTTCTTCTCGTTGGTTGGGGGATATTAGCAGATTTCTATAACTTCCCATGAAATTTAAACTCAGCAACAGGATTAACAGAACTTCTACTATGTGTGTGTCTCTATTCCTTTTGAAAACTACATTTTCTGAGACCAACTAAATTTAAATGGGCTTGGTAAAATGCCTGAAGATTTAGTGTTGTTAATATAAATTTTGTATGTGTGTTAATGCCTCTCCATGGAGACAACAGCAAGAAACTGTAGTTTTCTGCTGGTGGAATTTGTGAGTGCATACCATGCTTTATACTCTAGCACAATTAACATTTTATTTTTCTGACTGAGTCTGATTAAAGCTCAACTCAAGAATAGTGACCACAGAAAGAATGGATAGCATTTCTCTGTATTAAAAACATTTTTCAGAGAAGTCTACTGAGTACATAGTACATGGTATGGGTCTACTGTGGGAAGACTTTCAAACTAATGTCTACAATATTTGATTTATATCATTGAGAAGCCAGGGAATATCATTATCTCCTCCACCCCTTCCTCCCCTCTGCTCCCCTCCCCACCCTGCCCCGGAGCCTCCTAGGCTTCCAGGAGTCAGAGGTAAGATAATTTTTCTCTATCTTGTTAACGAAAGGTTAATTCAGTACTTGGTAATTTATAAATGTTTGTTACAAAAGAACAATTTGTGAAGATTTTGTGCAGCATTGTTTAGGCAAAATTTGTTTGCATGCTATAATCTACAAGTAAAACAGTATGAGCTTGTTAGTTTGATAAACTGTCTAGTGTGTGTTGCATATAATGCATGTCAGTTTGTTTTGAAAGGTAGATATGGACAGAGCAAAGGGAATACAAATTAAGTCATAGATCCCCATATGACTTTGCAGAGATGAGAAGTATAAAGATGCCATCTTGAGTAGTGTATTGAGGAAACTTCATTTGGGAATTGTGGAGGAAATGCAGACATGGAGCTCTGTGTGATGCAGTAGTTAGAATCACTCCCCAGGCTAAGAGACCGGCACTTTTGCTTAGTGCAAATCAGCCCTTGGAATACATGCTAGCACTGGTGTGCAGACAGAGTGCTAGAACATTGCTTAGGAAAAAAGGCCTTAGAAAGATTCAGAAAGGGAATGGACCTTGTTGTTCACCAAAGGAGCAGTAAGATGAGTTAATGCTCTGGCCTTAAAGGGTATTACATTTCATCACTGGAGACCTGTGCCAGTTCCTACCAGAGATTTGTAGGTTTCCTGCAACCTGCTTTGAAGCCTCTCTTGCTGACCACCATCAAAAGTACAATATTGGGTTTGGCCAAAAAGACAGAGAGAAAGAAGGTGAGAGACTACCTCTAAATTTAGGGAGAAGGATTTCCACCTGGGCTGCAGGAGATTCATTTCTTGATCCTGCTTCAACTGTTACTTATCTTTGAAAAGTGGGGAGGCCTCAAAAGCCTTTAGAGTAGTTCTTTGCAGAGCACGCAGTACCTGTTTATTAGGGACTTTTTGTGGGACGTGGTACAACCAGGTTCATGTCCTTTCATTGAATCAAGTGGAGTGGGAGTTTGAGAAAGGCCTTAAGCACTGGACTCTAGGAAGCGGGGGTTTCTTCGGTCTGCCCTGACAGAGGCAGGCAGCGTACTGCATGCTGAATATGATGGCATGGCTGTTGCACTAGTACCTGACTCTAAGCCTGGGTGCACAAATGAGGAATCTGCTGGATGAAAATTACAGAACAGGTCATTTTACAAGAATATCTTCAGAGCTTTCAGATTAAATATAGAGGAATAGTTGATTGCCAGACTTACCTTTTTTTTTTCTCTTCTGTATTTCTGCATTAAACTGTACTTTCTCTTTGAAAATGTTCTCATAAACTTGGTTGTCCCTGGCCAGGATGTGGTTCCTCAGTGCAGATCCAACACATGCTGCAGTATCAAATTCGAGCCAGGCAAAATTGTTGTGTCCTGCCTAGATGAGCGTTGCTACCGTTAGAGCTAATCCTCAACCCAGGAGGTTGGCTGCTTCTCCAGACACAATCCTATAAAACATCTTAGACTGGATCTCAATAAATGTAATAACTAATCAGTCGAGTCCTTGCAGAATTAATAATTCTGTGAATTTAAAATGTTGGATGATATGGTGTGTATTTTTGTTTTATAGAGGCTGACCTCATTCCTGAACTGAATGAAACTGAAGAATATGAGGTATAGCATTCATTTATTTTAAAAGAGTATTTCAAATACATACATTTCAACTAAATTGAATTGATATTCTGTGAAAATTTTAAAAACTATGTCACCAACTGAACGTATTATCTGCATTTATATATACATACATATATATACATATACAGCCTTCCCTTTCAGCTATATTCCTCCCTAGATAACTCCAGAGGCAGCTCACTATTTAGTTCTCTGGGGCTGAAGATACATGGAGAAGTAAGGGATATCACAGGATATGCCTAAATTTTTTGGAGAATGGGGCATCAGGTTACTGTCACCTCTGAGTGAAGTCTGACAAAATTGTTCATTTAGCAGAATCAAAGCTGTCACCCAGTGTTAGGCTTTTTAGTTTGTTTAAAGAAAAATCTGGCTTGGCTTTGCTTATGATGGTCTTAGCATGTAGGAAACTAAAGTAAGGGAGGAAAGCAGTTGTGCTGAAGAGTGAGATTCACGTGTGTCTGCTGTTAGTTGAATTTAACCATTATCCAAAATTCTCGGAGGGTCATTTACTCTTATTTCTCAAGCTCAGGTTAGACTTTACACTATAACTCTATTTTACACAATTTTGGATGTTTTTATGGTAACCTCTGCAGACTTCATATTTGGTAACTAGGTTTCTGGTGTCCCAGCAAGGAGACAGGTGAAAATATGAAAAGACTTTAACAGTCTCTAATACCGACTTTACAACACGGACAGTTCCTTCAGTAAGACCTACATTTGTATCAAGTAATCCCTCAGAATTTTTATTTTATAGTTTCAATCTATGACCACAATATTGTCACCAAGTGGCAAGTCCTTGTTATTTAGATAGACGGCTTGTGCTTAAATGTCTATCTATTTACCCTCCTTTGTATTTGTGGATGCTGCATAACTAGTAATACAGTTAGTTCTCTGTTGGTGTAACCTACACATCTAGATTATTATATTGCATCTGTCAGGACAGTAGCCGAGTGCCAGTGAACGTCAATTGATTTTTACATGAACCAAGAAATTTTAAAAGTACAAGCATTGCCCTACAGAAAGTAGATTTTCAAAAACAAGGGCCTGTCAAGTCCGGTCTGGATTTGAGGACACACAGTCTAGATGCTGCTGTCCCTACATTTTAGGTATTTAGCTCTTGGAATGAAATCCAAATCTGAGAGTCATGTCTGAGGTACTTTATATGGTGTGAGTGCATTAGAGGTTCCTGGTACAAAAATGGAACTGCAGAGTGAACCACGGCTCTAGCCTAGTGGTTAAAGCCCTCACACTGGTGAGACTGGATAAAAGTTAAGAACTCCTATTAGCTGAGTGCACCAGTTAATAGTTTATTCAGCAGTGTTTCATCTTGGGCGCTTTCTTTCAAAGGCTGTTGTTTTTACATTCTTCTCTCTGCTGCGCCCTGTTCACTTCAGTGCAGGAGTGGGAGATCTACTCAGCCTAAAATATAGTGGAAGCTGAGGATTTCTTAGACTGATAACTGTGTCCCAGTCTCCTGTCTTCTGGGTGTTTTCTCTCAACATTATGCTTTTGAATAAAAACAGGTGGGTTATTTCCACCACATCACCAAGCCAGATCTTCAAAAGAAAAAAGAGTTACAACTGTATTTTGTGAGAGGCTCTGTCCTGCTGGTGTCTCTTAGGGCTATGTGTGTCTATCAGATCAAGTCCTTTCAGAAACTGAACATGCCCCTTATTCTAGTTGGCAGAGTTGTGCTCAGACAGGTTTGGTTCTGGTGCAGTTCTAGATGGGGGCATGGCACAGATCTGCGGGCACTGCTATGTCTAGGTCAACAGAAAAATGCCTGCTGAACAAGTGAGATGCTTCTGCATTATGTTTTTTGATTTGGGGCAGGAAAAGTTGGAGAGGAGACAAAAAGATTTAAACTTCGATCCTCAAGGACTGCCTAAATCCTGATTGTATTTAGGCACGTAATTTTCTTTTTTTCTTTTTGGATCTGTCCTTAAAAAATTCAAAACTTTAACACAGATTTTTCACAAAGTATCATTATTCAAGTTCAGAAAAGAAAAGGTCATAACAGGGATTAGGTGGTACCACTCACAACACTTGTGAAACCAACCCTTACAGTCATGCTGACCATCCTAAAGTCTTCTTTTCCAAAAAACTCCGAAGAATCAGCAAATTTAAGGACAGGTCATAAATATATTTTACAAATTCTGTTACTGTGACAATTTAGTCAACAGCTGGGTATTAGTGCAAATCTCTAAGACATTCTGATAGCAAAACCATATTTTCACTATTTGTACTGCATATACAATTGCATTTTATTAGGAAAGAGGTAGAGCTTTTTTAATAAAGCAGTTAAATATTGTGAGTGGTTTGTCTCTTAAACAGAGTAAAAGTAACACAATGTTTAAGAAGCTGTTGTGACACAGGATTTTTTTGTTTGTATTGCAAATAAGTGATATTTTCAAGAGAGAAGAGGATACCTGTTCTTGCAGCTAAATACTTTGCTGTGACCAATAGTCTTCTCAAGTGCTGTCTTGTTTTGCCTCCCTTATTTTTATGGAGCCAGGAAAATGTATTATTGCAGTTTTGGTTTTCGTTTGGGTACAGTGTCTATAAACATTTTTAATTGTCTTCGGCTATGATATTTTTTCAAAGGATGAAGTTGATGAAAAGGAAACAGAGGTGGATGAAGAAACTGCTGTGATTCCTAGCACTGACAGTACATTAAACCAAATGAGGAAAGATTTCCAGGTGACTACATCCAGCTACAGTCAAGAAAAAATGGGGACAAAACCCAATGAAGCTAAAACAAACAGATACTTAACAAGAGAAGAAGAATTGCATGGTAAAGATGATGTTTTCAAAGCAGTTTATTACACTACTTCTCCACCTGTTAGTGCAATTTCTGAAGAAGAAGAAGATCCTTTTTTGGAATCCCGAACAGTTACTGGAATTCCTCCTCAACTCACTGACTCCACCAAAGGTGTAGAAGAAGAATATATATACCTTTCTTCAGGCACTGAACCAACAAGAATAACCACTACTGGCCATAGTGATGAAGATTTCTTATTGTCTCCTTTTAAACCTCATGGGGAATCTGATGACTTTTGGAGTTCAGTTCTTACCACTTCTTCAGCACAGCTGGGTACAGAGGAGACCTCCCAAGAAGACACCCTTCCTTCAGGAAGCCCAGATATAAGCATGCATGTTGTTCTTTCCCAAGGGTCCATTAAGTATGTTTCAGAAGGTGTAGCACCCTCAAGCTCTGATGAGCCTCCAAAGCATACTTCTTCCACTGATGGAAGCTTATGGTTCCATAATGCTACAGATCCAACAACTCAATCTGTTGATACACCGGATAGCGTGCAGTTGCCTCAGACCAGTTACACAGATGCTTATATAGAGGGATTAAAGCCAGCTACAGTGTCCTATTCCAGCAGCCCAGTGGTTTCACAAGACACTTCAGATGCGGATTTAGAGTTGCCACATTATTCTACCTTTGCTTTCTCCTCTGCTGAATTATCACCTCACTCTATCTCTTCAAGCTCTGGAGAACATGGTTCTGCTTCTGCTGCCAGTGAGGTACTCTCTCAGACAACTCAACCAGTCTATAATGGTGAGATACCTCTTCAACCTTCCTACAGTAGTGAAGTGTTTACTCTAGTCACCCCTTTATTGTTTGACTCTCAGACGCTCGACACTACCCCTGCTACATCAGATAGTGATGTGACCTTGCATGCTACACCTGTATTTCCCAGTGTTGATGTGTCATTTGAACCCACCCTGTCTTCCTATGATGATGTACCTTTGCTTACATTTTCCTCTGCTTCCTCCAGTAGTAAAATGTTTCACCGTTTGTATACAGTTTCTCAAATGTTTCCACAAAGTGCTACTCCAGCTGTTGCAAGTGATAAGGTGTCCCTGCATGCTTCTTTGACATTGGCAGAGGGTGATACATTAATACAGCCAAGCCTTGCTCAATATGCTGATGTGGTGTCACATCAGACTACTCATGCTGCTTCAGAGACACCGATATTTGGTCATAATAGAACTCACATATTTTCTCAAGTTGAACCATCCAGCAGTGATTTAAATATGCATGTACTATCTACAGTGTCTGAACTTTCTTATGCTTTGTCTAGTAATGTGGGCTCCCTCCAAAGCTTTACTGTTTCCTATGACTCTGCAGAATTTGTGCATGATTCTGTTGACGTATTTCGTCAAGGTCCTTTATTTAGCAGCTATAACAATGTACTGGTGCATAAACCTTCTTCTGTAATATCACAAGCTGATACTTTGCTGCAGCCTACGCGCTCTCTATCTAGTGATACAGATTGGTCTGAAGCATACTCTGGTAGTGAGTCCCTTTTGCCTGATACAGATACTTTGACGGTACTTAACGTTTCTTCCTCTGATTCTGTAGATGAAATTACGTATGAATCATCTGGGTTTAGTGATGTTAATAAGATGCTTCAAAAAGGTGATGTTATATATGGAAATGAGAAAGAACTGCAAATTTCCTCTTCTTTAAGTGAAATGGCTTCCAGTGCTGAAAGTAAAGTGATACCTGAACTTTCTACATCTGTTTCTGATAATGATGTAATTAAGCAGAATACGTCTCTGCAAGAAAGCCCACTTCCTGTTTCTAGCACAAAGGGAATCCTTCCAGTCTCTCTTGCTTTTCCCACTACTAAGATATTTGATCATGATATTAGTAAACTTACAGAAAATCACCTTTCTGTTCAGCCTTTGCATGTTACAACTCCAGCCTTTGATGACACTTTGCTTAAACCTATGCTTAGTGCAAGCTCAGATCAAGCTCTCTCTGCCCCTGCTTATAGCAAAATGTTATCCTCGACTCAGCCGTACTTTTATGAGACCTCAGCTACATTAAATAATGAAGCATTACTACAGTCCTCCTTCCAGTCTTCTGGCGATGGCGCTCTGCTTAACACGGCTGCAGTTGGGCGTAGTGATCCAATATTGGCTGAAAGCTCCAGGGTTCATAAAGATAGTTCTACATTTGACCAAATATTGCATCAAATGACACCAGGTTCTGCTACAACTGAAACCGTGCTGCATTCTACATCTGCACCTTCCGTTGCTGATATGTTGTCAAACACTTTTAGTAAGCCCACAGCGTCACTTCAAGGTTTATCTGTTTCTTATGCAAGTGAGGAATACGTTTCATCCACTTTGTTTAATGGTGAAGATGTTCAGCAGGTTATGCCTTCATTGTACAGTAGCGATGTGTCATTCCAGCTGACCAGTTTAGAAAATACCAATGCATTCCCCCCCCAAGCAGCGAATGCCGTAACAACTCCCTTCCTAACAGGTGATACATTACCACATGTAGCTACTCCTGCAGACAGCCATATCTCTTCAAGTGTTTTTGAAAGAAGTGAGGCAGCCAGTGTCTCTTCAAGTTCTACACTTGGTTTTGATCCTCTTCATATGCCTGCAGTTGTTTCTGATTCTGACGTGTCCGTTCATCACACTGTTCCATTACCAAATGTACGTATTTCTGTTACGGCTGTTCCTCCCAAAAGTGAGATCCCTGTAACTTTGAGTAGGTTGCTGGTTCCTTCTAGAGAATCCTCTGGGTTGTCTCCCAGTATCATGTCCAATACAGATTTGTGGCCTTCCGTAGTTGAGGATGACTACGATGAATATGACGATGGCTTCCCTGTAAGTAACTGTATCTCATGCACTTCCCATAGAGAAGCTCAGGATATGGTAGTAGAGGAACAAAATACAAAGGTAAACAATAACAAGGATCAGAATAATCTAATTATAAGCTCACATTCTGAGAAACCTGAAGAAGAAGAGAAGATTTCGACTGCTGCATCAGACAGTCAGACAAACCATGCCACGGACAGACGTAACTATACAGCCGTACCAACTCTGACAGCGAGCGTGATACCTAAGAAGCCCAACGACCTGACAGTTTTGGAGAACCACATTCAGACTGCTAGTGTCCCATTGCAAAACACATCAGAGTCTAAGTCTTGGGCTGTTCTTACAAGTGATGAAGAAAGTGGTTCTGGCCAAGGTACCTCAGATAGCCTTAATGATAATGAAACTTCAACAGATTTCAGTTTTCCTGACCTTAATGAGAGAGACACTGAAGGGGCAGTTGAAGCAGGTAACTCAGAATTAACTCCTGGATCATCACAGTCATCAGCCTCATCTGTTACTAGCGATCACTCATCAGTATTCAACATCTCTGAGTCAGGTTAGTTATGGATAAGTCTAATGAATACCGTCGAAAGCTGTGAGGGGATACTTTTGTGCCGTAGAGAATGAGAAGGTTTACCTACATATAATGAAAGGAGAACATAACAGTACCAGTAGGTGTGATGAAGGAGGCATTGGGGAACAGGGGGTGCATGCTGAGCTGGCTATCCTGTGAATGCTTCTTCTGGCTACTTAAAACTGCACCTGATTTATTCTCTGCTTTTGGATAGATGCGTACTGTCAGCAGAAGTTGGGTGGTGCGTAATCCAAAACCAGAATTTGTTTCAGTGTTAATTGTTTAATTTTAGTCTTAAAGATTTAAAAGGGACGTAAATTCGCTGTGCAAAGACAAGTGCTGCCCTTATGGAAATACACCAGAGGAAACTGTGCTTCTGCCAGAGGAAACATACCTCTGAGATTCTCGTTTTAAACTTACAACAGCACATTTCCTCCTTGTGTTTTGGTTTGTATTTTCTGAGATGTATTGAGCAAGGAAGAAGATGCTTCAGTTTGATTCTGATTCATCTTCACTCATAAAATCATTCATTTTCATTCTTACTCTGTATGCCAGCTTCAGGTTTCAGTGAGATGCAGTCCTTTCGTGCCAGATTTGTGTATTTCCAAAATGCTTAGAGCCGTACCCTCCTGCACCGCTTTCTATTTAGTGCTATTTTTCTGTGTAGTCCTCTTAAAGTCAGCAAGAATATTCGTGGTCTGTGATTCCAAGGATAAGGTCAGAAGGCAAAACTGAACCTCACATAGATAAAAACCTGATAAATAGAAAGCATTTCCTTTATATTTAAAAAATGCATTGTGGAAAACCTGAAATATTCAGGTACCTAATCTGCATTGCCTCTTGTTAGAGTATTGAAAATCCAAGAATAAAGTCAGAAAGAATCTATGATGTTTGAAAAAAAAAACAACCCCAGAACCAACAAACAAGGTTTAATTGGTATTTCAGAAATTTAACTGCCATTAAGTACTCACAGCACCTGTAGAGGGCAGTATTGTTCAACTAAACCCACTAAGGAATGGACTCCACAAAGCATGGGAAGTTTTCGGACCAGTCCTACAAATAACACAGTTAAATCACATGAGGTCATATTACTCATGAGCAACAGAATACTAGAACGAAAAGGTGGTAAATTGACTCTCTGTGTAGCTGGGGCTAGTGGAATGTGAAAAATAGAAAATAAAAATGAAAAGAAAATAGAAAACATACTGAAATTAGGAGGAGTCCTAACAAGGTAGGCATTATAAAACTGAATCAATAAGTGAGTTAGTTCAGTAGGTAAGTACTTACCACATTGTATAAAATGCATAGCATTTCCTTAAAAAATCAGCAAAAATAACATCAGCATTTCCAAACTTATGTTACTAATGTGAATGAGTGTTACCAGAAGAGATTTATAGTTTTCATAATGGGTGTCATTTGAATTCTTGCTTATAGTAACTCAAAAAGCATTATAAGTTCTGGAGCAGTAGTACTACAACAGACTTATTTGTCTTCTAGATATTATTGAAAGACACTATACAGTATCATTTCCTGTATGCTATTTTTTCCAATAAATGATGCCAAATATTGTCTTTTAATAAACTGAAAATTCAATGTGAGCATGTCTAACATGGTCTCCTGTAAATCAAATACATCTTTGCTTAATTCAATTACAAAGAAATGAAACAAAAGAAATCAAAACAAAACAAAACCCTCTCAGTGGAGAACTTATTTATACATTACAGTGAATTAATCAGAAATTGATGAAATGTCTTCTAGATGTGACCATTACAGAAAAAAAAATGTCATTTAAACTTTTCCCGGTCTTTGCAGTTGTTGATGCATATTTATGTTTGTTCTGAACTAGGGCTTTCTCCGTAAGACCTCTATGGCTACCTAAACCTTTCAACTTCCGTTGAAAAACTGTAAGAGAAATTAATATAAAGAAGTATGCAAAGGATCCAGACACATCAATTATTAGGGAGCAAAGAAATCTACTATAGATGAGACTGCCTTTTCAGCCACTGTCACTGGAGTGATGGCCAAGTAGGCAAGAAACCCTCCATTACAGGAGAAGCCTGCTCTTCATTCCCTGTAGAAGGAATCCTAATAGGATTTGGTCATGGAGTTGGAAGGAACCCTGCCATCACACAGATAAGACTGGGTTTTACACTATGAATTAGTGCAGAGTTGGATAATCAACCATGAATGCTTCGAAGGGATCGTATTCTGATCTCTCATGCATGCACATAGTTTCTTCTGAAATCAACAGGAAATACTGATTTTACCGTACTCACCCGAAACTCGGGGACAGATTTTTCAGAAGCAGCTTGTGCCTGCATTCACTCTGCCCACTGAGCTACAGGATTTGAAGAGTGAGACTTGGGTGTTAGAGTACTTTGAACTAAAACCAAGAAAATGTCTACAAGATTAGAGCCTAGACCTTTTTGCGTATAAAGCTGTGAAAGCCCCTAAACCTAAGAAAATGGAAGCAAGCAGAGAGCTGCCTGGAAATCTGTACTGTGTGAAGCTGTTTGTTTCTTGACATCCTATTTAGAACATGTGATTTGTTGACGGGTGTTTTTTTTTCAGACCCAGCCCCATTCCATCCTCCCTTTTGTCTGAAAGCTTTTTATTCATGTAGAATTGGTGCCTTGAAATCCCAATTAAGTGCAGCTGATTTCTAGACAGCAAAATTTTGCGCCCATACAGAACATTCATTGAATTAGGGCTGTTCACAAAAGCAGAAAACATTCTTAGAAAATCTAAGGGTTTAATTCTAACAAGTGCAAAAGTGCTTATTTCTGTATTTTAACTCATATAATGGTCACAGATCACAATAAACTGCACGGATTGAAAAAAAGTCAGTCATTTTGTGTCAAAGTCACAGTTTTAAAGTGTTTACTTCTTGAGGTATGACCAAACTTAAAAATGCAGAATTGGTCTCATCCAGCATTGTGCTCCCTTATTTAATGAGATTATAAAATATATTGCTTTCATCTTCATACAGATTCCTATGCCCAAATACTTCTGTCACCCAGCATTACAAGGCTGACAGAAATGTGAAATCTAGACAATATCTAAATAATCATTTGATCACCTGTACAGATGGAGGTAGGAAATTTAATTCTGGCTCCAGTGTAGCTGGGGGAGGAAGTACTGCGTTTGGATTCAAAGAAAGCAGGATGTATCCATAAGGCGAGTTACAGAATGGACAATGTATTAAAATACAGAAGGCTTAACTACAATACAGCAAGCACATAGGGACTGCTGTAAGAAAATTTCCCTATTAAACTATTAGCCAGAGAGTGATTTGTATTATATGAGTGACAGTTTAATATCAAAATGTTCTTTACACATTGCAATACTATATATTCAGATTCCTTAATTCAGTTGGCTTTCAGCTAATAAACAGATGAAAATAAAAACTTTCTTCTCCTATATTTTAACAACAATCTGCTATTCTTACAAAGAGAAGGCTCCACTGCTGGAAGGCTGAATCACATAAGCTTGAACACTTTGCTTTACCCTCTATCTGCTTATTTTCTGTAAGCTGGTTTGCAAATGTATATACTTTCTGCAGTGCATAGTAAAAAATAGAGGTAAGTGGTATTAAGTAGGCTCATTATAAGACACATTCACTCATGCTGTGCATTTGTCAGAATTTAAACATGGACTGTTTCAATTTTCTCTGACTGCAGAGGCAAGTAATAGTAGCCATGAGTCTCGTATCGGTCTAGCTGAGAGTCTGGAATCAGAGAAGAAGACAGTTATACCACTTGTGGTCGTATCAGCCCTGACTTTTATCTGTCTAGTGATTCTTGTGGGTATTCTCATATACTGGAGGTAAGTTGTTTTTTGGTTGTTTTGGGTTTTTTTTCAGTTCTAAAGAACTGTGATTTGAAAAATGTGATTGACATTATTGAGCTGGTTTTCAGGAGGGAGAGTGGATCTTGTCTCTCACTGTGTCTTTATATTGCTCCCAGCACTGCAGTGACATAAAGCTGACAAAATAAGGTGGTTTCTGTCCGAAATACTCAACTACAACTCTTTTTGGTTGCAGAGGGTTGAACGATTGCAAGTAATTTATTTCTGTTTTGAGAGATTTTAGTAAACTTACTTGTGATTATGAACACCTAGAAGCCAAGTAGCTTAGAGCACTGGGAAGAACAGGAGGGAAAAAGAAAAATAAATAACATGGTGTGGTTTGTTTCCTATCTTTCCAATCCTTTAACAGTTAAAAAAGGTAGTTGTGAATTAAGGATGAGAAGCTGTGGTCCTCAACAGGACTATGTGAATAAAGCAATTCATATAGGACTGTAGGAGTGTGCTGTAGCTGACATTGTATGTAAGACAGAAATGGGATAGTATCATAGTATAAATATTTTACAATCATTTACTGAGTAGCTCTTATGACGTTCCGTGATTAAGAACTTGTTCTGCTTCGTGATTCTGCCTATCTCTGAAGCAAAATTTGTTCCCCCAGCCTTTCAAACCATTCAGCTAGTAACTAAGGATGCATGTCATGTGCACACACATACTCAGGCTCCCTCATGGGCCTGTTTCTCTGTGTCTTGATAAGTTGATAAGACATTGAGAAAAAAAATTAGGCTAAAGAGCAGTGATAGCTACAAAGAGTCCTGATAACATAATCAGTGAGGACAAAACGATTATAACTATCCCGTGAAATAAAACAGACCAGCTGGCATGGCACAGATTTCTTCCATACAGCTGAAGCCTCTTCCCTCACGGGGAAAATATAGAGTGGCTGCATTCTTATCACCTACTGGGGATGGTCTCTGCCCTGTGCTAACCCTGAACTGTGTCAAGCGTTGTATGAAATAATGCAAGTTGGCCTGAGTTAAAAGCATACCACAAATCTAGGTAGCCATGTGACAGTCTGTGGCAGCGCTCAAGCCTTTGGCTCTGTTTGTTTGATTCTAGGTAAAGCCAGAGAGTCATCCTAGGGACACGTCTGCTTAAGCTCTCATAGGGCTTTCAAAATACACGCACAACCCCAACCCTTTGTCGAGTGTGCAGGTGGCCAGGGAGGAAACGCAGTGGTCCAGAAGGGGGAAATCAGTTGCAAAAATTCCCTGCCACGGGGTCTCCTGCTGTTTGGTGATTGCCAGGAACCTGATCCTGTTACTGCTTCTGCAGTGCTACCACATAAACTAGCAGCAAGAAACAGGACCTGGCTTTTCCAGGACCTGTACGAACAAGGGAGAAGGCAGACCCAAACATCGCATAGATGATTCTAGAGCCTGTTTCTTTTTCTTTTCCCCTGCTCAATCCTGTTTAACTTAAAATGTATAGAAGTAGTGAAGAACCAGGAACTAAACCCCATACTGCCCTTTCCAAGTTACTGACTACGGTAATCTCTAGGCTATGATGTCAGGGTTGTGCTTACTGACTTTTCTTCTCGTCTCCTGACACTGGTTTTCTATCAGCCTAGCAGGGTATGTCCCACCTGGGGACAGAATACCTCCCATCCCTGAACACACTAGGTATCAAGAAACTGAGTTTTTGCTTCCTTTATTCCAGGCAAGCAAGCGTGCTAGTGAGCCAGACAGCCTTCAGCATGATTAAACATGCTTTTAAGCAATTAGTTTTCTTAAAGATTTCTTCTTCCTTCCAAAGAAGTAGTTAATTGCTGTAAGAATTGCACGACTCAATTCTTAGTTTGTATCTATTTGGATAAATATACTCTCCATCACAGGATTTCCAGCTAACCACTTTCATACTGAGGACCTTTTCCTGTCTTTCATGTTACGCAACACAAACGTTCATATTCATCTTCCAAAGGGTTTCATCCCTGGAGCTACACAGTATTTAAAATCTCTTCAATTTGCCAAGGAACACCATCCATTTTAAGATCCAGACTGTACAGTGCAGTTCTAGTAATCTTACACGTTACAAGCTTGTTTTTGTCGAATAACATTGTGTTCATTTCGTATTTTTTCTCTGGGAATGAACAATTCTGTAACAGAGGTCTTTCGAAATAAAACAAAAATCCCGTTAGCAGTAATATCTTCCTGAACTTGGGTTTAATCTTTTCTGTATTTCTTGTGTACTACAAAATAAAATATGGAGCTCTTTTTTTATTAATCCTCAAGAAAATTTTCTTGGTGTTATGATAACATCAGTAACATGCTTCTTATTTCAGAGGAATGAAACATAAACAGTATGTATTGTAGGTAGGACTTTGTGGCCCTCTTTCAAAGGTGCCAAGACCCTCACCTCTTTTTAAAGCCTGGGAAAAATCAGAACATTGACTTTATTGCTACACTGTTTTCTTTATGCCTGGAAATATTAGTATAAAGTCTATAAGCATTTTTGTTGTTAGATTTAGTTCATTTTGAAATAATTGATGTAACCTGTCAATGTTTATTTTTATAACAGTTTTTTTTAATGTGGGCCAATTATTTTCAGTTATTAAAGGTCATAAAAAGTTTAGGTTTCCAATAAGTTATTCTATATTCCTTCGGCAACAATCATAAAAAAATTTTATGGGTCTTTCCTAGCTGGATATTTGAGTGAATAATGCTTTAAGTTGTTTCCACTACTAGCTCCTAATTTGAATATACAAAAGGTGTGTCATTTGTTTAAAAAACAAATAACTACCAAGAGTGACAAGTTCCAGTTTCTCAAGATTAAAAAAAGGCAAAATTATTTTGTTCTTCACTTGAATGACTTGTATCAGAAAAATAATTCTGTACCATCTGTTGTTTGGGTTTGGGGTTTGGGGCTTTTTTACATGAAATTGTTAATCAGCACTTGAGGAAATTCCCCAATCTCTTCACTGTCTCATTAGGCACAATTTCAATCTTCCTGTGATGAAATACTTATTTCTCTGACAAGGGTGAAAACTTTTAATGGCAATATTATCTAAAGATTGTCTAATTGCCAGCAGGAAAATACAGTTTTGAACTACTCTAGTTCTGTGCATCAGATCTTTTGTAATTCAAGCAATTTTCAAGCAATGTAATTTTCCTTCTATTTCTTCGGCATGATTAAGATTACAGTGGAATAATCAAGGAGCTTCTTGTGCCTGTTTAATGGCCTTATCATCCAGAGATCTTTTTTTTATATAGCTTTAGAGAGAATTTTCTATCCATATCTAGAGCCCGTCCATCTCTTAGTATCTACTTGACTGAGTCCATGCAGCAGAGGTGCAACAGGGATATCTGAATCTCCTTGCTCCATTCTTTTCCCAGACAGCTTCATCATTCCCATTTTGCTGAATTAACCCTATCTGTTAAGGTGACTGAAATTGAAAGTTTCTCTGTGATGACATATAATATACTGGAAATTGCGTACGCATGTGTGCACACTTTTGGAACAGTTCATAGAAGTGATCAGTGAAAATAAACCTGATGAAATGATGTCAAGGAAGAAATGTCAGCCTATTTGTGCAAATCTATTTTTGTAACGGTTGTCAGAAGAAAAGCTTGGAGAATAGTAAAATGGTAGCAGTTGCCAGTGGGCGTTGTGCCATTCAAGACTCTTTTTCAGCAAATATATGTGAATCTCAGACTAGCTCTAATAATGAGAGCAGCAAACTGCTAATGCAGCTCCAGCTACATTTCTATCTACAGACACACTGAATATCAGCTGGCTGTCATGAAGCCTCCTAGAAGTTACATGGCAGCAATACTTCAGAAATGACCAAACCAATGACAGACAATGCTCTTGAGTAGTCATTTAAATTTTAACTTTCCTCTGCCACCCTGTATCTTTGAAACACAGCTGTCAGAGCTGTCAGAGAATGTTCATTTTCTTATTACCCTTTCCGAGGATAGTTAAACTCACACATACAGAGACACACTAAAAACAGATTTAAACTTACAAAGGCCACATGGCCATCCGGCCATGAGGGAAAAACTTTTCAACTATGTGACATCAAATTATAAATAAAAGAGTTGATAAAATTCTAAAATGAAAATTTCAGCTCACAAACACTTAAAAATTAAATGGAACCGTTTAAAAATTGAATAGTTGGAATTACTGGATCCATTAAGGATCCACTGAAAGATCCTTTGGAACCACTGGAGCTGTAGATGATTGGAACCATTTAAAAATAAATTCTAGTAAGTGTTTGAGAATACCTATTGGCAGATATCCTGTGAGCACAAAAGACTGAAATTCTCAAAGAAGTGATCGTGCCTCTGAGACCATTCTGGGCAAGCACGGGATGTGCAAACCCATCCTGTCACAGATGCCTCTGACTTCCGAGGTTCAGCTCCCTTCCTCAGCCGACCCGAGTGGTGAACACCCTGCCCACGCGCACACTCACTCGCACACGCAGTGCCACGCTGTGTTGCCTGCCTCGGTGACAATCCCAGTCAAGCTATGAGCAGTCCCTGCCCCAGGGGAGAAATAGGCAGCACATATCATCAGCCAAGGTCCAGGGGCCCGCCTGCCAGAAAAATTATGTCCTCTGCAGTCTGAGGCATGGTCTCACCCCAAGTAGTTCACATTTAAGTGTTCCTTCAGATCTAGTATCCCTCCTGTTAAACCAAAGAGCTGCCGCTGCATGGCTTCCTGTGCAGATACAGATACTCTAATTAATTAAATGGCTTAACACGCTCTCCATATATAAAGTGTGTGTTCAAAGAAGCGCGGTGTCTAAATTACAAATTACAGTTTTAGGTTGAAGATCTAAATGCTGTGATGAAAGGTGTAAATTAAATAATCAGGTTAACATTGAGTGATGGGACCTTTGTGTGGAAGTTTGAAATAGTCATCACTTTTTTCATTAACAACAAGTGATAATTAATGAGACATGGTTATTAACATTAGGTTTAGTCATGAAGACTTTCACTGCTGATGCAGAAGCAGATGGAGTGCCTATTTATGAGTCTTATTACAGGTTAAGTCAACTGCTATGAATTTGTCTCCCAAATGTGCTAAGGGTGTAATTTATTTTCAGCCACAATTAACTTGTTAAAGATTAAAGATACAGTGGCTCAGTGAGGGATAGTGAATATATGGCATGTTATGAGAGCATTTTAAGTACTGCTTTAGATGTGAAAGCCATTATGCTAATTAAATTCTTTTTAGCTCAATCTTTTCTCAAGCAAGGAGGTGACAAAACTCTGTAATGTTAGCCTGTAAACTTTATGTATGATCATTGTTCATAAGCAGTAGGCATTAGGGGGACGACATTTTTTGGCTTGAGACTTTTAGTGTCAGGTTGGTTGGCAAGTTCAGTTGGTTGGTGCGGTTTTTAATAAACACAGTACATCAGCATTGTCTGTACCCAGCGGGCAGGGCCGGACTCTCCAAAGGCTTTTAGTGATTTGAAGTACTTTGATCCTTGCCTACCTCTCACAGACATTTCGCACACGGTCCTGACACTAACTCTTGAGCATTACGCTAGCATTGAGACAGCCTTTCTCACCTCAGCAGCCGCTAACTCTATGGAGTGCTAACGTTAGAGACTCTTTAAAAATTAGAAAGATGTTCCCAAGCACATCCTGAATGTGTTCTTGGTCTGATCCAAAATGGCCATTTCTAAGTAAAACTAAGTACATAATGGATAGTCTTACTCCAAACACATTGTGCAAAGCCAAAACTCCTCTATGATCATCACAAATATGCTTTTAGAGGATTCTAGCTGGACTCCAAATTTAATTTACATGTTAATCACCAGAACTATTTTGCATGCCACAATTTTCCCTTGTCCACCTTTCCCTGTGTTTTAAGAGAATCTGCATTGTACACAGAGAATTCCCAACGCATTCTGAGAGTATGGGCATGTTTCTCAAAGGCTTAATTCAAATAAGCTTTCCAAAGTCCTTATGATCTAAATTAATGGTTCTGGAAAGAATGACAATATCTGCATATTCCTTATCTATTTCTCAAAGTAGCCTCAAAATGTCTTTTTGATTATCACAATTATACGAGGGATTTTATCCATGCAGTGATACAGGAACAGTACAGAAGAATTTAAAACACCAGTGATTACACAAAAGAGCAAAAGATTGTATAATAGCTTCAGCCAACAGCTTTGAAGAAGCAGAATCTTGTAAATATAAAATGAGATTCATATTTTCCTGATGCACATATTTCTTTTTAAATTTAATGACTAGTGAATAATATCTCAAATAGATTAAGTGACCCAGAGTAAAGATTGTTATTAGCATGTCTAATCATATGGAGATTTTTTAATTAAGGAGGCTTTGCAATGCTTACAGCAGCAGTTGGTTGTTTAGTCCCTTGAATAGCTTGGACTCTTAACAGATGCTATTCTTATTATCTTCACATCTGGATTACAGCACAGATACAAATAACATTGTGGGTCATAGTTAAGGTTGATTCCATTTGTATTCATCCTTCAATGTTTTTGCAACAAAGCTAGCATCTCCTGGAGTTATAAATTCCCCTGTATCTGTCTGTCAACTTTGGGAAGCCCGCCTTGATTAAGGTGTCCCTCAGTGTTGCAATTACATTATGAAAAAAATTGTTTAGTCCCAGTCATAGTAGTTCCAGAGCCGCTGTTTTGTCTGTTACAGGGCATGTTGCCTTTTATTGCATTTCCGTGTCTGCAGTAGGATCTAGCGATGAATTACCAGAATTGATCTCGTACACTGCTCCATCTTCTGGCTAGCATAATCACATGAAAGGGAACAGGAATTATGTGTGCGAATTTGGATAAGCGAGGAAGACAATGGCTTTTTTTTATACTTGGAGTTGTTGTGCAGCATCCTCGGTAGCTCCTGATGCAGAGTTCCTCTTTCAGCTTTCACTATGTCTGATATGTGCTCTGTCTTCTGCCTCTGGTATAGGTAAAGATGCATGGACTGTGTATTATGCTGAGTTAATGTAGGATCTTCAAGCTGTATGCATAATTTGGGGGGGTATTGGGGGAATATTTATATTTTAGTAGTAGTATTTGACATTCCATGAAAGCTGGTTTTCAAAACCGTGATTTCTTTCTTACTCAGTAACGCCAGAATTCCAAAAGGTCTCAGAAAATGTTTTAATTTTTGCAATATTTATGTATGTTTCTTCCTCTCTAGGAAATGTTTCCAGACTGCTCACTTTTATTTAGAAGATAATACATCACCTCGAGTGATTTCTGCTCCCCCAGCTCCAATCTTCCCAGTCTCAGGTATTTTTTGTCAACTGTTCTGTGGATTGGTGTTAGCTGTTGGAAAATGCTGCCTTGTACGTGTCATATGAATTCTTCACATACTGTAACATCTGTAAACCAGAAATTTGTACCCTGTTGTACTAATAAACCCAGATGCACTTGATGGAGGCAGAGACTAGTGTTACTAACATTTTCTCCTGTAGGTAACACAGAAGAGAAATATCCTCACCTTATAGAGTTGTCTCAAAGGTACGCTGTGTCTTCTAGCCATTTGAATGTAGCCTCACTAGAAATGGCTTCTAGTGTAGCCATCTGAGCTACACAAAATAGCTCTAGTTCATTGTCATAAAGCAGAGGATTGCACCAGCAACATAGTCTGCTGTATTTCTTCCTCTAATTGAATTTGTCACATTTGTATGGATCATGACCTATTCTTTTTACCAGCAGGAACAATATATGCCTCATCTATCTGCATTTTATTTGCAATTACAATGTTTTCTTTAACTGATAGATTTTACTAGTGTATTTACTACTGGTAAAGTTCTGTGTGAGCCTCTCATAAAAATGATACGCAAGTGCAGAATATTATTAGCATCTTCTGGTTCCGTATCCACCACAGTTATTTGGAGAAACTGTTTCTTTCTTTCCTTCTCAAAGAGTATCAGAAGAGCACATGCAGCCCTTCCAGCTTTTTCAGTCTGAGTAGAATGAAAAGTACCTTAAATAGATTAATTTTGCAGCAGATCCTGAGCCACATTTTCACACATGAGAAAAGGATACCTTGTTCCACAAGTAATGCCTTTGCAAACTGTGCTGTTACGCAGGGGGAGGGCTTCCCTTGGAGTGACTAAGGGAAGCAAAATCACCCCTTATGTACATAACTAGTAAACACATGTAATTAAACAAATCCCAAACATTAGACTTCTGTTGTAACTGAATTGTAGGCATCTTTAAATGCCTCTTGTATTGAATGCTATTGTTAGACGATGCATAACCTCTCTCTGTATGGTTAATAGGCAGGGGTATAGCTTGATTTCAGAAAACATGTGATTATAGATGAATGTCAAGTGCCAATCATTATAGGAAATCTCTGCTCTTACTCTCTATTATTAACTATATTACAGTACAACTGTATAATTTTCTTGCAATTTTTCCTGACCAGCTCACCTCAGGGAGACAGTGTTTTCCTTTGTCATAAGACAGAATTGCACTTAAAGTTATTCTGAGTGCTTAAAATATGTGTTTGGATGCTGGAGGTTTTCTTTCTGAAATACTGATAATATTAACTTAAAGAGAAAAGTGTTTCTAAGTGACTGAAAGATACATAAAATATTTTGTGGAAAAAGCTGCAAGCACTGAGGCAATATTTTTGGTTTATTTTGTGTGCAACAGATGTCAAGTGAGCAGTTTTTGTGTTTTCTGTTGCACAAGTGTTTCAGCAGTGTAATTTTACAGCAATTGAGACTAACCATGGTATAATACTGGCAAAGAGCACAGAGCAGGAAGAGCATTTTTAAATTAAACTGCTAAGTTTAATTTTTTATTATAACTATGACTAAAAGCACACTCCACAGATCTCATTATATATTAAATTTTTCTTTCGTGGGGCTTCATTGGCAGAGAGAGGATAACTGCAGCTTTTCACAGAAAATGCCCTGGCACTTCACAGCGTAATCCAAAGACGCGTTCAGAACAAATAATGAATTACAGGGTAATATTAGGACCCACTATCAATCTTTAAGTAGTTTCAAGTGATACCTGCCATCCAGATATGAAATATATTCCTGGAGTCAGAAGCGATTGAATTGGGAGATTAGCACTGTCGAGGAAATAAAGCAGTAATTACACCAAACCTGAGATCTCTTTCTCCCTTACTGTCCTTACCCTTAGGATCATCTACCTTCCCTTCTGTTTTTGTGTTTGCATATCATTAGAATAAATGCTTTATGCCAGGTTTCATCTCTGAAGTGTGAAGATAGTGTTACAAATTTGTTTAGCTTCTCTTAGGCTTGACTGGATAAATTCACTTTTTGTATTCAGATTCATTCATGTAAGCGGAAGACCAGATGGATCTCAATACAAATCAACAAATTCTTCATAACTGAAAGCTAAAACTATTAGGTGGCCTAAATGCTGAACATCTGTTGATGTAAATAACAGGTCCTTGTTCAACGTTTTTGATATTTCTTTCTCACATGAAACAGTGATAAAATTACAAATTGTGAAATAAACATATTTTTAATCCATGAAAGGCTTTTAAAAAAAAGTTATTATTCTTCAGAACGAAAACTAGCTGAAATAATGTCATCCTTTAACAGGTAATTAACAGAACAGATGACTTTGTTTACATAGCGTATTTGCAGGAAAGAGAAGATTAAAAGAAGCAACGGTTTTTGACATGATCTCTAATGAATGTTCTACACAAGAGTGCTTTTCTATATTTGTATAAGGTAAAAAAGAGATGTCCTGAAATATAAACATCAGATGGAAAATTCAGCCTCAGAATCACAACCCAGAAGTTGCATGAATCACATTTCTTGGTTGAGAATGCAGCTACTGTCTGTGGGTATCCAGAAAGTCTTAAACTTAAATCTTGTACTTAAAACTTGAGGTATATAGCCTGATATGAAAATTTGCAGTCAATACTCCCGGGACGACACATAAGATTATTATCAATAGGTAATCATAGAATCCTGGGGAGAACGGGGGGAAAATCCCTACTGGAAGTACTCACTCATGCAGTAAAAGATGAAAATTAGTTGTTGTTTCCTTTGGATGCCAACGCAAACATGCAACACATCAGTTAAAATTGTACTACTGGCGTAATACTGCATTAATTTAGTAGGCTTGGGACTCCGCGGCTAGTCCATGTACTGCACCAGAGCCCCGGTGCAACACTAATCAGCCTAAAGCACCCAGACTCCTCTGCCTGATCATTCTTTTTTTACCAGTTATTATTCAGAGCTCTGCTCCTACCCTCTCCCATTGAACATCTTGTAGCAAACTGCTAATCCTCACATATCACCCTGACTTCACGGTAGTTCTGAGTGCTCTTTAGTTTACAGACAAGCTCAGCATCTTGCAGAATTGTCACCTTGATTTTGGGGGCTTAAAGACAGAGCAAGGCCTAGCAAGGCATTTTCTGTATCTTCTTTCCGAATAGTCATTTAGAAATGTGTAATTGTTAGAGAATGGTTTTAGAAATGTTAATGGTGTTAAAGACTGTTCTTATTTTTGTGGGAGTTGTATTTCCAAAGTTCATGCTGAAAATTTTATTTCAGGGTGTTGTGTGGATTGCCTACATAAAAACTTCTTTATATGTCACTGGCTTTTTATTCTTCATAAATATATTTTTTGTCTTTTCCCACCCCTAAGATGATGTTGGAGCAATTCCAATAAAGCATTTTCCAAAACATGTTGCAGATTTACATGCAAGTAATGGTTTTTCTGAAGAATTTGAGGTATGGCTCTATGACGTCATCTTTCTTCTTAGCACATACAAATAATGTTAAGTTTAAATGCCTGGAAACAAAGAACTGGGCATTATGTTCTGACTTGGGGACCAGTTTCATAAGTGCATGTCAACATGAGCACTGTGAGCCCAGTAAGGATTGTATATGAAGAAAGACTAGGGAGATCTATGAAAACTAACGGGACTGGGATGCAAATGGGAATGTTTATCACTGTTATAAATACTCAATGATTGTGTGTATAAAGTATGCAAAGATAATGCAATCTGTATGGTTTAACAGATACAGTTGTAGATCTAATCCTTTTCCAACACTAATGCCAACTGAATTTTGCAGAAGCTACCCGCATTTGCTTGTTCCATTAACAGAGAAAAAAAATATGGGAGTGATTATGAGTACATGTGGCAAGACTTCTGATTAACAGGGGAGCTAATGTAGTCTTCATATGTGGTAGTGAAAGCTTTACTGTTCCTTTCCTAAAATATATGGTTCATAAGGGATATTTCAAAACTTTGAAACATATGCTCTCATCATATAACATCACTGTCACCTTATGTAGCTAATGAACTTCACTGTTTTTCACATTCGTATGTATTAGAAGCAATTTAAAGATAGATATGTTCTAACTTAAGTCACATAAAATAAACATTATAAACGCAAACTCTGTAATTCAAGCTGTGCTATTAAAATTCTTGGCAAGTGATTTTTAACAAAATCAGTCAGCTGAGATGGAAACGAGTCTTTTAATTGATCTCTATTCATTTAAAATATGGTAGTAATATTCCTGCTGCAGAAACAACAATACTGAAAGTCAAGAAATTAATAGTTTTGCATCTTTTGTTTTTGCTTTCGTTTCCATGGCCAATGTGTTGTGATCTAATGGACCAAAAATTCCATGTCATTCACCTGACCTTCTTCACCAGACTTTCTTCTCCCAATTAATTTAACATTCAGAATACCCATCTGACTGAGGGCCCAAACTTGTAAATGCTTGTGAATGTCCAGTACATGTTCATGTGTTACCCACATGCATATGCACTGACAGGACTGGGCTCCAGCTAGTCTGGCTGTTAATAAGAGCAGATGTTGAAGGACTGTGTAAATACAAAAGTAACCATTAGTGAGGACAGCAATACAGAAATCAAATTGTTCATCCTAAATTGTTCTTTTCCTAAATTACAGCAGTGATCCAGAGACCAAATACGCTGCATCTCACTGAGTCACACCTATCCCATCTGAAATATTTCATGCTTGTTTTAACTATTACAAAAAACTCAGTGTCCTTATAATTTCGTGGAGATCCTTTTTGGCTTTACAGACTACTCCAGGATTAGTTTCCAGCCTTTCTCTGCTGAAAAAAAACTTAGAATATATGGAAAAAAATTGAAATACAGTCACTGGTTTTGCAGAGTCAGCAAACATTTGGAGAGGAGAGTACAGGGCTGGTTCAGGATTTTTATTTATATTACTGTAAAACAACTTAGATTTAAAATCTAATTTCCAGGCTGGTAAACAGTTTTCATATACATACTTAAATAGCTGAGGGTAAAGGTAATTAATAGTAAAATAAATCCTAAAAAGTGTTGGGAAACATTATTATAGTACCTTTAGTCACAACAGCTTACTTCCTACTTAACAGCATGGACCTTATAAATGCTTGAGTTTCCTGTCAGTTGAAGTAATCAATAAAATAAAAGAAATTAATTTTGTGGGTTTTATGGCCTTTGTGCCTGTCTTTCTCAGGCCTGCTTCTCTCTTTATAAAACATTGGGTTCACTGAGAAACTGCTGGGAGACTGAGGGCTGTGATGCTGTCCTTCACCAGAGCACCACGAGGCTGAGCCGCACGCTGCCCTGCTCCAGGGGAGGTTTTGCAGCTGATTGCAAAGAGAGCAAAACCATTCCACAGAGAAACTAATGCAGTTATAAGGACCAATAACAAATCCAATGAACAGTTAAATATGTAGATAATCTGGCTAAAGTCAGTGATGTTGCTCATATGTATAAGCTTTCACCGGCCCACGGTCTAACATTAAAGATAAGAAAACCGATGCCAGTATTTTAACAGGAAAATTACCTCTTGTTTCCTTTAAGAGTTATGTCAAAATATTCAGCTTTATTGTTATTATGGAGACATATATTGCATGACCATAACTGTTTTCCATATAGTAACTGTAATTTATATAAACACTTTTATCCATTTGTTCTGTGCTGTGGAATTTGATTTTTTTTACTTTTTTTGCATTCATTCCCTCATTAGACACTGAAAGAGTTTTATCAGGTAAGGAATTATTTCACTGCATTTTTTTAGCAATGAAGTAGTTGTAAAATATCATAAGATAATTGGGTATAAGGTTGTGGTTCTTTTGGTGCTGACTTACTGTATTTTAAGACATTTTATGTATCTTAATACTTACTAAAGTATGACATACATTTTTTGTTTCAGGAAATCCAGAGCTGTACTGTAGATCTAGGTATTACATCAGACAGCTCTAATCACCCCGACAACAAGAATAAGAATCGATACATAAACATTGTTGCTTGTAAGTAAATGCATCACTTGGTGTTTTGTTTAAGAAATAAGTATAGACAAGTGGAGATTTATATGCTATTAGAGGGGAAACAAAATACCTCTACACTAAAAGCTCTGGCTACTGTTCAGCAAAATGCTGGGAGAGGAGTAGCATGAGAATTCACATCTCTTCCGGTTAGTCCTCTGGCATTCTGCTGCTTGGATGAATATGTGTTAGCAAGACATATTTGTGTCTTCTGTGATGACCCAAAGGCAGTTGGGAGATTTCATTATAATGCCATTATAAAGCCAAAGAAGCTGTGTTTTGATTGCCAAAATTAATCCATCTTTGATCTGGAATAATGATGATTTATCCTCTCTAGGAACTTCCCAATCCCTGGATATATTTACTGTCATATAATACAAATGTACTGGTTTTATGTTGTGTTGTGCCCTGCCACAATGTAATAGATCAGCTTCATTAGCCAGGACGCTTGTTTTCCCATTGCATTGCCCTTCTTCACTATCCCAGATTTTTCTTTCTGAAACACATCTATTCAGTCTTGTTAATCTCTCTTTGAAGCTATTGCCTCTGGGCTCTTGATCATTTTGGTGGCTTAATATATTTTTCTTAATTCTCTATAGTATTTCAACTTTGTCTGATAACAAGAAGCTCTAAATTAAATATAAGGTCAGCATTCAGTGTCACTAACAGAAATAGGTTAATAGAAAAAGAGACAGAATCAGTCCAGAAGACAATGTAAACCAGCAGCAAGAAATCTGTTCCACCTGGCTGAAGATACCTCTAGAGGGATGGAAAGTCAGGGATTTTCCTCTGCCACTTTGTGTTTGTACCTGGTCGTACAAAAGGTGCTAACCCAGTGGCTTTTTTATCAAAGGGCAATGCACAAGCAGCTTAGGGCAGCTCAGGTAGCAAGAATTGCCCGGTGCAACTGAGTGAAGTCTCTAGTCCTTATAATCAGTGCAGGCTACAGAAAGCTCCATCCCTCCCTGAGGTAACCACTGCTGACCAGCTTCTCCAAGGTCTCATTGCTCTCTAGTCTCTGCTTTTTAACTTGGAATTAATGTGCCTTAACACTGGTGCTGACTGTCATTTGAGACATCCCACTGTGCAGGCTTGGCAGTCGTGACACAGGACTTACAGAAGACCCATATCCCTTCACAAGCAGCAGCTGGAGGCTGTAGGAAAATATGTCACAGTGCCTAAAATGACTCCAGGTGATGCTCTTCAGGCAACTAAATTCTGAATCCCTTGAATCCTTGGATCCATTAGTTTATTTTTCTGCAAACTAGAGTTTTGAATCTGATTAATTCCTAAGCATAGGATGTTTGTATATGTAATTGTCACTGCATTAGTCCTATGTATTGTAAAAATCCATTTCAATATTTTTTAAAAAGATGTCTTATAGAAAGAATAGAATTCTTGTAGAAAACTATGCTTATTTTCTCCCTTGTTTTACTACAGATGATCATACTAGGGTTAAATTAGCACAGCTTGCAGAAAAGGATGGAAAACTGACTGATTACATTAATGCCAACTACGTTGATGTAAGTGCCATTTTCTATCTGCCAGCCTATTCATCTGTCGGCCTTTTCTGTAAAAACTGTTGTATGGAGGTGAATAAACTTAATTTAAAAAAATAGTATCACAACATTACAGAATTTTTTTAAAAAACTTTAATCATCGAAGTTAAGCCTGCAAAGTTAAGGTGCAGGTAAAAGTCCAATTCTTTCTTGAATCCATCTTGACATTGTAGCAGCTGCAGCTTAATGAAGAGCTGTATGAAACCAAAACATCCTGTCACATCTGAGTCGTTTCAGAAGCATTTAGCATCTGAATGTTTGTTCTTTTATACATTTTTGGTAAGTGGTTAATTCTTCTGTCTGAGAATCTCATGAGAGGAAGATGCCATTTGGCTGAGAGCCTCACCGAGGTACCATTTATTCAGGTTTTGTTACCTAGTAATTTACATGTGAATGATCTTGATTCATTTTTTAAACCACTACCATAACAGATGTCTCATAATCACTATCATGTCAACATTCTGCTGGAACATGGGGCACTTGAACATATATCCTATTTGTTGGAATGATAAATATTGACATAACAGTTACATTCACATGTCATCTGGTACCACAGGGTTTCTGTGATTTGGACAGTTATAAATTCAAAAGTACTTAAAAGCTTTTGAGATTCTTTAAAAATAGATACATAAAATGTCATGTACTCCTCCCAACCTCCTTTTGCTTGACGACTGTGATTTGACAAGTGTCATTTGTTATGTTTCAATTTAGGGCTACAACAAGCCAAAAGCCTACATTGCAGCTCAAGGGCCACTAAAATCGACAGCAGAAGATTTCTGGAGAATGATATGGGAACATAACGTAGAAGTTATTGTGATGATAACTAATCTCGTTGAGAAAGGAAGGGTATGAGTACCTTTGACTATTATTTATTTCTCTGATGTTGATAGATGTACCTGTAGCAGACTCCTTTCTCTCTTTTAAAAATCTGGTTTAGGCATTTATTGAGCAAAAAGCAGTAGTTTGTAGTAGTTGCTTCTACTAGGATTGGCTATAGAAGTATAAAGTTGAGGATTTGTAGTATGAAACTAAAGAAAACATTTAAACTCGACTGTCAACAACAGGTCTTGAAAATGCCATGTTCTAACTACAAAAGAAAATTGTCTTCTACTGAAAAAAAGACTTCATGTATATAATTAGGAGTGGCAAGACTCTGGACCTTGTGCCATATTCTGCTATCAATCTGCTCTCCGTCATTGTCTTTCTCAGGGATGCCTTAGACCCTGGAAAGGAGAAGGCCGTAGTTCAGGTGAATTCTTCTGGCTGTTCACTGGCAGCTCCTTGTTGACATCCCATGGGACCCGCAGTTCCTTTCCTACTACATTACTAGATACACGTTTGTCCAGTGAGACAAAATGAGGTCAAACCCCACCACAGGATGTGTGTTTCTCTGGTTATGTGACGGGAGCATGCATGTACCCTGGCGTCACCTGAAGAGGCAGGCATTGCATCACACTTGCCACATACCGGCAGCAATGTCTAAAATGCATGTAAATCTTGTCATATGACCTATTAAGCATCTGTCAGATGATACGGACACAGCAAATGCAGGCGAGGGCCGCACTGGAGTACCACTTCATTTATAATACATGCTATAAACATCTACTCTTCTAGTTCTCCTAGAGAAGGCTAACCAAACAAAAGGCTGGACATCACAGCTCTCTACTGTATATTCTGGCCACACACAAGCTCACTCGTGCCCTTGCTATTGAGATATTAGTATACTCTGCGCATAGTCAACTAACCAAAAACCACATACAACTCGCATTGGGGCTTGACCTGCTGGAAAGCAGTTCCGCTGAGAAGGACCTGGGAGTGCTGGTGGACAGCAAGCTGACCCTGAGCCAGCAATGTGCCCTTGTGGCCAATAAGGCCAACGGTATCCTGGGATGCATTAAAAGGAGTGTGGCCAGCAGATCGAGAGAGGTTATCCTCCCCCTCTACTCTGCCCCAGTGAGACCACATTTGGAGTGCTGTGTCCAGTTTTGGGCCCCCCAGTTTAAGAAGGATGTGGAACTGCTTGAGCAAGTCCAGCGGAGAGCTACATAGAGACCTGGGTTTGTTCAGCCTGGAGAAGAGAAGACTGAGGGGGGATTTCATCAATATCCATAAATATCTAAAGGGTGGATGTCAGGATGATGGCACTGGGACTCTTTTCAGTGGTGCCCAATGACAGGCCAAGGGGCAACGGGCACAAGTTGGAACACAGGAGGTTCCAGCTAAACATGAGAAAAAACTTCTTTCCTGTGAGGGTGCCAGAGCAGTGGCACAGGCTGCCCAGGGAGGTTGTGGAGTCTCCTTCCTTGGAGACAATCAAAACGCACCTGGATGAATTCCTGTGCCCCCTGCTCTGGGTGTCCCTGCTCAAGCAGGGGGGTTGGATGATATGATCTCCAGAGGTCCCTTCCAACCCCTACCATTCTGTGATTCTGTAATTCTGCAATTCTAATGACTTGAATGCATTCCTATTTTACCTATATATTATTCGTTATGTTCTTTAGATTTTAGAGTGCCTATAGAATGGCAAGTTCCACAATATTAGAGCCCTTTAACTCTGACAGTATGATTTAAACGTCTTTTCAGAGTATTCCAACTAAGTTCATCTTTTCACAGCCATCTTCCTTTACAGCGTTTGTTCTCTTTTTCTGAAGATCATGTCTATTATGAACTGGGTATATTCAGAGTCCCTGCATGTTTTTGTGGTTGACCGTGCACTTAAAATTGAACATTTCAGCTTGCTAGTTTGACACCTTGTTTTCTTTCTCTTTTTCTCTGCTTTTTATCCACTTTCTAACAGAGAAAATGTGACCAGTACTGGCCTACCGAAGGTAGTGAAGAATATGGGAACTTCTTGATTACTCAGAAGAGTGTTCATGTACTTGCCTATTATACTGTGAGGACTTTCACTCTCAGAAACACCAAGATCAAAAAGGTTTGTGGCAACCTGAAAACATAATTTGGGCAAAAGGGAATGTTAAAAGTTGCTCAGAATATTTTTTAAGGCAGTTGGAAGCTCTTTTCTGTTGTATAGGTAAAGATGAATCCTGTAGGTCTCAGCCAGCCAAGATGTTCATCAACTTCAGAATTAATTTGACCAGATCAACAAATTGAGAAGATACTGGCCTCTAGTACTGGTGTGTTGTAGGACCATCCAGATGTAGGACCAGAAAGGCTGTGATCACACTGGAGAGATGATTTGGACTTTGCCTGCCTGGTGAGCAGGAAGGTACATTTTCAGAAAGCGAGCAGATAGTAGAAAATGTGATATGAATTAAATCATCCACCTCAGCTCTCAGTCTTCCTTTTTAAGGGCTGAATTTTTACCCTCCTGCAAAACAGGTGAATCCACACCTTCATTTACTGTAATCAGAACCAGCACGCTCTCAGCTCAACAGTGTGATATTGGCTACTTTGAGGGGCATTCTGAAAGCTTAAGTTATTTCAGCCACCTAAACGTTAGACATCTAGTCTCTCAGCCTCCCTGTACAATTAACGGCTAAAGTACACTTACGGCCAAGATATTGACTCTGCCTGTTTTAGGAACCCATCTTCAAATGAGTTGACCTGCTCTCTGGTGTCCCTGCTTCTGAGTTGCCGTTGAGGGAGGGAGCTTAGAAAAGCAGCCTATGCAAGGCTACTTCCCTTGTAGATCTCTAAAGCTGAGTGAGGTGAATCCTACCCTTTCTGTCCACCCAGCAGAGGAGCCAGGTGAAGAAATAGGTGGTGACTCTTGAGAGCAGCTGTAATTTGTTTTCCCTCCAGTGCTCTTAGCCTTTCTCTATGGCTTTCTAAGGGACAGTGCCAGGTCTTTTTTCCAGTCAAAGTGCAAGCTGATAGGACAGAAGCACAGGCCCTTACTCTTCTCTTTGAAAGCTGAAATATTCAGAGCTAGGTGGCATGCTATGTACTAAATAGGGACAGTACTAATTCAAGACTATCAGGTACGGAAATAAAATTATGAAGAGCTGCCATTCAGATACGGGCTGCTTACATATGGAATTATTTTTCTGTTGCAGGGTTCCCAGAAAGGGAGGTCTAGTGGACGTATAGTAACTCAGTACCATTATACGCAGTGGCCTGACATGGGTGTCCCAGAATACACGCTGCCCGTGCTCACCTTCGTGCGGAAGGCATCGCATGCCAAGCGTCACGCTGTCGGGCCTGTTGTGGTTCATTGCAGGTGTGGTTTTTACCGCTGTAAGGTTCACTCCGCTTTTGTTTTGCAGAAAAAAAAAATTTTCAGTGGTGGGTTAAGCAAAATTTCACATTTAACAATTCCTGATGGAATAAGATTAATTTCTTCGCTGATATTTCTGTCCTTGGTAAGGCCAACTAATCAACTGTCTGTGCCACTTCTGTAAATCTGTATAAACAAGATGATGCTGCTCTGCACTATGTTCCTTTTTTTGCAAAAACGCTTTCTTTTTACTTCTTTGCACACTTTTATACTACTCTCTTGGTTGCTATAAGCTTACGAGATATATATAGCAGCAATTGTTTCATTTCTGCAAATATATCGTTAGGATGTTTTTGGCTCATGCTTTCTTTGGTGCAGGGATACTCTGTAATCCTAAGAGGAGCTCTGTCCACAAAAGAAGACTCACTCTATTCCTGGCTGAACTACAACTCTGCTGTTTTTAACATTACTCTGCGCTCTAGCAGTCATTTGCAATGGAGGAGCATTCTGGGGAACGGTTTGAGGTCTGCATGTGCCGCAGTGTGCAGGCAGGTGTTCTGTCAGTGCTCACTAAAACTGGGCAGCTCAGGGAAAATTGGTTAAAAAGGGCTTGTAGGGCCTGGAATGACTTCACAATGCCCGTGAAGGACCGGGTTATTGTAAAATATATAAGCAGGTTCTGGTTTTCCACTGTAGTACTTCACCTTTGATGGAACATTTGGAAAGAGAACCTCCTCATGAATTCTGTCCTTCTGGAGCTGACTCTGAGGAAGCCAACAGGTAAAGTCGCCTCACAAATGCTGCAAATGAAGATATTTTATTTCTGGGATGATCTAATCTGACTGAAATCTGTTTTTAGCTTGGAGAATGAAAATTCCACATTTTGGTTGTTCTGCTGCTATCTACATCCTGCCTGTTCTTGGGAAGTTCAAAATAAGAGTTTCCCCAAAATGCCAGGTCTGAGATCTATGCCAGTGGGCTGAGAGATCAGCAATACATCATAAGTCAATTAAATTGAGTTTTTAAAAAGTGAACAGTGGTAAGTTGTGTGGCTTCAGTCAGACCTCCCTGTTGGGTCATAGGTATAACTTACCTCTGCCTGTAGGCAGTTTTGGTCAGCTTTTAGTTCACCTGTCCCTGTGCACTATGGAATTTCAGAGGAGACATGTCATGTTAGAAATATAACTTTTATTTATCTTTACAGGCTGTATGGAGAACACAGGTGATGAACTTGATGAAACTTTTTTTAGCCACTTTTTTGTTTTGGCACTTTTGATGTTTTGTCTTTCATAGCAAGTACTGATGGTGTCTGGTAATCTTTATACCTTTTTGTGTCTAAGAGTGTGTTAATAACCTGGGCCTTTCAGTTTTATATCACCTTTATTTAGACAGTTTATTACAGCAATCTGAGCTCATACTACCCATGCTTTGTGCCACCTCTGTGGACGAAATGAGATGACTGAATTAGCCTGTACGGACTGAGCTTGGATCTGCCCATAAGGAACCGTGCAGACACAGCACAGTGTTGCTGCCAAGTTACATGTGCCAATACATGTTTCCTCATCACTTAGAGGGGAATTACAACTAATTCCCATATAAGACTAGAAAGCAAAAAACGACCTCCTGACCTTGTACTCCCTACCGAGATATTTTGTGAAAGAAAAAGTTGGGGTTTAATCTTACAGTACAGACATTTTATGCTAAATGAGTTCATGACAGGAGTGAGTTGATTAACCCTTTCTTCTGCATCTTCCCTTTTTAAGAAATGTTTCAACCATTGCTTGCTGTCTTAGCTGTATCTGAAGAGCACTAAGCTTTTTCTTTTACAGAGGTACCTTCAGTGGTTTTGCCACTAATGGGTGGCATAATGCAACTTTCCCTTTAAAGTGATGCATGTTTCAACATAGAAGAACTTGAGCACATTAACTGTGCCTAAATGCTGACATACGCCACCTTTTCTAGGAATACTTGACAAAGTATCCTAAGGAATAGCAGAAGCCTGGAAATTGCAGGCCTGCAGGAAACCCCTTAGTTCTATTTCAATTCATAGCTTAAATCATTTGAGAAAATGATCTTTAGATTTCTTCTTGCACAAAGAAAAAGATGAGTTGAAAAGACTTTCCTTCATTACCAGCCCTGGAGTTTAGCAACGCATATCGTATAATAAAATGATTTGTAGAGGAAAATCTTCCCTACACACCATTTTTTTGAAAAAGCTGTGTATAAGAAACAGTTCTTTTCATTATTGTTTTACTTCAGGCTCAAGACTATATTTTTTGTTTTGTAGTGCTGGTGTTGGAAGGACAGGCACATACATAGTGTTAGACAGCATGCTGCAGCAAATTCAGCATGAAGGGACAGTCAACATATTTGGATTCTTAAAACACATACGTACCCAAAGGAACTACTTGGTGCAGACTGAGGTAAGAATAAAATATATTTAGCTAGAGACTGTTACAGACTATTTCTGTTTGCAGGAGGAGAGATAAAAAACAGTCCTCTTTTTGGCACCACCAGACAGACTGGCATCCAGTCACCAGACTGGCCTTTCCCTTTTGTTTCCCTTGTTTTTATAGAGACATCCTTCTAGTCTCGGTTAGAGCAATCCACTAGAAATTACCTATCTGTGGGCTCTTGTCTGTTTATTAGGGAGGACTCAGAAGAGAGAAAGTGTATAAATCATGCTTCCTGCAGAAGCACTTTCTTGGCAGGGCATGCATTTTTGCAATAGAATTTTTTAAGGAAACACCATTATCAGGTGTTCAGATCTTCACTGAACCTGATCAAAGCGTTGATATAAGGCAATAAAAAGTAGGGAGAAAAGCTGTTTCAGTCAGAAGATTATCTATAGCTGCCTTAAACTGAAGACTATATATAGAATCATGAAAGACCAGGAAAAAACCAATGAGGGCAACAGCAGGGCATTTGAATGTCTATTTCAGGTTTCAAGAACAGGTGGTTAGATTCCCCAGTGCCTTTCAATGATAAAAAAGGTAATCAACCACAGCATGGGCCCTTGTTCCAAAGGATGTGAGAGAGAAAACAGGGGACAGCAGTAGAAACTGGGAGCGATCACTTTATTGCAAGAAAGGCAGGGAGAGTTGCGTAACAAGCTGACTTGAAAATTTGACTCAAGGTTATGATTGCATTTTTAACTGTTCTGTGAACAAGAGAGGCCACAGGTGGTGGGGATTTGGGATTATATCATATATACATTGCACATGTAGTTCAGTTGTGCTTGTAAATGTGTAGTGTCACTGTAGAGGGACAGCCTTCGCTTTAGAGGATCACTTTGGAGAAAACTCCCCCACAGCAGCCCGCTGTAAAGAAATACTGACCACATGAGAAGCGGCGTCTTAGCCAGAGGTGTCCAGGAGGAGTATCTGGAAATAATTAGAGCTCAGATGTTTGGTTTTATTTTCCTAGGAGCAATACATCTTCATTCATGATGCATTGGTTGAAGCAATACTCAGTAAAGAAACAGAAGTCCTTGAGACTCACATTCATGCCTATGTTAACGCTCTCTTGATACCTGGACCAACAGGAAAGACCAGACTGGAGAAACAATTCAAGGTGAGCTCCCCAAGACAGTAATGCAAAAAGCTTTAGGCTTGCAAGCTTGAATGACTTGAAAGTAGGTATCTCAACACAACTTTCATTATCTTTCTCTATCTAAAATTTGACTGCTGAGCCTAAATTCAGACCAATTTAACAAATGCATGCGGTCAGTTGGGACAAAAGAATTATTTGCATACTCGTAAACAAGGAATTGAAAAAAAAAACAAACACAAACCAAAACCATGAGAACTAGGCC
Organism: Phalacrocorax carbo; assembly: GCF_963921805.1. Classification (NCBI taxonomy): domain Eukaryota; kingdom Metazoa; phylum Chordata; class Aves; order Suliformes; family Phalacrocoracidae; genus Phalacrocorax; species Phalacrocorax carbo. Next base: position 25,733,405 of record NC_087513.1, on the reverse strand, counting down.
AGTTAGAAGATTTTGGAAAAGGTAGCTGCGTGCCTTTGCACAAAGATCCCAAAGGTAAAACAAGAATCAGGAAAGATGTCACTCTGGCAAAAATATCATGAGCTATATTGGTCAATCAACATCTTCCCCTCAATGAACAACACTGGCTAGAAGACAGCCTTTGCCTCAGCAGGCACTACGTGAATGCTTTGGTGCTTGTGGAAGTGGAGATCAGTGTGTGCATGCACAGGACTTTCAGTCACCCAGAGAAGGAGCAGACCCAGCCAGGTAACAGCCCAGAATCCGTGAGAGAAACAGCTCATTGAATCATGGGGAGAACGGGGAGTCTAGCTCGCTCAGTGGGTCACTTACAGAGGAAACACAGAAAATCCTACATTTTCAAATGAATTTGAGAATTAAATCACACTTAACTGTTTTCCAGATTATGTGGCAAAACATAATTTGCTCTCCCTGATTTAACAGGAAGTAAATTATTATAACCTTCCTCTAAGGATTTTAATTTTAAAGAGGACTGCACGGGATAATGTGTATTCTTCCTACAATTAGCTATTGGATCATAAGTAAAAAACTTCAGCAGATAAGTCTCTAGGTAATGTCAGTAGATAATGAGGCTATGAAAAATATCAATATATTTTTTTTCTGGAGTATTTTGGTCACAAAGGCACAGTAACTAGTACTTCTTCAAGATAATGAACAATACAGAACAACAGAATAGGAACAACATACCAAAGGATTTCACAGCTTGCTGCTGTCCTGGCTTGAATGATCCAACAGCGTTGCACTGTTTTTTCCTGGGGAAAAGTAGGGACTCATCTCAGCTGTGGCGTGCTTGGAGAAATGAGCATCCCACCTTTCCTACACAGATGAAAGAATAAAACACAGAATATATACAAACAGTGTATGTAAATATGTATAAACACAGAGTGTGCAGTGCAAATTGCAAGAGCCATGTAGAGCTCCAATTCTAAGAGCTGACGTATTATCAGAAAGGGACATGTCTCATTCAATCTCATTTTCCTTTGCAAGCTAAAATTATTAGAATAATAACAAAAATGTGGAGTCTTGTTTTACTGAAGAGCTGTTTTAGATGAAAAAAAAAATGTGTTCTCATGCATTTTGATGGAACTTCCCTGGTTTGCTGTTTTTCCAAAGCAGACAGCTTCTGAAAGCTACACATGCCCAGCCCAAAACATCACAGAAAAGTCTTATGGATTCTTTTGAACATTCTGATTAATCTGGCTGATTTTTCTGGCAATCAAAAAAAAAAACAAAAACTAAAATCTAGGAAAAACATGCTTTCCAAACTTATTACGTGCCTAATTGTGGTGTATATACACTCGTTCCTTCTCATACTCTTGTTTATTTGAATTCTATTACTTGAAACAGGTAAGTCAATGAGACCCACCCTGGATCAGTCCTAATTTCCTCTCACAGGTTTGGAGGAGGAAGCTCATAACAGGGATATCTAGAGATGCCTCACATCAGGAGCTATGCTGTCTGTATAACAATGCAGATTTTTTTGCACAGACATTTTCTGTGTTCCAAAACAATTTAAAGATACGCAAGCAGCTGTGCAGACAAAATGGAGGTGACACCAGCATGGCAACAAGCACTGGGAGGCTGGATATGGAACAACATAAAGTGGCATTTCCTTCAAAGACATGATTATGGACCTGGGACTCAAGAATGATTTGAACTGATAAAACAACGAAGAAAAAAGATTCTGATGACTTGATAAATAGTTTAGCCAGATAACTAGATAAGCTAAGAGAGACAGCTAACCTGCAGTACATGCACCCTTCTGTTTAATGCGGCTAATGAAGGAATGGCTTTCGTGCAGTTACCTGACTTTTTTTAACTTCATTGTTTCAGTTACTGAGCCAGTCTAACACACAGCAGTGTGATTATTCAACTGCACTCAAACAGTGTAACAGAGAAAAGAACCGAACTTCATCCATCATTCCTGGTAAGCTTGTTCAAATAGGCTTCTCTGGGTGGGAAAATGTTTATGAACTGTGTGGGTCAGACCTTGAATCTTTCCTCAGCAAGAAATGAAGACATCTGCATTGGCGTGGAGCAATGTTCTGTTAAGTACTCCTAGTGAAGAAATTATTTAAATACTACACATAGGAAAACAAAATAGATGGCTGGATAACACTTTATCCTGATTGACGGAGTTGAGTGTTATCATTACTATGAGATATATGTGAGATAATTGCTCTAATAAATGAGTATTCACAACATTTGTACTAGTTCATGACTTTTTTTTTATAGTGGAAAGATCTAGAGTGGGTATCTCGTCACTGTCTGGTGAAGGGACAGACTACATCAATGCCTCCTATATTATGGTAAGTCAGTTAACTGTACTGGTGAAAACTGTACTGGTGAAAAACCATGTCCCATTGTATAGCTGTTTTCAGAGCACCCATGTGTCCGAGCTAGGGTGACACAGTCCTGATTTTGAAAGCTCCTTTCTTCTATAATTCACTCTGCCTGAGAGTTACTTCCCCCAGGAAGTATTATTAGGGTTATTACTGGTTTTAAGTTTGGTTAAGTGAATTGTATTTTAACAGTCTGTAGAACCAGAAATCCCATCATAGTTTAAAACACTGGTAAAGCTAAATGCCATCTATGGATGGATCTTTTGAGATGAACTGGAAGTTTTAACTAACAAGTTAGTTTTTAATGGCTGTACTGTGGTTTGCCTTCCTACCTGCTTATCTTACAGAGCTTTTGCAACTGGCGTAGCACAAGGCACCATAGCTCATCAGCTTTCCATTATCTTTTCATTCCCTGGGTTTTCTTCAGCTCTTTTCCCTATTATTAGCTGAGAGGGAGGAGAAAACACTTCCTGGACATTCAGGAAAGAGATGGGAAAGCTCCTTGCAGCGCTGTGTGTGCACAACCCTTCATCAGGTGCATTAGTGCAAAGGAACACTTTTGTGCTAAGAACTTGATCTGGGACATCTGTACAAATTGAGAGACCGCTTGGGATTTTTTGCAGACCTTTCAAGTATTCTTTTATTTGTTTCAGGTTGCCAGCTCCTCTGGGATTCTGGCTAATGTAGAACAATTAGCATGTGTGTATGAGTTAATGTGTTTTCATTCTGAGTTGGCTGTTGAAGTCTCCACTGATTTGTCTTTTTTATTTGATCAAATTTTTTGAAGTTTTAAAAATTATTTCAGTGTAATTTATTTTATTCTTTTCACCTGGAAAATACTGTATTGGAAGTTTTAAATTCTTCTAGTATTTGCAGGAAGCCAAAGAAGGCACAAGTCTGCAATTTATTTTCTAGGCTTCTGGCTCTGTCCACTAGAAACTTCCTTTAAATGTTAGTAGTTGAGCATCAATTCTGAGTCTGTTTTGCTTTGCAGGGTTACTATCAAAGTAATGAATTCATTATTACCCAGCATCCCTTACTACACACTATCAAGGATTTCTGGAGAATGATATGGGACCATAATGCCCAGCTAATAGTCATGCTGCCTGATAGCCAGAATATGGTAAGTTTTATGGCTGATTGTTAGGGGTTTATGTATGAATTTTATTTGTATTACCATTTTGAAATATGCAGAACGTGAGGCAATATATTGGATTTTGCAAAATACAATTAAAAATTAATAATACTGTACTGAGTGTAAAATCCCCAAATCATCTAGTGGAAATCTGGAGATCCTTGTCTGGGCAGATCACAACTGGCATGAGAAAGTATTGAATCATCCCTATATAATTTATAAAAAGAGCCATGCAGCAGAAGTTACCATTATGCAAGGTTAGTTTTGGCTCCAGGACTTTTTAGTTGTAATATCGCTTCTTCAGCCATTATTAGGTATGGGGATAAGAAATATGAAGTTGTTTCTTTTGCTCATCTCCTGAAGTTACAAACAAATGGATAGCAGGGATTTATCTGACTCTAAACAGCAAAGGAAGTTCACGTGTTCATCCTGCCTGTGTAATTTAATAACAAATGAATATCTTTTTCAGTTACTAAAAATGCAGAAATATTTGAGAGCTTTTAGGTTGGTACTTAGAGAAATCCTGTGGTGTGAGAAGGCATCATGTTTGGTAATAAGTTTGGAGGAAAACCATTCAGATGCTTTGGAGAGTCTTGCATGATTGGAAAAACATGTACAACCAAGACAGTGTTTGTTTTTTTCTTCTCAACAAATGTTTTATCAATGTTACGCTTCCTATAAAACAGATGGATTTTTTAAGTTAGCCCTTGTAATATGGGAGGTTGTTTTGCCAGGAGGTGCACAAAAGGCACTCAGACTCTGTAAAGTATCACTTTAAATGCTATTTACTAGCGCTAACACTATAAAGGGGAGGGTAGTATAGATATAACCTTACATCCCATCAGATAGATGCTGGGAAGCCCAAGCTGTGCAGCATTGAACATATCTCTGATCAAGGTGCATCATGCCATGCAGCTCCCGTCCATGGAACGGTTACCCCCATTGTGGTCATTCAAACTGCTATAGGATTTTCTTAAAAGGAAACAACTCTGTTCATCATCTCTGCTGTCGAACAGAAAGGATGTTCCCATGAGAACTTATTGCTGCACTTTCAGATAATGCCAAGGCCATGCAAGTGGAGTAATCATCGGTACAGAGTAGGAGCTGCCTGCAGGCTCCTACATTACAATCCATCAGCTAAGTTTATCCTGCGGCCATGGGCTGTGGTCAGCGCAACACAGCGTAGCACAGCACATTGACCGTTACGTGGGTCGATATTTCCACGGGGTACAGTGGTCTGCTGGTCAGGATCGCCACAGACATATCTGAAAAACATCATTTATGATGTTTGTAATCCTACTCGAATTTTGATTTGTCAATTTAAGTCTAGCTGGCTGCATTGATTACATATAAGATTCATTATTTCTTATGTTGGATTAGGTTTTAGTTTAAGAGGAAAACGTTACTTACTTTCATGGCTTCTTTTTTTTTTCCTGGAGGCTGAAGATGAATTTGTATACTGGCCAAACAAAGATGAGCCTATAAACTGTGAGACTTTCAAAGTTACTATGATTGCTGAAGAACACAAGTGTCTGTCTAATGAGGAGAAGCTCATAATCCAAGACTTTATTTTAGAAGCTACACAGGTAACACTGCCATAAACATGTAACCCGGGACTTAATTTGTTAAAGGTAATGCCTACATTTTGTTACATTTTCCATGGTAAATGAGTGATAAAATTCCATGCCCCTGAAACACCCAGGGAAGAAGTAACCTCTGTAGGTAATACAGTAACATAGGGAATAGTGTAGTCCAACCTCCACAGCAGTGGGATTCTGCAGCTGGTGGCTGGAACTCGAGTGGAACATGGCGAAGGATAAGAATAAAGACAGTCAATCTTTTACCAAATTGATTTATGGTTTATTTTTCACTCTTTTAGGATGACTACGTTCTTGAAGTGAGGCATTTTCAGTGCCCAAAATGGCCAAATCCTGATAGTCCTATTAGTAAAACTTTTGAACTGATCAGCATTATCAAAGAGGAAACATCCAACCGTGATGGACCCATGATTGTACATGACGAGTAAGAACTGCAGCTTTCAGTTTGTTTTGATGTTTTTCCATAGACCCATCCTTTCATCTCACTTAGCGTGAGAGCCACTGAAACAAGGCGCAAAGTCTGCACCAAACAACAGTGCTGCTGCTTCTGTTTCAGCTGCATCAACAAGAGAAACATTTTTCTTTTATTGCACTTTAATGTTTCTTTTCAATTCTATCATTTTGATACTCCAGATGATTGTTGAGTAGGGAACTGGAGAGGAAATCAGTCAGGGCTTCATCGTCTGTTACTGAAAGAAGTAAGACGAGATGAGGCGTTCTACCCTTCTCCAGCTGTTTTAATAATGGCCAAAAATACTGAAATGTTGAAACACTGAAGGACCTGAGGCCTTCAGGATTTGCTTGTAGAGGACTGTAGGGAAATAACGCTAAGACTGGCTTTTAAAGACTCTGTAGAAGTTGTAGCCAGGTGCTGTGAAGGTTGTGTTAAGGCACTGCTGGGAAGGCCTATTTCAGGAGGAGTAAAGATCACATGACAGAAATTAATCATATCAGTTTACCCTGGATTTTCTATTTTTTCCAGCTTTAGAAACATAGTCCCGTTTCTAGAGACTTTTTTGTATGTGTATTTTGCTTGTTTTGCTTTTTCTTTTTTTACTTTACAAAGGCACGGAGGGGTGACAGCAGGCACTTTCTGTGCATTAACAACATTGATGCATCAACTGGAAAATGAGAACTCAGTGGATGTTTACCAGGTAGCGAAGATGATAAATTTAATGAGGCCTGGAGTCTTTACAGACATTGTAAGTAGTAAACAAAATGTGTGCATAGTTCTTTTTTTTTTTTTTGCCCATGTGTGGTATTATCAGTGTGCTTAGATCTTAGGGCAACATTACTGAACCACTGGCATCTTAGTTTCTGCGTGAGTTAATCAAAACTGTCTTCCAGAGGTGCTGTAGTGGACCTGCTGCTTATTCCAAAATAAGTAACTCCTGTGAAAACCTGTTATATAGTTATCAAGTGGTCATACTGAAAATATGCAGAGCTGCCACCATCATCATAAAATTTGCACTGTGTCATGTAAAGGAAGGTTTTAATTCAGCAGGAATAAATTTGTACTCCAAGTAGACCATGAAATAGTTACTCTAGTTTTCCATTTCAGGATGGGCTTTGATCTTTTAGGATCTGTTGAACAGTCACTTGACACCACTGTCACTGTGCTTACAAAAAATAAAAAATTAAAAGTATAACAAATAAGAATTATTTACTAAGTCAGTGTCATACAAATGAAAATTGATCACAGAAATTAGAAACTATGAATCAGCCTCCTTTGGTCATACCACTACAGGTCTGACTGCTGTAGAGCTGCAATGGATGTAATGAGGCGAACACTTCAAGCACAAAACATTAGGCTTGGCATTTTCACATTTTTGACAGCAAAAACAGGACATGGCACAGGATTCACAGATGTGCCCACCCCTTGTCCTGCCAGCTAGCCCAGGCTTCCCACCTCAGCAGCACCAATAGGACCTTCACTCCTCTTGCCCCAGGAGCCTCCAGCAAATAACTGGGCCCTTTACCTCAGATTTCCAGTTTCCCAACCTCCTACTGCAGATTTTCCAATTCATTGCTCTTTCTACCCCAGGTGTCTTAGTGCAACCTAGTAGTCCAGACCCCAAACCCCACTCTAGTCTGTCTTACTGCTCCCCACTCCTTCCATCACAGAAATTCTTTATCCCCATATACCCATCCTAGAACCCAACTATTCCTCTGGCCTTTCAGAGCATCCACTGTTACCTGGTGCAGCACAGCCATCGCCGTGCCCGCGCTCCCCAGGTGCTGCCCTGCACAGAGCATCCAGCTGTTTCCCCCTTCCCAGGCCACGCTGCAGCCCAGCTGGCTTCTGGCATCCCCATTTCCCACTGCACCCATCTGAGACCCCCCCACTCCCTCTGGGCAGTGGCTTCCTCAGTGAACCTTTCCACAAAGTCTCTCTTCCTACACTTGGCAGGGTCGTCAAAAACATAAACAGCACCTGCAAATACAAAAAAAAAAAAAAAACCCACACCTGCCTGGATAGAATTCAGAGGGCAAAAAATGAGAACATATTCAAGGGATGAAAAAAAAGCCAACAGATAAATAGTACCCAAATCCTGACCCCATTCAGTCAATGGGAACTTCGCAATTGACATTAACAAGGATCAGATTTAGTACCTAGTATTTCTTTTAAAATAGTTTTTTTCCCCCATCCGTACTGTGTTCCTTAATGTTGTGCTTTACATTGTGTAGAGGGGGAGCCATTAGCTGGAAAATTAATGAAGCTGCTAACACAATAACTTGTGGAGCACAGTACATTAACAGACTGACACATCAGCTGTTAATTAATTTTGAATAACAGCGTTACAAGATAATCTAGTGATATTATTTCTGACAACACACTGACTGCATCCTCTCCTTTTCTCCAGGAACAGTACCAGTTTCTGTACAAAGCTATTCTCAGCCTTGTCAGCACAAGGCAAGAAGAAAACCCTTCAGCATCTATGGACAGTAATGGCTCAGCTTTACCCGACGGAAACGCGGCTGAAAGTTTAGAATCTTTAGTTTAATTAACACATCAAATTAAACCCACACATACCTACATCACACCAGTCACAGCTGGCATTTACCACTATTATTTTCAGTTTTATACTTCAGGGGTGGGGGGGAATCTGTCCAGTCTCTCTATATATAATCAGATCCCAACCATTGCTCCAACAGTCATTTCTGTTACATATGACTTTACTGCAGAACTTTTATTATTAACAATGTGTGCCTTTTCTTGAAAGATTTCTTGTAATACGTTGTTACGTCTGGACTAACTTGATTGACTTTTACAGTGTTTCTAAGAATTGGATTGTGGTATGTTTTTTCAGTATTAGTTTTTGGCTTTACTTTTAACTTAAAATTATCATATTTATAGATGTTAGGGGATTCTCAATTACAAACATGTCATGGTTTTAGTATTGGATTTATTTGCTGTATTTATAACAAGTTACATTTGCTAGAACTATAACTTTTACTATAGTAGAATGTAAATAAAATACTGTTCTCCATAACATTCAACATTTTAAGACTTCAATTAGACGTTTAGAATAGTAATCTGGTACTTACTGTAAATACTGCTACTTCTGTAGTGATTCCATGGACCAAATTTATATTTATAATTGTAGATTTTTATATTTTACTACAGAGTCAGTTTTCTAGTTCTGTGTAATTGCCTTGTTAAAATTATGTAGTCCAGTATGTTTTTATTTTAACAAAGTCTTCTGATATATAATTGTGCATCTTAAGCAATTAACCTTCATATAGCTGCATGTGATTTTAACTTTTTGTGGGAAATAGAAATAATTTCTTTTGAAATGAGAAGTTTTTATGAGAATAACACCTGTACTTGGCATTGTTAAATTGTTTTTACCTATGGCATTGCAAAAATAAATATAAATATTCCAGTCTGCGCTTAGTGGTCTGCCACATACATTAAATGGTCTTCACTGTCATACAAGAGAGCTTTTACTTACAAGAATAAGGGCTCAAAGCTGACCTGGAGATGGCTGCTCTTCCTGTGGAACCTGTGAGTTCAAGACACTTCTAGAAAACCTTACTTTTTGATATCTAATCTCTGCTCCACTTCCAGCCATAGACTCATAGAATGGTTTGGGTTGGAAGGGACCTTTAGAGGTCATCTAGTCCAACCCCCCTGCAGTGAGCAGGGACATCTTCAACTAGATCAGGATATACCCATAGTGTCCACATTAGCTCCTGGTGTAGCCTCTCCCAGTCAGGTCACCCACAGGCTAACAGGCGGTCCCAGGCCTCCAAACTGCCTTAAATGCCCACTTGTGGGACTTCCCCATGCTGGCTTTGCTTCAGAGCATTCATTCAGCTGCTGAGCTCTTCGCTGCCTCCTTTGGCAAAGCAAAAGCCAAACTGGGAAGCAGTAAAGCAACTGATCTCTGCAAGAACAAAAGCAAAATTTTCAACTTGGGCACTCAAGTATTTTCTGTAACCTTCTGAACTGGCAAGAAAAGATACTGATTGTACTGAAGGTTGCAGCGCTGAGGAGGGTGGCGGAGCCTGGAGCAGAAGAGTTCTTTGTTTAAAACTGTCACAGGCCATGAGAGTAACTATTTTCTCACTTTAGTATATTCAGTTGCTACACAGAAATATTGAGAGCAGAGATACAGTTCTGGATCAGAATGCCAGAGAATCTAGTGGACAGTATCTTAGATGAAAAATAAGGATGGGAGGAGACAGACCTGATGGCCACTTGGAGATTTTAGTCGACCGATGTCCTGAGGTGTGCGAGGGGAGCTCAGTGCGTCAGCAGATACATCTAGACCCTTTCAGCAGTGTGGAACTGAGGATAGGTAGAGCTGCAACAAAGCCAAAAAAACTTCAGCTTTAGACAAAGCTAAATAGTGGAAACTTTAAAAAAAAATCCTCATACTGTTGATACATGAAGTGAGTGAGAAGGTACCAGAGCAGGAGACAGAATGGCACAGAATGACAGAATAGCTAGCAGTAAAGCAGACTTCTTCCTGCTCTAGTCCTCTTTAAAAAAAAACAACAAAACATACAGACATAATAATCAAAACACTGTAATGCACAGGTTGTTTTGTAAAACTGTGTTAACATGTTAATGTGCTTGAATTATCTCTTACACCTGACCACTTCTGTTTATAACCACAGTAGTGCAGTCACAGGCATATGGAGTGGCTGAATCTTTTGGGCTTGTGGCCCGGGGGGTTCCCCTTCCCTCTCCACCAGGGCCGACTGCAGGGTGACTTTCCTGTCTCAGCCCGGTTCCCCTTTGGAGGTCCGCCAGGGACCACACCGGGCACGTATTCCACACACACACATACACGTACACACACTAGAGAGAGTGGTAGAAACAGGATTCCTCACACAGAAAATAGGACTAGGATTTAAAAAGAAGGCAGGAGAGGCAGTGGTGATCAGGCATGGGGGACAGACAAGTAAAGGTACTGCCCAGCAGCCTGCTGACATGCAGGGATCCCCTTTTACCCCTCTTCTCTCCGTTTTCCCTTGCTTATTCTTCCTGTCTACCTTGATCCCTCTGTTTCTCCACCCTGGTCTCAGTGTCTCTTTGCAGATAACCCACCTAATTACCTTTTCTTCATGGGCCCCAGCTTTCTTAGCTCCATACCCAATGTGAAACCTCTGATGCTGCCACTGAGATCTTCTCAGCCGTACGTGGCGTTACCGGCGCGGTTACCTTGGTATTTCTGGCCTCACAAGCTCTTCTTTCCAAACGGTCTCCTGCAGAGTTTGGCCTTCCCTCACGTAACTCCTCACGAACCGCCTGTGAAACACAGACGTCACGGCACTGCTCGTAACGTCTCATCAGCTGCCCGCTCCTGCTCGCTTCCGCCGTTTCCCCTCCCGTGCCCAGCAGTTTCTCAGGATCTGTGCAGGTAGCCCAGGGTGCAGCCATGCGCCGGCAGGTACGAGTACTTGCCGCTGTAGTTCACAGCCCTACCTGGTTGATTGAATAATTCAGAGAGGAGGGAAACTACTTTTCTGAGCTGACGTCTTTATAAAGGTTTTACGCTTTTTTCTTGTCATACTTGCATAGTTGCTAATTCTGAAGTCCAGGAAGAATGGGACTGAGATACAAACGGCTTCTAAGTGCAGGTGAACTTAAAATGTATCCCCAGCCAAGTTAAGCACCTGTGAAAAATAGGATCTAGGGGGTTTTTATTATTAATTTGTTATTTTGGGGGTGATATGAGTTACAAATGTACAGACCATCTCATTGTCCCAAACAACAGACATTTTTATAACACCATTGAACTGCACGAAGACTTTCTTCACAGCCTTCAGGCACAAAGCTGGTGTACACCAAGGTGTGTAACGATTGCTCTTGGAGGAAGGGAATATCTTCTTTTTCCAGGTGGCCGGCGGGTTCCTTACTACTTCCTCTAAAGCACTCAGACTGACACCCTCCACTTGCACATCTAGGCCAACGAGGGCAGCGATATTATACAATTCCCCCCTCTCATTCCAAAAACATTGACACAATTTCTCCTTTCTTAATCCCTAGAGGTGCCCGTACGAGAGAGGGTACCTGTGATCTGATGGGCATTCACAAACCGTATTCCATAATCTGCTTACCGTATACTTCTGCTCTTCACCACATTAGCACACAACATAACAAACCGTAATGCTCATGTGCTACTTCTCCAGCCATTTCTTTAGGGAAAACTGGCTTGTAGCCTCACATAACATCACGCTTTTTATTTTGATATCTTCTATTAATGTATTTACAGTTTCATATGGCGGTATATACAAAGTCTTTTTTAGGCTAATTAATTCTACTATGTTTTCAAGCCTCTATGGACCAAAAGCGAAAAAGGAATCCTCCTTTCTAAAATCCCATCTTGATACAACTGTTTCTTTCAACCTAAATGATTTGCAGACATTTTAAAACGATAATCCAAGGAATCAGCTGTTGTTCAAGGTTTCTTCCAGAGATGTTTGTAATCACGTTCATCATCTTAGCATGCTGACAAGTTATTCAAAACATAAGTGCTTAGGATAATCTCTTTACTCACACATATTGGTTCTGATCTAGAAAAAAGTTAAGAATCATAAAAAATCTTCTATAATCTTCAACCGTGATGGATTAGATTTTAATAAATGCGTGTCAGTTCCTCTCTCAGACAAAGGCCATATTCTAATTAATTTTTTTCTTGTAATCCAAGCCACAGACTCAAAAGACATATAGCCTGCCTTTTCAAACTGGGTCAAGTGTGGAGAAGATGTTATGTATCTCCTGCAAGAAGTAGGATATTAATAAACAATGTCAGTTTAAGATTTATATTTTTTCACAAAGCTGTAAGTCATGCGTGCCAAGGAAAACTTGATCAGTGAGCTTCCTCCTACAAAATCATAGGTGAGTATACGTACAAAAAAAAACAAAAACAAACTTAAGTAATTCACTAACATCACCAACATTTCAGCAATCATGGTGGTGTGATTTATTACCTATGGAAAAGCTTTACAGAAGTCGGCAAGAACTGACAACTAGAAGTCATACAAACTCATAGCTACCAGTACAACAGCATATTGGTTAAAGACCTTAGTATGGACTTTGAAAATCAGTTGACTAAACTAGCTAGCAATGTCTTCTCACAGTGCTTTAACTGGCAGAGCTCATCGCAACGTCCTAGGATAGCGTGTGTTATTTATTTCAGATGGGTTGAAATTTTCTGCGGTGAAAGCTTACTTCAAGATGAGTTTGCAAAGTTAAACTCGTTCCTCTCTCTGATCGTTCTGAAGCATAAACAAAGCAGCGCTGGGGAGGAGGGGAGCCGTGTTGCCTCGCTGGGGTTAAAAACAGAAACAGGGATCCAACTACTACCCTAAGTCTGAGGTCACAGTCTTGGTTTTCACTACTTCCCTGCAGCAAGGCTAAGGCCCTTCCATCCACTTCTGTTTCACAGGTTTGTGCTTTGGTGGACTAGGGACTTGACTTCCCAAGGGACAAGAGGGAAAAGAAGCCTCTCAGGATATTTGGCCACATTTCTCCCAATTCGCCTGTTTCCAATTGCATTCTTTTCTTTTTAGAACCAAAAAAGTAGGAAAAAAAACCCCTTCTGGCTTACTGAACTTATCCCCTTGCTTTAGCAAAGTCACATCCAGTGCACCTATAATTAATTAGTCAACAGTATATTTGAGATTGCCTGATTTACCTTGATAAATTCTCCTGGACAAAGCTAAATATCTTTTCTCTCCCCCTCCTCGTGAATTTTCCAGCCTAATCACAATCACTGCCCCAGACTTCTCCCCTTAAACAGCTACTGTGCTATGAGAACATGCCCTTCGACCAGCAGTCACACTTTTGTGCTCCAGTCCCTGAAAAGGAATGTAATTCTCATCTACAGGAGTATCCAGGGCAGAGAGAGTGTGAAACGTTGTGGCAAGAAAGCAAGTCCGAGTGTAATGGGTCTCGAGCACCTCCATCTCAGAAAGAAACTAGGATCTTATCTGTCATGGAGAGCTGGCACTAGAATAAATATCAAAATGAAAAATAAGAGACACACAGTGGCAAACAATCTGTTCCTTGCAGCCTGATGTGAACAAACAGCTTAAGAGCCTTTCAGACCAGGCAGTGACAGCAGAAATCAAGCCACCTATTCAGCCAAGCAAGGCCCTCAAGGAGAGAAAGGCAGTGAGACACCAAGCTTTCATTTCTTCCAGGGGTACAGCGAGACGTTATACATCTACTGTTCTGTAGTTTTCCACTTAAGAAGTTGTCCTTGTGCCCAAGCACAAAACGGGCTAAAAAACCTGCATCTCTTAAGATAATAGCTGAAGATGATGTCTAGGTACAGAGATATATATGTGTTTATAAATATATTATGGGTGTTAGATGTGGATGCTTAAACAATCCTTGAAGAGTCTTCTCTTGTGAGTCCAGCAAGAAGTATGGAAGGGTATTTAATGCACATAGAGGAGTCCGTGTTAGACACCCTTTCAATATAACCATCTGTGTAAAAAACCAAATCCCATTCATATACATCTCATTAGACTGTAAAGTTGACTTGACAATGAAACACAGGTTTTCAGATTATTTATTTTTCAAGCAATCTTGGGTATAAGATACAATTATCTTTCCAATAATATGCAAAGAGAGTTTAGAAGTAATCTTCATACAAAAGCTGAGCAATAAATTCATTTAAGTCTGAACTTAAAAAGCAGCATTGCACTGGGAAACAGAAATACATTCTGATACAAAGTGTTTCAAAAATAGTAGCAGTGTTTTTCGAAGAAAACACTCGGTAGTGCTCATTCTTTTTGTGCTCCAAAGAGATTACACATTTTTTCAAAATTCCCATTTTCTTTGCCTACTGCATCTCCTAGGCAGAAAAGCAAGCAAGGTGCATGCATATATACAGAATCGCAACTCCATGGTTGCATGTTGTCGGGTAAAGGAGGGAATAGAGAATTCTCGAGTGAAATCCTAGTCTCACCAAGCACTGGACTGGAAGGAACCAGCAGATAAAAGTCTAATTTTAACCCTTAGTTGCAGGCCTTTAATCTACCTGGGGAAGGAGGAGGCAGCAGAGAACAGAACATTCATTGCAGGCTCCATCCTTACCCCAGCTGCACGTACCAGCCGTCCAACAGACCAACAGCCTGTAGGGTCAGTGGGAAGCAAAGCAACTTAGCGGAGCTAGGATTTCATCCGATACTCAGAACATGCATGGCACTGTAACAGAATCCAAATTTGACAGTACAAAAGCATTCAGTGGTTCAGTATAAAAAACCTCCTCTGACAATAATACTCTGCCCTTCGTTCTTCCTTCTCCCTTTGGCTCCTCTCACCCTCCTCTTCCTTGCAGCTGCTACTTCATTACATATGCACAAAGAAAATCCAAAACCTGAGCAGCAAGACTTGGAGGTCAAAACTTCAGCTACTGTTATGGCTGCTTTTCCTATCAGGCAGAGCAACACCTGGAATTCCAGCCCCTTGGGACCATGATAATAGCACTATGGTTCTCAGGAGGTAAAGGCTGTGTATTTATCAGCAAAGTGCGCTTGTGAGCGAAGTCAAAAGCAAACAGCTTCCAGTACCAGTATTCAGCTTTAGAGAAGGGGAGCTCCAGTCAGTTGCACAGGGACCAGTACAAATGGTATCTGCCCACAGCATTGCACCTCACAGGCCAAACTGGTGAAGTCTAAGCCACACCTGCATTGCAAGGTGGTGTAGAAATCTGTGAGCAAAAGCCACAGAAGCAGCCCTGAACTGGAAGGAAGCAACTGCTGTTTTGTCAGAGAGAAGCTGCACTCAGGCTAAAGTTCAGTTCTGGGCTGATGCGGCTAAACTGCTGCTAGAGCTGGGCCGGCACGTCTGTGCAGCACAGCACTTAGCATCAAATGAGCTGGTACACTGGCAAACTCTCATCCGCCTAAAGTGGCACTGTATTGAGTAGTATGGATAGGCTCCCAAATGAACGCTTCAAAAGCATGATAGCAAAAGGACAGAAGCTAATTCAAAAGCAGTGATTTAAACCTCCAAGCCTACTGCATTTAAAAGCTGCTTATACTACACAGTCTCTTCCCTTTGTAACAGTACTTAACCCGGATGAGGCACACAGTGTAAGTGGAGAGAGTAAACGTGTCATTTGGAACGGCTTGTAAGCACATTAACGGTGTTGCATTTCAGAATGCCCTTCCTAGCTGCAGAGCTAAATGCTAATGTGCTCTCTTCACAGCACAAGGCAACACGTAACAGCAGGTATTTCAACATATTGCAAACAGCCTCCACTCTGTAATGGGAAAGGGCAAGTTTAAATTCCTCCCTCCTCTAATTAATTTAAGTTTACATTCACAAGAGAGGGATTTCAAAAATACTAGGATCTAGATTTCAAACATTTAACAATGGAACGTTTTCAAGATTTAACAGGATCTTATTTGCTAGTAGTGCAGAATTACTAAACTATTTCTTGCATATTGTTATTGTGAAAACATTCACAAATTCTGTTAAAAGGAAAGGGACAACAAGACTTACAATTGGAGTATCACCTTCATCTCTGTTATTCTGATAAATTATTTTTACCCCAGGAACAATCAAGCTTAATCAATGGAATTCATTAACCAGACTGTTACATCACAGAAGAATCCACTACTGGATTTTTCTTTCAGCTTAAATTTGTCTCAGTAATAATCTATATGCTTAGAAGATAAACTCTATTAATTAAAAAAAACAAAAACCAAAACCAACTCTCCTGAGATATTTTAGGAAAGATATAAGGAAAGATCTGATCGATGCTGAAACACGTACGTGAAAGCGTAACAGTTTTAAGAGGAAAATACCACAATTCATGCATCTGGGTATCTACTGTTTCTACATCAAAGCCAGGAGACTGGTTTTGTGGAAGGCACCATTTGTGAGTGAAACGGCAGGTGCTGCCTTTAGCTGGTCCAAAGGCGGGGACACACACCAAACACGGCCAAAACCTGATTCAATCCACTGCTTCCAGTTACTGTTTGATAATGCTGTGAGTTCTGTACACAATGCCTTCTGCCCGAACATGTTCAAGTATTGGTCCATAAACATTCTTTGTCAATGGTATAACCATACCTTTGGCACTTATTTCACCTGAGATGAAGGTAGGAAAAAAAAAAGGTGTTAAGTGATGTACTGGGTTTACCTGGCAAAGCTTTGGCGGGGCAGCTGTGAGGCGGCCTCTGTGAGGAGAAGCCGGGGCTGCCCCGTGCTGGACACAGCCGGTTCCAGCCAGCTCCAACCACCCGCCCCAGGGCAGGCTGGGCCCCACAGCCACGATGGCTGTGGGACCTCAGGGAAAAGAGATTTAGGAAAGGGCAGAACTCTGCGTGGCAGGGAGGAGTGAGGAAAAAAAGTGTGAGAAACAGCCCTGCAACACCAAGGTCAGAGATGGAGGAGGCGGTCCAGGTGCCAGAGCAGAGACTCCCCTACAGACCATGGAGAGACCACACCGGAGCAGGGGAAAAATGAGAGGAGGAAGAAGCAGCAGAGAGGACCTGTTATGGACTGACCACAGCTCCCCATTCCCCTTCCCCCTGTACCACTCCAGGCAAAGCGAATAGACTGAGTCGTCAGGAATGGAGGACTGAGGTTGAGCCTGGGAAAAAGAGGTGGGGGCAAAGGAGATGTTTTATCTTTATTTCTCACTATCCAAACCTATGTTTAATTGGCAATAAATTAATTTTCCTGAAGTTGAGTCTGTTTTGCCTGTGACAATAAATGGTGAGTGATCTCCTTGTCTTTATCTCAACCCATATGCTTTTTAATCTTATTTTGCCCCCCTGTCCTGCTGAGAAAGGGGAGAGAGCAGCTGGGTGGGCATCTGGCAGCCAGCCAGCCAAGGTCAACCCACCACAAGTAAAAACATCAATTTGCAATTATATAGATTTTAATTTTTATATTTTTACATATATATATATATGCAGATTTATCAACCTCGGCATTATGTTCCCACACAGCAGCAGCAGTACTGTATCAAACAACAAGGGGAAAAAAGTTTTAAATAGCAGCATGCACAGCTTGAATTTAATTCATAGAGCTGTGAAACTGATTAGATGAAAAGCATCTAAACTTCAAAAGTTTGCGTTTTGTTTTTTTAAATTACAAGAAAGACAAAAAAAAAGTTTTTGCTCTTTTCAGTTAGCCAGGAGAAGAATGAAGTTATAAAGATTAAAAGCAAGCAAGGGGAAATCACACTATTTCCTCAAACATGGTGCTGACTAGGCAGAGTCTGCCTGTTTGTTTATACACACAACATCATCAGGTAATACGCCGCAAGCCTCAAATTTGATCAATCCAGAAAGCAGCAGTGGAAGTCACTAGTTTGTTCAGCACAGGTATATTTTAGCCTGCTTCACTGTGGCATAATCAGTTGTAATTTACAATACCAAAGGTCCCCTCCACACCAGTGAAACACTTAAGATTAAATTACTAAAAGTCTCTATAGATTAATAAATTAAGAAGAGTCACTGAAACATGCAAACACGCAGATTAAAAATTCCTGTGAAGATAACAGGAAAAGTTTGGTTAAATTGAAAAAAAAAAAACCCACCCCAAACCTAAAACCCACATGTATATACACTTCAGAAACACTACACATATGCTTTCTACAGGCAGGAAGATCCAGCATAATGAAATACAGTTGCTGAAGCCTGAATAGTCACTTACCATCTAGAACCATCTTAGCAGCAATAGCTGTGGGGTATCCTACTGTTTTAGCCATTGCAGAATATCCTTTGTTATCACCATAGACAACCAGATCAATAAATTTGTCTTCCAAATGACCAGAAGGATGCCTGAGACCTATTTCATTTCTCATAACAATCATATCTCTCTCTCCAGGGCCTAAGAGAAAAGGACACAAGCTATTCATTACTTGTATTTCAGTCATATCAAGATGAGGTTCCTGATGAGCAAGGCACTACGCATACACGGCACATATATCAGGGAAGTCACTTAAGACAGGGACTGTTAGGGAAGACAGAATATTAAGGTGAAACTAAAAACATAACAGGGAAAGAAAAGGATCAATTGGGGGACTAGACAACATCACAAGAACACCTAACATGAAGGTTTTTTAATGAAGGTGAACAAACTAATCTAATTAAAGCTGATAAGACATATCGACTTGTTCCACTCACAGCCATGAAAAAGAAGAATTTCTCACATACCAAAGGGCAGCTTCATCTCCATGTGCTTTGCAAGGGCCCCCACAATGGAATCTGCTGCTGGAACTGGTTCATCTCCCAGTAAACCTAGCCTGGCAGAAGAAATGAGACAGACTTAGGTCATTGCCTATCAAGAGCTTAGTCTCAGTTTTGTAATTTCCAGCTTGTTCAGCATACCAGTCTAACAGTCTCAACGTGGACCAAAATGGGTAGAATTGCAAACATTTTTTGTACTTTTTTTTTTCTTTTTTAAACCTTTAAAAATTACTGGAACATTTTACCATTCCACTGCCTCCAGCTGACTTTTGTCCTTTTCCAGTTTGCTAAACACAGCTTCTTTAAGAACATGGTACTCAGCAGGTGGCTTAATTCCAACCAGTTTGCACATGAGCTCCTTCTGTATTAGGAGAAGAAAAAAAAGTTCCTGAAGGCCTGACATCTGTTCCCACTCCTTTTCAGTCAAAGTTTCGAGAACTCACTGCTCCACTACACTCAGTTAATCTCCAGGACGTCTGAGAAGACAGGTTATACATACAGGGGCACAGAGATAGTTTGAGATTTTTTAATCGCAACACATGAGAATAGGGGTCATCTTTTCCTACAACGCTTTGTACCCCACCACTTGGCTCCTTCCCCCTACTTTTTAATCTTATCCCTTCCTCTGGCAGTGAAGAAAGAACATAGAAACCTGCATAAACAAGGAACACTGGGAGGATGTTAGGGTGAAAGAGAAGCCACCTGGAGACAGCCAGGGAGTCAGGAACTTAAGGATATCTTTCAGCTGGTCTACAAATTGAGAATGTCCCTTTCAAAAGGAAGAAACAGACTGATGAGATGAACAAGGCTCTGGCAATCCTGGGAGTATTACTAAAAAGCTCTCTGAAGATTTTTGTGCATATCTGAAGGCCATTTTGTGCTTTCTAGTTGCTGATTATTGCTTGCTTCAATCACACCAAGACAGATCATGAACAGAGCTATGAACAAGATATGAAGCAAGCAAGAACTGCAGAGTCTGTTTAGAAGCTCAGGTTGGCCTGTCTCCTCTGCTTCCCAGGCAGAGCAGATAAAGGGTAAGTACTAAGATGTAACAATGTTGTGTAACCACGTTGCTGAGACACGGTTTTCAGCGAGACCAGTGAGATTATAGTTATTTTCACAGATTACCTAACACTGTACACCTATTCGGTGAGGCTAGAAGGACTGTAAATTCTAGCCCACTTTGCAAAAAAAACTTGATGATATCAATGTGGATTCCTGACCCTGGGACCAGACTAACATCAAGGGTCTGCTGAAGAGGGGAACGCCACGATGAGGCTGAGGTGAGGGGCAGAACTGGGTGAAGACTTGGTTGTCACCCCTTGCTTAGCCCCACAGCCCCCACTGTGCAGACTCCAATAATATGCCTCTGCCACTCCCTGCGCTGCTTATCAGCTGCCAGAAAATTAGGCCTAAACTTATGTCAAGAGCCTAGACATTTCTAACAGAACAATCTCTGGGAAGTATTTAAACCGACTCAAGAAGCTGTCACCCACTCGCAGATAAACACTAATCACAAGCACAACTCGTGGATGAAGATTTAGTTGTGTTGCTCTTTTAAATTATAGAAGCATGAATATTTTCACTGAACCGTGAGGCCTTGCTTCCTCTTTCTCCCTGCATTTATCTACCCAAACAGCCCCTGTTCAGCTCCAAAAGCTGTAGCAGGACGTGCTGTGGCGATTAAGACTCTGGGTAGAAAGATACATGGGGACTAGGGGCTTCACACCAGCTACAAAATTGGAGAATGGGAGTAACCCAGTGGAGCCCCCTCTCAGCTGGCCTGAGACCCCTATCACCATTGACCCTGACGCAGACTACCGGACCACGGAATAGGTCAAATCCCCCTTTCCCTCATTTCATGGATCTTGCTCTACCAATTTCTGTCTTATTATGTATTGGGTTTACTATATGGGTTAAAGTAACTTGCTTAAGGACAGTGGAAAATACAATAAATTGTGGTACATGTTAATCGCCTGGCGTATCAGTGAAGCGCATTAACAAACAGAATCTGTCTCGCTGAGGATAACAATCTGGGAACAGAGCATGACAATCAACCCTAAAGGTGAAAGAGGACAAAAATAATCTCAAAAAAAATAAAAGGAATTCCCATGCAGCAGCCCCAAAACCCCTGAAGTTTGGGAAGATGAGCAGTGCGTATGTTAGAGACAAGCAAGGCTGGGCCTCTTCACTTTGTGCTTTCTTGCCTTTAAGAACACTCAGGACATTCTTAACTTGGCATTATCAGAAAAATACTGTGCTCTCCTCAGACCATCACACAGCATAAGCTTGCTATCTTTTTCCAGATTAATCCTGATAAAAGCACAAAGGAAGGAAACAGGAGACAGATCTGAATTTTGTTAATCTGAGTAATAAACAAAGTTACTGTCTCAGCAGTTTGCAAAATGGAAGAAAAATTTCTCACAAGACAAACAGACCAGACAGTAATAAGCTGTTTGTCAGTTCTGCTCTCTTACCAAAATACGAAATTCCTTGCTTTACCCACAGAGACAACCAAAACATTGTCAAATGTAACAGCAGCAGATCATAGGAGTCATACCATGGCTGAGATTAAGATGAAGTGAGGCATCAGTAAGCAAGGCAGAAAAGCAGCACAACAGAAGACAAAAAAATACACTTAATATACTCCTTTAGGCATGATCTCTTACTTCCTGATGCCCTAAAAAAATACTTTTACACTGAAGATCCTGGGCCAGTACCAATATGGACACTGCGAACTCACAGCACTGAGGGCTGGATTCTGACTAACAGAAAATTTAAGACAATTTATAAAATATTGTACAGGACCTCTGAGGGCCACCTAGCCCAACACTGTACTTGAAGCAGGAGTACCACCAGCACTCAAGTCAGCCGTGGCTTTGTGTAGCTGAGTCCTGAAAGCCTCCAGTGTCAGAGACTCTGGAGCCTCTCAGGCAAACCTGTTCCAGCACTGTATTACATTCCTGCTGAATAAAATCTTCCTAATTTCCAGGAACAAAAAGCAGAGAAGACCAGAATGCAATACAATGTTCCCATTGCCAAGCGCATCCAAGCCTAACATTAAGAAAAATATTAATAAAACAGAGGAAATAAGGCAGAGTAATCAGAGTAACTCACCCAGGTTAGAGGTGGTGTGGTTGAGCTTAGCAAAGGATAAGGATCTGGGTTAATTAATCCTAGTTTTACAAAGCCTCCCATAGTTTTGGAGTATCCCTGAAATAAAAGAATAACATGGTTAAAATTAATAATCACTTGAAACTGAGGTGAGTATTTCTCCTTGGTTTGAATGTAGTGGTGGGCACAGCCATGGTGGCTTTAAGCATTATTCCCATGGGAAGACAGCCACAGTAATGCGACGCCAGTGGGGTAACTGCTGCAGAGCGGTACCTTCCCCAGCCCCTCCCTGCCCTTCCCCATACTTTTTCAATACCTCTTTAATGACTTTTTCTGCTGCCAATACCTCATGGCAAGCAGCATTGGTTCATGAGATCAGAGAGCTAAGCTGGCCAGCACCAGTTCAAACTCCAGCACGTCATTACAGACAGGGTTATATCGGCCAGCTGGCCCATAAGCAAACTAATGACTACAGAGAGCCCAACGCTGAACTCAGCTCAACCCAGTTTTATACCAGTGTGATTGCACAGACATCAGATAAAATGATTTTTATGTATCTTTCCTTCAGGAACATCAGACAGACAACCGGGACAGCAGTGGAATGGTATTTAAAAGGAAGTGCAAAGGCTGCAATAGGCTGCATGATAAAAGAAGTCTCAACTGGTTTCTGTTTATTTTTGTTTGTATCCCTTAACACTCCCACATAGCTGCTGGATACCTGAAAATACTTACATGCAAGTGACTAGAAACACTGTAAAAAAGCAGAATGGTAGAAATAAAGCCACATCAGAGAGGGCTAATTATAATTAGGAGCCACCTCCACCAGCACTAGGTTACCAGCTCAGACGGACTTGCGGTGAGCTCCTTCTGCGACACCTCTTTTTAAACTGATTCCATTAGCTATCTGAATTTAATCTATAAAAGGCACTGGGAGATGTTAGCCTCCACTCTGGATGGATTGCTTTCGTCTCTGCAACACAGCAGCGTGTGCAAAGTGCCAACATGAACTTGTGCCCTGCTCAGCACTATGTTTGGCATGTAGGTACCATACAGGCAGGGGTGTGGCAAGCTCCTCCATGCAACCCCACCAACATCACACCAAGCCAAAGTGATGGACCTGCTTTGGGGGTTAAGAAAACAGCACTAACCACAGAAACATCGTTCTTGCAGCACCTGATAACAACTCTTCATGTCACCCTGACATTTTTGCTTTTCCTTGTGCTAACACTTATACAAAAAAAGAAAATTCTACCAGGCACCAAATGGAAGAGTAGCTGCTGTCATATTAAGAATTCATGACGAGATAGATGCCTTCCACATATTTTTAGCTTCTGAACAAGAGATTGTGTCTAGACTAACAAGAAGAGAGCTACTGCAATTTGTAACCCTTATTCCCCCACACTGGCCTTCCATCTTCTTTTGCTAAGCAAGCCTCTCTCCCACCCAGAAATAACAGAAAAATCCTGCTGTATTGCAACAGAGGAATTAAGAGGGAAAGGGCATACGCACTCCTCAAGCCATGTACAAAACAACAACTTAAACCTTGACATAAACCTTAAGTCAATAGACATATCACAACATCCATAAAAGCTTTTTCAAGCCTTCAGTATGGTTTTAGGTTTACTCCTTCTTAATGTATGTTAGCCCATAAAATAATTAAAAAAGAAATCTGAAAGAAAACTATATTATGTTTTGATTCTGCTTTGTGAACCTACCAAATGAAAGCAAAAGAGCCTCCCAGTTAGAAGGAAAACACATTTATCTCTTAACATTTTACTGAACTGATCAAAATGTTAAAGTTGCTCAAATTCAAGTTTTCCAGTTACTTAATGAAAAACTTTCTCGGTTTTAATGGAAAACCATAATTTTCTGTAAGATTTTAACATCAGATTTTTCACAGGAATATATGCAAACTGTAAGTTCAAATTTTTATCAGCTTTAAGGTACTTTCTTAAAAATACGTAACAGCAGCATACATCACACAAACCCACCAGATCTATTCGATTTTTTAAATATCTTCTATTGATCTGATACCAAATACAGAGCCAGAGGAACAAAGAAACACAG
This sequence comes from Phalacrocorax carbo, assembly GCF_963921805.1. Classification (NCBI taxonomy): domain Eukaryota; kingdom Metazoa; phylum Chordata; class Aves; order Suliformes; family Phalacrocoracidae; genus Phalacrocorax; species Phalacrocorax carbo. Next base: position 25,709,433 of record NC_087513.1, on the reverse strand, counting down.
ACACAGACTATGCAAGCCAACTGACCAGCTACCTAAAATAAGTAAAATTATTTTTCTAGTTTGCAACAAACACCTGTTAAATAAACCAAGTAAAACTACATTAAAAGAATGAAAGTGCTTTCTGGTATCTCTCAGTTGGGATAGTGGAGAGCTCATAAATAGCACGTACTGAGCTAAAAAAGGCTGGCTTTTAAATACATAGTTTTCTGGAAATGACAACATTCATCTCTTGAGGAAAACAATAATTAATAATAATAACAAACAACAACTTACTTTGTATCTTAAGGTGCCTCTCAGCAAAGTGCGAGCTGTCTGAATACCATACGGCTCAGCATATTTTGTACTGTCTCTATTAGGAAAACCTTCAAGATTTAATCCTGGGAAAAAATCCATCGCAGTAACAGAATCAAGTAATGCTCCTCCAGCTGGAATATTGATAATCTAAATTTTGTGAAAGAACAGCAATATTATATTGGTGCAGTGTTATTTAATTTATTTTACAACAGAAAAGATGAAGTATACTCAAGATAGGAACAATAAGCCTAGCTTTTCTAGTGCAAGCAAAGGCCCAACCTAAATAAAGCAGTTGCACAAGCCATTTAAGCATATTCTCTGATGGAGGAGCACGTACTATGTCAGCCCTCACTAATCAAAGGGCTAAAACAAACCACATACTTCTCGCACACACTGATAATTCCTGCTGCACCTATATTCTAGTGGCAGGTTCCCTTTCCACTTACATTAGCGTAATTTTGGAGCACCTCCCCAAACTACACTAATGTGAAGGGAAAGTCTGCCCATAGGCTCCCTGTTTCTTGGTCTATTTTTTTTATTCTCTTTTTTTTATGGGGGAAGAGAAGGCGAATGCAAAGGGAAGGATGGGGGGGTTGTTTTGGTTTGTTTTTTTTTTCTTAAGATTAAAATAGATCAGGTGATACCACACTGATACAAAACTGCTGCCCACATCTATCTTTACTTGCAGCTACAAAGCACAGAGAGAATGCACCGTTGAAGGAAAACTAAATAAGGTTGACTAGTTCTATTATCACTCACAACCAAAGCCTTGAACCCTGCTTCCTTCAAGGAGCTGATGCACAGATCTGCTATGCAGCATCAATACAAACCCATTTTGTGACTTTTGAGCAAAGGGCCAAGGTTTCCTTCTAGAAGAAAGACTAAGCCAATGAAGTCTGCATCAATGCCAAAAGATCTTACTGTGTTCGTCAGGCAAAACACTAGTGTGGAAGAATCCTGCACAACAGTCAAAGACAGCTTTAGTGGCTGGATTTAGTGGCAAGGAGGAAAACCTTGCATAATTTATTTACAAGCTCACACAGCGCTCTCATAATGAATCAATCATATACATGATCTAATTTCTCCTAGCAATGGGTGAAACAGGTCAGAACTAAATAAGAAGCATTTTCACATTCTCCAAGAGACCCTTTCATCTGAAACTTATAACTTAACTATGTGTTGTTGCTTTTTTTAATAATGATCCAACGTACAGTCCCTGAATTTCTCCTTTCTTACTGCAATAAGAACACTAGAGCACCAAAATGTCATGATAAAACATCTCAAAAGATTTCTCAGTTTTGCAGATCAGAAGGTTTAGATAATTAGCTGAACTTTACAGTGGTTATACAAGGCAGCCTCCTTGACATTTGAAGAGCCTCTGCTCAGTAACTACTCTGAGCAAGTGGGAGTCATCAAGCAGATAGGACTGGAAAGCAGAAATGCGATAATGGCTTGCAATAGCTTTGCACAAATCAGTTATGATATTTCCATAAATCAGATGCAGTGACATTTGCGAGGTTAAGTCTACTCTAATGACTCTTGCACAAACAGCAAAACAGAGCTTATATAAAACACATCAGAAAGCACTGTACACTTTCACAAACCCACTCAGTGGGTCACTGGTATTACAGATTGCACCAAAAGAAATCAAGAGCTCTGCTATACACTGTGCAAGTATAGAACGAAGCTGTTTGGTTTACAAACACGGCTAGAAAGAAAAGCAAGCAGAAAGATGCTCTCACCTTTGTTTCACAGAGCTGAAGACAGGGCAATTAAGCAACAAAAGCAACACAACAGGGATGGAAGCTGAACCCAGAACACCAACCTCAATCCAGTACTTTAGTCATTAGAACATGCTTATTCTTTGCAATCAGTTTCCATACAGTATGTAAGAATTAAGCTGGCAGCAGCCAGGCACCATCACACTCCAAACACAGAATTAAGTGAGGTATGCAGCTTGCTTAGGCAACTGACTGTCACTGGTTTGGAAGTAAACACAGCACCTTACAAATCCCAATTCCCCTCTTAGCCCAATAACACCTTCTTTGTCTGGCTTTAAATTGAAATGTTAGGATTACTTCACCTCTCCATTTTTTAAATACGTAGCAGACTGAACTGTATTCAGCAACACTCCTTGTGGGCTCCAGCTGAACTTGTATCTCAGAGGATTGTCAGAGTGCTCTGGAGCTGGTAGGCCACCGCAGAAAGAAGTGTAGGATACAACCTGTCAGATTCATCCACAGGAAAGAAACAATGAAGAGAAGGCAGACCAGGATGCAAACAGTACAGAGCTACCCTGCAGAATGCCCATGAGTCTTTAAACTTTCTGTTGATGTTATCCTCCAAATGGGCCAAATCAGATGATCTACAGTGGACAGGGGAAACCAAAAGAATATCACTGAGCAACAGTGTCAAGCTGTCACACTGCAGGCACTGCCCGTAAAGGAGAGAAAACCAAAACGTACACCGGGGCAAAGCCATCTCAGTTGATGGTCTCACCAATTGGATTAGTGGGCACCAAGTTCCAAGCATCAGAAAAAGCAAGATGTCCAGAGCCCGTTAAGCATCAGTGACATGCCCCAAAAGTGGGTGGTGTTAAAGGAACGACTTGACTAATAAAATCTTGGCAGAACTATGCACTACCTGCTAACCTTACCGTAGCACCAACTTCTTTTGCCTTGTCAATACATTCCATCGCCAACATATGGTCAAGACCAGGATCCAACCCCATTTCGCTGATAACTGTAATACCAGCAGCCTCTACACTAAAATAACAGAAATGCAGAGCTGTCAGAATATTCACTATTACTGGCCTTTTGCCTTCAGGAAATGTGTCCAAAGGCCCAGAGAACCTTCCCCAACACAGCAAATTCCAGGCTTTGTCTGAAGCTTGTGGAAAAAAACAGAAGCAGATGTTAAAACCTGAACAGTGACAACTGTACAAGAGTCATTCTAGCCTTGGTTTCTCTTACTTTGCTGCCACATCTAGGAGCTGGTGGAAGAAGAAACTCCTACCATGTACTCCATACCCCACATTCTCCTGGATGGTGCTATAATGCAGGAAGGTAGTAATGCAGAGGACAGCACAGAGCTAGTCATAATTGCCCTAAACAGCTCCTGCAGGGGAGAGAGACTGAAAAGCTTACTTTCCCAAATTACAAGCATTTGGGTTTTCTTTTTTTCAAGTTGCCACACTCGCATAGAAGCTCACTTATCACCACAAACTGAGGTGATTTATTTTTTTTTCAAAATCACTTTGTGTTTTGACAAATGAAAACTGTCTTCTTTTTTTTGAGCGACACCATGACATGACCTCTTGGCATCAAAGCAAGAAGGGGAGGAGAGACCCTTAAACCTCCCTCATTGTCCACAACACTGGTTCTCTACCTGTTTATCTTTCTTTGGTTTATCTTTTGTAGAGACACGGCAGGTACAATTCTCATCTAACTCACTTGAATTCACTTCAGAGTTTCCAGTACCATGACTGAGAGGGGCACCTAAATGAAGCTTCATGTCCAAAACAACTTCCAATCATATAATAAGTAGGACAACAGATACATTAGAATATTTAGAACTGTCACCAGTTTGAGACTACTATGGTGGCCCTGTCCAAAAGAACGTGGTATGAAGGAAGATATTACTGTAGATACAATAAGCCAAGAACGAGTTTTTATTAGGGGAATGGGGATGACAAACAAGCTTGCTGTCACTGATAGAACAGGACACAGCCCAGCTGCTCAGGCTGAATATCAGCCCAGCTCAAACATTCTAACAGGTTTGAGGGGAGAGGGGAAGGCACATTAGATGGAATAAGATGGGGCATGCAGAAAAGTACGTTCCAGTGTTTAGAGCAGCAGCCTGACCAGACTGGGGCATGCACTCATTTCTCTGCTCTGCCACAGCCTCCACATGCAACTTTGGGGAAAGGTACTTAGTCCTCCCTCATAGAAAGGGAAGGAGAAAGAATGCAGAGAACAGCAATTCACAATAAGCGTTGCAGGTATAACAGACTGCAAAATATTCAGATAAAGCACTAAAGAAGGAAGCAACACCAGGGAGACGCTATTCTCATACCTACCTCTCCTGGAGTTCTTTCATAGCTGGTGTTAAGTAGCTGGCTGTTACCAAGTTCACTTTGTGTTCAATACACTTCTTAGCAACCAAAGGATGTGCTGAATAAGGCAGCAAACTACAAATGAAGGAGAATTATGCAACATCAAAATCCAACCAGTTACTTATGCTGTCAATGGAAAGACACTCACAGATGATTTTGTGAGCTAAAAAGAGCTCAAGTAATGCAACAGCCATACCTGCCTTCCCCTGAGCAGTTTCATACCTACAGAAGTGAAATGCTACCCCATCAGAAGAGCACTGTTGTACGCACTCAGAACAGGGTGCAGGACAATGGGGGAGTCATTCCTTAGACAGCATCTTTTGTCACTCTTCTCTTTGTAAAAAACAAACCACTGACCTCTTTTCAAGGCCACCCTCTAAACAGGCATGCTGGAGGTTTAGAAGATGCAAAACTGTAAAACCACCCTTGAGAAAGCTTTAATTACAATGATCTTGCTGAAGTACTTTGTGAAAAGTATGCTCTACATGGAAAGGAAACAACACTCATGACATCCGTGGCAAAGGGGACGGAATGGCAAGGACTATGAAGTCATTTCCTCCTGTTTCAATACCTGGAAAGAGAACATTCTTAATGGGATATTCAGGAGAAATGACCAAGATGTCAGAATTTTGCCTCCTCCTGAAAACATGCAAATTTGACCCCAGCAACACATACATTGGTGGTCACAGCTTGCCCCTCACACTAAGAAGGCTGTCCACATAATTGGTGATGCAGCCAAAACACCTTTGAAGGTCCTGATGCCCTGCTATGTGAGAAGGCAGTGACCAGTTATAACTATTTACATACATAAATATCACCCCAGTTCTTGAGCATTAATAAAAAAGTTACCATGTCGATTTAGGTCAGTGATCAAAGAGAAAGAAGCAGCATGACTTAGGTCTATCATGTTTTACAGAGAATTCTGACCTGATCACAAGGTTGTGTTTCTTCACCAGAGAGGACAGCTTTTCCTCATGCTTAATGACATCCATATGAACTGAAGTAACGTTGCTGTATTTTTTTGTCAGTTGTTCAAGCTGTTCCTTCATGACAGATGCTGTTGTAAAACACATCAACTGTTACCTAAAGATGAAGGTAAATCCAAAGCACTCCCACATATAATTGTGCTTTATACACACCTCCTTCTTCCCAAAGAGAAACAGTTGCATGGATGTTTTCCTTCACTAACAGTTGAAGAGAAATCAGGCATAAAGCACCTTACTTCCCCTCAAGTAGTCAATTTTCTTATCAATTGCCAGTGTCAAGCCATAGCAGCTATAACTTAAGAACAAGAATCGACAAAAAATACTTACCCTCAGAAGTAAACAACCACTCACTGCTAAATTGTGTGACAAGAACAGACGTATAACCAACTACCAACTTTGTGGGCATACTTAAAATTAACAGAAATTTTAACTGCAGTTTTCCTGTCAGCAGACTAGATCAACACAAATTATTTATGCAAAACCACAAGTCATCTCACTTGTTTTCCACCCTATGAGGAAGGAGGCCTAGAACATGAGATAAAGGACTGTTAAACCTATCTTTGTGCAGTAGGACACCCCAGAACACACTGGCTCACTTGCATCATGTGCACATGTCCTCCCAGCATGATTTCCTACAGAAGCACTGTCTACATCTGCCAGGTAACTGAGCACCCATGTGGTGGGAAAACAGATAAACTAAACAGAAAGAAGCACACATTCACACCTAAGTGTTTTTTAGACAGAGGGGGAAAAGTCTGCTGAATGAATGCATCTCTTATGCAGAAACGTGTCACAAAAGTGTCATTAACAAAAACCCAACACTTACTAGAGGCTAGGCAGGGTTGCAATCCACCCCAAAAGCCCGTGTCTTTAACTCTGACCACTCATAAAAACCTGTAGCAAGGTATATTCAGGGTTTTAAAAAACATACATACTGGAGGTTTAGTCTTTCATATCTCAGGTTAACACCTGCCACTCTCTGATAAGTGTCAAAACATACTGAAAAAGACATTACAAAGTTTTCAAAGAACAAGTGACCAAACCACTGATGGAAGGACGGAGTGACCTCCACAGGTCCCTTCCAATCCCCACCATTCTGTGCGATTCTGTGATAAAAGCAGATTCTTTTGGAATCCTTAGAAATGCACTGTTATCTTGGATCTAGAAGCAGATTAATTGAAGAAAGTGTTTGAGGGTGGGGAAAGCAAATAACAGTCACACAAGAAGGGCGCTTGGATGTGTACATTTGGGCTCAAGAAAAGTTTTAGAGAAAGATCACAAGAAAGCAGCAAGAGCTGTAGCAAATACTTCTATTGATAGAAGGCGGCTCATCTGAACTGGAACGATATTCCTACCATATGAAGTCCGGGAAAAATAAAGATGACCAGCAGAAAAATACAGTAACAGCTCTACTATGCCCAGCCCAAAGTACCACTAGGCCATTCAGGCAGACCAGTGGGGTTTTTTGGAGCTAAAGTATTAGTGGAAATTAGGGGTAGGGAGTCAAAAGGATCAGGCAAATGAAAAACAACAAAAACGAGAGAAGAGAACCAAAGTTACAGTAATGAGTAGGAACTCAATGACATCCCACATACAGCACTATGAAACCAAGCAGCAATTTTTCTTTTCCTTATTTATTTGGTGGATAATCACACAATAGACTTGATCTTCATGTTTTGATTTGGGGGGGGACACCACCCCCTGGGTCTACCAACCCTTATTTAAATGAGTCATCCAGTGCTCTACTTGGCAGAACAAGGTGTAGGAAAAAACTAGAATGCCAGAAACTCGCATGATGGTCCTATATGTATTAAATACTACTAGCATTCATGAGTCCATCAATTTGCTGGAGGAGCACTGCACAGCTAGAAGGGTAAGGGAAAAAATAAAAAATAATTGGCTATCCCAAAAAGTGCCTTTCCTTGCAGGTTTACAACCTCATGTGAAGCAGAATAATTAAATAGCATTGAAACAGGCAGAGGTTTTGTTCTTGCTTTGATTGTCACATGGAAATACAGAAAAGACATGCCTGGTGCTTCCCAATTTAATGAAATACTGTGTTGCACTGACTCTTGAGGGAAGTATGCAACCAAGAAATTGTATGCCCAATTTGGTTTAAAAGTAAACTGGTTTTGGACTAGCATCATCCTGCTGAAAAACAACCATTTACCATTAGTGCGACAATTTACCTTGAGGCCTGAAGTGTCCCTATGCAGTATGTATTTTCTCCTGGTTTTAAAAATAGTCACTTCTCTAACCTGGCCAAATAAATGCAGACATGAAGTATTCTATCAGTTTTTGATGGTAGTACCTATTTCTTGAAAAGCACAGACTACTTCACTGAAGAGCAAGAAGCTCAGTAGAAGTCCAGGAGAGGAAAAAGTCCCAAGAGGAAAATTTGTTTTTCTTTTTCAGGCTGTGCTTGGTTTAAGTGAGACAGGCAAAGCTTAACTAGTTTTAAGGTCTTCATGAACACGTAGGTTCACCACAGCCAACTAACAGATTTAGCAAACAAACACATGCCCAGAAAAGCCTACCCCATCCTTCATTCCACGCAGCCGTACATTCATAGATAAATCTGGTTAAAAAAGAAATCTTGCAAAACTCTGTTTCAGTACATATTAACAGAATTCCTATTCATAGCCAAGAATGGGTTAATAGCTTAAAACAAAACCAATTCACATCATTCACCATTTTTAACATAAGAAAGATAAAAACATTAAGCTTTTGCTTAGGGCAAATATGACTGAAAGGCCCAGATTCAATCTGACTAGTTTCAATATTTACCTATGGCTTAGTGCTACCAATCCCACATATGCTAATATTAATCACTAAAAGGAAGAAATCCAGGCTGTGCCTGCCTCCGCTTGTTCCTTCCTATTATCTTGCTTCTACTGCCATCAGCACTTACCACTATAAGGAAAGCAGAACTGAAAAGGAGATCCAGGTTAAAGCAAACAGTATTTGCCACATCTGACTGAAAGTGAATTGGTTTCCTGTCCCAGCTCACCATGCTGCCAGCACAAAGATGGCAATGGGAGCACTGCCAGGAGAGAGGAGTGGGCAGTGAAGGCAGCAGGTGGAGCATGGGCTACCGGAGAATTAAAAGCATCTGTGCCTCTAACTTAGGGACATATTTGCTTATGGACTCTCCAAAGCCAATGGGAAATAAACATTGCAGAGGGTGATTCTCTGTACCCTATCAATCAGCTTGTGCTGAGAGAAAAGAGCTAGGCAAAATCATCTACAAATGCAAACACAAAAAAAATTCAGTACATGAAGGTTTCCCGATTAAGATTTTCATCATTTGGATTTAAAGTGGTGTAGCCTAACAGTAGGGAATTAATGTGGCACTGCCATGTGCATTTTATGTTTTCTTCATCTACCTGCCTGCTGTCAAATATTAGACAAGTAACATATTTGTGTCTCTTTCCTTCTAAGCTTTTGTGTGTGTGTGCTGGAGAAACTGCATGTTTTTAAGCTACCCAGGTAAGAGGCACCTCTTGTGTTTGCCCAGTGCTTGGCAAAACAGATCTTCCAGTTCACCTGGTTTCCCTTACTGCTACTGTATCGCAGGGGCTAGATGCAGCTTCCGTACTGATGAGAGGATGGACAACGCGCATTGCTGTAATCCTAATAACAAGGGTGCGGCTTCCTTAGAGTTCCCCTCTTCTTCCCAATTAATCTTTTCCCAAGGGTTAAAAGTACTAGGTTATCACCACGAAGGGTAGCAAAAGCACTGAGTATGAAAGTAGCATGAGGGGGGAAAAGAAACCAAACCAAAGCAACAAGAGCAAAAATCAACAGAAATACAATGGTAAGTTTTAAAGGAAACCCCCTCCCAGCAAAGTATCTTTCAGGCAACACAGCCTGGTTTTTATATCTGAAATCACAGAATCAGGGTAAAGCCACCATCAAGGGTACAGAAAGGTGGTTTTGAGATAGCCAGCCTGAAACATGCTCCAGATAAAACCAAAACAAGCAGGAATAAACAAGCAGGCATGTGGGGCTGATGGGAAGGTCAGGGTCTGAAGGTTTACCACTGCAGTACTGATTATAACAACAGCAGAAGCTTCACTCACACAGAAAAACAATTTCATCATCTTGTTGTGTGGGGCTGACAACACAGCCAAGGACCAACAAAAGTGACTGACTAGCTACAAAACCGATCCCAAGTCCAAAGCAGGTTAGAAGGAAAAATACTGCTAATTTCCCTACAGGTTACACATGCAATCAGTAACTTTGCATGTGGCTATGTCATTTTCAAGTCAATTATATAAACTTAAAATGCTTAGAAAGCTACAAAATGCTTTTCTGCTGTGCATAATAGCAATTAGTTTCTTCATCTGTTCTGAGAACCAGATCAGTTTGTTACTTATCAGAAAGGTTCTACCATGCTAACAGGTTCAAATAAGACATAACTTTTCTATGAAAAACAAGCAAAGTCTTACATACCAACTGTGATGTCAACTCTGGAATCTCTAGTGAGATATTCAAGTACAGGGCCAGAAACATAGCCAGATCCGAGTAATAAAACCTTCTTCTTATTACCCATCTTCAGTGACTGAGCATATTCCCTAGGAGGTGTTACAGGCAAAAATTAAAAACCACACAGAAGGAAACTGTAAGCTGCTAAAGCTAACAGAATAAGTATGTTTTAGTAAGTCTACAAACCAAGAGCTCTATTCAGACCAAGAGTCAAGTTGCTGGCTATCTAACCCAAGACCGGGCAATCACTGTCTAGTATACAGCTTCCATTCTTCCGCCGCACAGCTTCTAGTATCTTTCCTCTAATATGAACATGACCAAATCCATCAACATCTCCACTGCTTCTCCAATTGCTACTGGCCGTTGAACAAATTTTTCCTCAGTTGTCATTATATTTTTCCCAATGGCCAAATTACCATAACCTGATCGTTTGAGGACTGCCATGCTTTCTATGTCACGTTGGGCTGACAGAAAGGACTCCAGGCTCTGCCTTTCTCCCTTTACCTCACAGATAACTGTTAAAGTACACAAAACCATGCTGGTGAAAGCATATTTTAGAGAAGTTGTACTAGGTTCATATTAGTCCATCATAAGAACATTATAGTTAATAGATGTCAAATAAAAGTTAATGCCCATTTAAGAAATCATGTTTGCAGTCAAGAACTCAGATTTGAAAACCATCACCAAGTGTTTCAACCAAGCTTCTACTACTCTCCTAAATAAATTTAAATACCTCTCCTGTAGACTTTCAATATAAGATGTATTCACATCAGATTTTGCATTTCTTTTTGGCAACCAGAATAACGTAATTCAGCAGTTGTTTAAATATGCTCTCATAAATAGATAGATTATAGCAGGAAAACACACTTTGGATGTTTATAACTACTTTTCCTTTTAGCTTAAATTTGCAATAAGTTGTAAAATTAGGACTGTAAAACTGTTTGTCTGAAGTATCATCACTATGCAGATACAAATACATAGCAAATTTTAAAAAATTCTTAAAGCACTTTTTATTGTTGAAGAAAAGGAAGTTCATTGCCCTATTTTTAACATAATTAATGGAGATTGAGGCTTGGCTTTTCTTATCCCATATCCTGAAAAATATGTCAATAAATAGGTAGGACCTTCAAAGACACAGACTTAGGAGAAACTTCATAAGCGTATAAGCAAGTTCCTCAATTTCCCCTTTATCTACTGAGAGTTTACACAGGCATATACTGCATTGTGGATTATGCCACAGAAGGAATCCTGACCTCTAGCTGACAAGATCATGTCTACTTTGCTCTTAGCTACTGCCCTTAGAAGAGGACTAACCATATGTCTACTAAACACTGTTTGGTTCAGACCTTTTTAGGGCTCCATAAGTCTTTTTTTTTGTTGTGTTTTTTTCAGTTCAAAAATGACCAGAGCAATACCTAAGAGCATAACAACAAGAGCAGTATTGCATGACCTAAAGCATGGCATGAAGGACCTGAGCACATCTGGGGGAACAAGGCCTCAAACAATAGTGTTGAAAAACTACCCTGAGTGAAGAGAGTTAAATCAATACCAAATACATCCATATCATCTGTCTGAAGCACATTCCAGCCTACTAACTGTGTCTGAGTATTTCTAAAGCTTGAATTACACTCCAAAATTCCAGACGTTACATCCTCCCTTCGTCCACTTTCAGGCTTAATTCAAATTTTTTAAAAAGTCATTCTTTTCAATTCATTAAATCTGAATGGGATGTACTAATGTATCACTTCTTTAATCTATCTAAATTATTACTATAGATTACTGTACATTTTGACCTTCATACAAGTTTCATAGATTTCATTATTTAATCCATTCACAGAAAGCCTCCTAAGCCCATCATACCCTTTCATATGACAAACCCAAGGACCTTCCTCCTCCTCCTATTGATTCTAAAAGAACATCTTCCACTGCTACACCCTCACAGGCAAGGAAAGAGAAAATTCCTCTCCGCCTTTTACTTACAGGGAACAATAGTGGTACACAGGAGCTTGGAGCAACAGCGTTCACAAAGGGAAGACTTCCTACACGAAATAAAGCTGGATTTTGCAATCAAGCTTCTTATAATATTTATTATAAACTTTTCCAGTGTCTAGAATGAGGTCACACTTGGATCAAACATAGCATGTCTGCCCTAGGACAGGCACAAACATGAGCTGCTGAATGACCCATCAAGAGTGGGAACAGAATCTACACAAACCCAGAAAAGAACATTTCAGATCATGCCTATTCTCTACATACAAGTTTAAATAATTCAGTTACGTTAAGCTACGAACAAACAACAGTAATACTGAGAGGTCCACATTGTTAATGGAATATGCCACTGCAGGGGTGGATGAGGAACCAGTAGCAGGTATGAAGCCAGTAAAGGTGAAAAGATGGAGGGAAGTTTTGTAAACCAAACTGCTCCTGCATTCTGATAGCACCCAAGACAGTTCAGCTCATATAGTCTGGCTACACTAAAGCCCGAAATGTTCATGTACCTCCAAACGGTATAAGAAATTAGTCTAAAAAGAGCCCTCAGAAACTAAACGAGAGACAGCATAATACTTTGCTAGAGTAATAACACAAGCCACATAACTCCGACAGGCTCTAAACAAGAGCCCACCTCTAGCCAAACCATCACACTTTAAGCAGTAAAATCCCTGCTTTCATTTGCATTATCTACAAAGTTTGCGAAGTAAAGGAGCGTACTGTTAGCAGGTCTTGCTTTTCTGACAGCTAAGTGAGGAACATCGATGGACAACTGAACATCACATGCAACACACAGGTCTGCAGAAATATAAAAAATCTGCCCACAAAACCCCCCTCGGGATTCAAGTCTCCAGATTCTCAGGGTAGTTCACACAAGACCATGCAAGTGACTGTGGAGAAAGCAAAAAGACCAGACGCTGAGCAAGGAATAGGAAAATTTGTTACAGAGACATCCTCTTGAGGTGGTCTACCAAACAGCACAGAACTAAAACCAGTGTGAGCTGGAGTCTTTGAGAGGCAAAGAGCATGTTACTTTGGGTGGAAAATGCACCCATAGCTCGTCACGCACAAGTTCATAAACAGAACTCCCGAAGTTCCCAAAGGGAACTGGAGAAGTCTGGCATGCAAGAGTCAACACACTACACTTCTAGTGCATGCAGTGCCTGGGGTCAGACCAATTTCAACTTTTACATGATGAATAGCACAGCTGGCACTGACCATGAACATGAAGCCAGAGGTACCCACTTAATGTCAAATTAACATTTTTCATAGGCAGATTATAGGTGTTTGTTAATAATAGGGAGCAAGGGGAAGGGAAAGGATACCCAGGTGATTTATACTTTTGTTAGCTTAACCCACTCAATGCTACTTCTTTCATGTTTCCACTGGCTGATAACTACTGAGACAGGGCACAGATGAAGTGGTAGCTACAGCTGCAGCTACAGGAGTGTAATGAAAAGTCTGAGAGTCTCACAGAGGCTCCTGAATACATCCAGCCACAGAACAATACCATACAGCACAGCACTTGAGCCATACTAGAGGAAACTAGATTCGAGGTATATTAGAGAGCCTTTTCCTTTCAGCCATTCCTTTCAAAGGACTGTATGTTATATCCATTTTAAAAGGGCAAGGAGTAACAGGATAATACTGGCATGTGGCTGTTTTCTGCCTGTGGTAAAACAATCTTCATAAGGTAAGAAAGAGAAAAACGACCACTTCCTCAACTTCAGTATAAGTTACTAACAACACAGGTTAATGATTTAGGCAATGTGCGTGAAGAAAGAAGGAAATCATCAGGCTAGAAGACATTTAGGCACTGTGCAATATAGCAGTATTTCACCAAAACACAACAGTATATAAATGCAAAAAGGGAGGTAGAATACAGACTTTTTTTTAAATCCTGAACCAAACAAACTTTAAGAACCTATACATTACCTGCTCTCCCTCAACTTCTGGATATATTCATACTTAGGTGTCAGTGAGCCATTGGACGCAATCACTGCCTAGAAATGCACAAAACAAATTTTGAGGTTTTATTTGTACCTGTACGTTTTAAAGCAGAGGAAGACAAGCAGAGTGCCAAACTGCAAAACTTACATCTCGAACAACAGATGAATAATTCTGTTTTTCAAGAGGTTCTGAGCCTTCTGATAACAGCTGTGGAGATAAGTTATTTAAAATCAGGTCATTTTATTTCCCATAATTTTTTTCAGAGTAAACATCAAGATTTTAAGCAACATTTAAATGCATGCAACAATACCAACATCTTGTAGATCTGAAATTCTCCTGGCCCTGATCAGCATCCCTTGACTTTTATGAAAATAGAAGAATTCAAACAGCAGTCTGATTGTGACCGATCATTGAGTGTCCCAAGAAAATCAGATTTAGACATCTACTGCAGGGCCCAGGAGCAATGAACTACCTGCCAAAGCCTGTTTCCTGCCTACAGAAAGTGTTCTTGACAAATCCCTAAGAAGACTTAGAAAGCTTTTTTTTTTTTTTTGAAGTATGAAGTCAGTTATGTTCTACAGCAGAGTCCTTTTGAAGGTATGCAGGAGACCAGAAAAGCAACAAACAAGCTGATCGAAGTCCGAGCCTTTTACCTTCTTTTTGGACACAAAAGACCTTACCATCTCTTCAATATATGGGAGAAGCATATCACCAAAGTACTCTGTTGCTTCTATAGGAAGCTGTGCTGGCAGATTGTCAATGGAACACATCAGAATCCCAGAGCCTTCAACACTGAAAGAAAGAACATAGCTCTTCTGATCAATTTATCCTTGGTACCTTTCAGGTACCACCTTTCAGAAGTGTTTTAAATGCATGATTTTTCAGTATAATGATTCACTGTCCAAATTACAGAGGAAAGCAATAAAAATTAAAGGCTCTCCCACCTGTCATGAATAATATGCTGGTCAGCATCATACATACAAAATGGACTGTCAATTGTTGTACACTCCGTCATAAATTCTATAGATCCTCCAGTGTCTGCTGAAATATCACATATTGCCAGAAGTCTAAAGCAATTAAATAAAAAAGAGAAAGGAATAGAGCATTACCCAAATTACTAAGGAACATAGGCATAAGAGATCACAAGTGAACAGGAAATAAGAGAGATGTGCACAAGATCAGACTTTTAGCTTCATTCACCTTAATCAATTTAGAAGTCACCACAACACAATGACCTCCAGAAAAATCAGGAAATCTGACCCTTCTGTACGCATAAGATTTCCACTCACATCAACAGGATCCATATTTCATGCGAAACTTCCCATAGACCAGGAGAGTGCACCCCTCCATCATTTTTCCCTGTACTCCATGTACTTCCAACACCTCCCATTCATTAACCATCTACCAATTCCCCCAAGCTGTCACTGGGCAGTCCTGTGCTAGAATAACTTCATCATTGTAAAGGGAAACCTAAAGAGGCTGCTGCCTCCTTTCAGTTCATGGACAGCTGGCACAGCTGGAGCATTCATTAGCCTAACCCACAACATCTGGCTCCACTCAAGGTTAATGCTTAAATTCTTTATTTGTCAAGTGAGAGAAAGAAAGGGGTCAGCGGTGGGCAGAAAAGAGACAAAGACCCGCTTCCTCACCAGGATACACTGCTATATCCTCCCCAAACCCATCCCTGGGCCAGTCTCCCAGAGAATTACTACACAAGGCTATTAGAGAAAGGGTGGCTCCTACCCTTACTGAAAGGAGGGTCAACCTGGATTTGCACCCCAAGTTCCATCCTTAAAGCTATTCAGAGCTGTGCAGCATTCCCACTACCTGCTGCAGAAATCAGAGGTGTTAAGGAACAGTTATTGGACTTGTACAAGCCAAATGACAGGGTAGGAAGGACTTAACCAACAAATTCTGCGAGGACCTAGAAAATTCCAGCAATAATGGTGTAGTAGGTACATTTCCCAGCTGTCGTGCTGTTTGTATTGGATCCTGCGCAAGGATCAATGGCAGAACTACCTTTGCAGAAAGACAGCCGATACCTGTCAATCATTTGTACTGCGATGTTTTCAAAAACTTCAAACTGAAAACAAGACTGCAAAGCACAGAAGAATGAAAGCAGAATCAATAGGGCACTTCACAACATGCAAGAGGAACAAGGTAAGAAACAGAATCATTTGGTAGATACTTTGGTGAAACTGCCTAACATTATGGCTTAATCATGGAGGTGCAGAATTGTTATGAGTGAACTGAGGTGTCTTACTTGTGTGGTAACTCAGGACAGCCCTCCGTTGCACCAGCAGCAGATCTAATTGGCACCAGCAGCTTCTGAGCATCCTGTCGACTTAACAAGCGAGGGGTATGTTGTTCCCAGTATATGCCATTAATTAAACAAGTTGTGTAGGGTGCAATCTGCAGAGAAAGTTACAGATGCTTGATGTTCACATCTAGTACTTTAAGAAGCTCAAAGCACGTGATCTAGTGTTTTAAATGAATGCTCTCTCAGTCAATGGATATGCAAAGGTGTAGTAACTACAAACACTGTGCGGAAAACCTTTCATAAAAGAACAGAGGAGATGCTCACATCAGTGTTAAAGCGAGAAGTGTAAAGTTCTGGGTGTTTATCGTAGTCTGCTGGATCATATAGTCCATCACGTTTCCTTACAAGATGATGGTGACGACTTAACACTGTCCCATAGACTTTTCTGAGGTCTGAGGTTAAAAAAAAATAAATAAATTAGCTGTTATACTTGGACAAAAAGGGTTCCAGTGTTTTCAAACACTTTATTGTCACAGCATACCTCCAGATCTGGAAACTTCCTTTAACTCATGTGGTTCCACAAACTCACATGGGAGGGCATTGAACATTTCTTGAGCACCCTGTAGACCATGAAGTAGGATTCAGAATGAGCAGAGGCTACAAAGGTAGCGTAACACTGCTCTTTTGGTGTGTGAAAACAAATATAAAAATGCCACGCGCAACTTGACAGTCCTGCCAGAGAACATCTTCAGAGATGTACAAACCTTCACACATACCCCTGCTTATCCAAAACAAAGCTGCCTGGGCTCTATGTACAAGGAATTTACATCATTCCCCATTACTGCAGTATGCCTGACCCACAGTCCAACAACTGGTTTATACTCCTCATGTCAGAGCTGGGAGGCCTCAGCTCAGCCACAATAGATGGTTTGCTGCCACTCGGAGGAGCAGTTTCTCTTTAGGGAAGACTCCTGAAGCCACTCCCTCACCAACCAGTCTGTTCTAAAGGCAAAGAACTTCAAGATGACCTTCCCAATATGCTGTGGTCATAGAACTCAGCCCTTTCAGACACACTATCCTTTTGTCCAGAAAGCACACATTTACACAGGCAGTGATTTCACTTTATAACTGGAGCCTATTTAACTGATCTTTGTGGCCAAAACCAGGGGTAAGCCTTTTCCCTATGTCGTAGAAAACAGGTCTGAAGTCCAGCACTTGTAAGCCAAGTCAATGCTATAAAAACAGATGCAAAAACTCAGCAAGTATTAGAAAAAAAAATTCTTTCCCCCATACTTTAATGGGGTGATTCAACATACCTTGTGAGCCGAGTCAAAGGAGGGGAGAGAGGAAGACAAAAATCATGCAGGTGGGAAAGGAGAGAGTAGCAGTAGGACTTAACCCATTTCTTATGGTAAGAGGTTAGTGCAGTCAGCCTTGTCAGGCATGATCTCATCCCAAAGGCATAAGTTTAGGATACTTAAAAATGCTTACTGGCAAAGGAAAACCTGAAGTCCAAGCAAACAAAATGAACCCATCAACCCATTTAACCTGATATGTATCAAATGCCAAGAAGTTCTACTAAAAATGATATAGCATTTCATCTTGAAGACAGAATTCTTACCTTAGAAACATTACCAGTGCCTGTAAACACAAATGTTAAGGGCCCAACTGACTTTGGCATCAATCCCAGTGAAATTTCATACCCGGCATCCCGTACTGCCTGCACAGCCTGACTGCTATTCCTGTAGTTATGTGCCATCCCAATGTGCTGAAATCAAAGCCACAGAGCCATCAGGATATTTCCCATATTCAAATACAGATAATTAGCAGATGCTTGGAGGTCATTTTCCTAAAGAAAAATACATACATGTGTACTCTTACCATGAAGGGAGTGTGATGTCCCAGGGCTAAAAATCGTAATCCCAGTCCATGTAGAATATTGATCATTCCTATTGTTTAAAAAAAAAAAAAAAGGAAAAAAAAGAAAAAATCAGCCCAACAGTGTTAATTATAAATGTGCATAGTTAGAAACTGCAGACTGAATGAAGTCTAAAATCATTCTATTTTTGACCGTCTTTTATTATGAATACTTTACTTCTAAAGAAGGTCTACATAAAACCAGGGAAGGAGAAATTCAATAGCAGGCCATGACCTTAAACCTGCTCTTGGCCCACATTAGGTATTTCAGCACTATTTAATACTCAGATATCCTTTTATGAGATGCATCCACATCACCAGATTCCAAAAAAAGGAGATAATGAAGAGATTCTCCTGAAGAAACAGAGTTGAAGTTCAGTGGAAAGGAATGAGAACCATGCCTCACAAAAATCGGTGTAAATGGATAACAGAGTGACAAACAGATGTTCAAAGTCGCAGGACTGACAGCAGCCATCTCTTTCAAAAGCCTATTCAGCTGATCTCTCGATATTTAGTCTGCCTCAGATTAGTTGAACAGACAAATGGGACTTCAAGACAACATAAAGTAGTAGATTTGCCAGGAATCCACAGGACTATTTGACATGTAGTCTCATCAAAAATAGGGAGCACAAAGCAGAATGGAAAAAAGCTTTTAAAAGCAAGAGTTAAAAATGCAGTTAAAATCTTATTGCAAGCCCCAACTTTCAGGAAACGCAGACAACCAGAAGTATTACAAGATGTTACTTGTTGCAAGCCTGCCTTTACTTTATGCACTATACCTGCTACACCAGCCCACTTTCCAAAGGCCACAACTCGCATTCCTTTATGATCAACCATTTTTTCATAGTCAAACAGTCGAATTTCCTGAAAATACATAGCAAACTGAGTATTAAAATTTTCAGCGAATGCAGTCAGTGGCACGTTGCTCTCCTAGGAAGTATCTTTTCGTATGCTTTTGTCATCCTTCGCGATAGAGGCTGATGGTGTATATGAGGAAGGCAAATAATTTATAACAAGATTTAAGTATAAAACCAAAAACCTAAAGGTTGTATTGAATTCCTGGTTTAAAGAGTCTCTGCACTGCCCATGCTCACTTGGCACAGAGCTCCCCAATGTGCCACTCCAGCTGCTGCAGATCCATTCACATCCCCTGCCAAGAGGCTGCTCATTTCTGAGTGAACTGGCTGCCTCCCTCTGGAACGACCAATATGCACTCTAGCTTCATAACTTGCCAACAAGCCTTCGTGCTCACACAGCATGAACCTCCCTTGAGCATAACATGCTCGAAATTCAACTGCCTTACGCACGGAAACAGAGTAGCATTGCTAGTATGAGATCCTCTGAGCAAGAAATACTCAGCTCCAGGAAAGGATACTGAAAACAGTCTTCATTAGCTATCTACAAATATGCATGCTGAAAGTAGCCATACTAGGCAGCAAGCTTTCAATCACACTTCAGCATTAAGTTCAGCTTCCACCCCATGCTAACAGCCAATTGTCTTCGCTATAACAAGATTTACCTGTCTTAGAATCTCATCCAAAAGGGGCATGTTTGCCTCTTGGGCTTTAATAGTGTGAGAGAAGAAGGCATAGTTCTTTTTAGGGATTAATTTGTCTTCTGGAGGTCTCTTCACACCTACTATCAGAGAAGCCTCGGAAATATCTTCTTGAATAATGCCACCTGCTTTGATGTAATCCTACGGAAGAGAAAAATCAAAGTAAATTTTTCTGGTTTTTTCCATATTCAGATCTCAGCACATAAGCAAATAGAACCAAGGACAAATTGATAATTCTATAAAGCAGAAAAAAAGTTACTGCTGTGATATGTCCATAAACCTCTTTATCAAAAGGGGTATCAAATATCGAACTAAATTTCCATGTTAACATCCTATTATACAAGGCCAAATCGTAACTATGTGCTAGTAAAACCCTTCATCTTAAATTCACAGACTACATAAAGGATATTTTACTACACTTAAAGTATCTAATAGTATTGCAATAATGAACAGTCTTTTGTCTGTTGAATATGTGTTGAGATACTTGGGAAAAAGTTTAGAGAAATCTGACAAATTAATCTGAAGACTGATGACGTGATTTTATAAAATTGTGTACGACTAAGTCCAAGCTGAAAAGCAGCTTCTAAAAGAATGACTCCCATATCGAAATTTATTTTTGTTATCCCCTAACTCAAAAACATATTAAAATTCCAACTTTCAGGATCGTAGTTGTGTAGTGAATGTGATCTATGCTTTGGTGAAAACCAGCACTGTGCCTTAATTAAAAGGCGGTATGTGCAAGTGATCACTGATGCCCTACTTACGTTTCAATTTTCATCTGTTGGCTCAGATACCTTACAGCAGAGTATTACCGCTGCTACGAGAACTGTAAAAGCTCTCAGTCCTGAAGGTCACAGCAATAAATTAAAAAAAAACCCTCTCCTCATTTTACATGAGGAATGGGATTGAAGCAGGAATAGGATTCACCACATTTGTCCTTCCTCTTTTTTTTAAATATGCTTATCTTTTAGAGTGTTGCCTCCATACAAACAGAAGACGAAACGACCAACATTAAATGAATTCCCAAGATTCTACTTCAAGAACACCCAGAACTTCTTCAGAGACAGACGAAAGGGCAAGCAATCAATAAAAACAACTCCAAAAACCCACCAATGTGCCAACATTACATTAAAAGGCTAAACAAACTACTCCTTTTTCTCTCCACAAGGACACAATGACTCCCCTTTTAACAACAAAACTAATAATACATTTTCTTCTGTATATCCTTTGAATATTACTTTTCCTGAACTATGGTTTCGCTTATCTAACTCAAAACGGGACCTTACCTTTTCGTGGATGGCTCTCCGGTTTGACGGCTGTACCAAGACCTTGTATCCCATCTGTGTCAATTCCTTAACATGTTTTGGTGCTAGAGGTGCTCTTCTTTCCCATGCATTAACATCTTCTCTCCTGATTGCCAGCACAGACTTACGATGATGCCAACACTTAGCATAATGGAACGCGCACCTACCGTTTGTGTGACTAAAGGCTCGGAGCATGGTAAAGCCTGGTGGCAGCAAAGACAAAGTAGTAAAATAATACATGTATACGTATGCCTCAAACATTGTGCAAAAGTCCTGGTCTCCTTTAACATCTGCTGTAAAACACAAACCAGATACTTCATACTCCAGTTACACCCTGCTTTTGAGAGACATTAATTTACTTTCAGCGTACTTTGCAGTGTCTCAGTTTGGTGGGGTGTCCTTACAGAAACAAATTGTTTGTACTACTGTAAATGAAGTCTTTCGAAGTCTAATGTACCAAGTTTTTAATTACACTGCTTAAAAAGAATTCTGGAAATGTAAAGATACCAATTACATTCATTTGTTAGCATAAACATGCAAAGACCAAGCACTTACCAAAAGCTTGCACCGAGCACAGTAAAAAGCAACAAATCAGAGAAAGGAAGTAGAACACAGGCTATAATACAAGCAGTTGATTAAAAGAGAAAGCCCACTATGTAAGAACAATGCTAAGTATTTTTACATAACTAATTCTTACACAAGCTGAGAATGGAAGATAAGGACAAGACCTTAACTACTGCTTAGCAGTCAGCATATGTGTGGCCAGGAGCAACAGGTTTTCTTCCTAATCAAAATTTTATGCAAAGTGGAAAAGCTTTATTAGTGCAGATTCCCACTGTAGAGGATTATCCCTTTATTTTCTCTCTCCTCCTCTTCACTCCCAACAAAGCATACATGCCAATGCTTAGGTCTGCTGTGAATGGCAAGGGCTCTGCACAGGAGCCTAAGGACTTCCAATATTTAAGCAATTAAAAATTGTGGATCTCAGAGACAGAGGCTTCAAAGATGTGAACTTTGTTTCCAAAGCAATTTTAACTAATTACATGCACCTCTGTATCCGAATCACTTGGAAAATCCAGTTTGTCCCCATGCCTCAATCTTGTAAAATCTCTATAAGCCTAAAGCCTTAAGAGGTCCCGTTTAACTCCAGGCTTGCTTAAACAGAAAAACTAGTACACAAGGGAAGGCATGAATGGAAGCACGCAGTCCTCTATGCTAGCTCCAGGCGTGGTCTTCCTACCATCGCTGGATTTGTACACCAACAGAAGTTACTGTACAGAAGCTGGAGTTACGACACTGCTCTTCAGCTGTTCCTCTCAAAACCAGAGGAAGACTTGTCCCACGTCACTGCTACTGCACACTAAAATGTAGTGATGAGAGCAGTTCATACCAACGCACTGTACCTCATACCCAAGCCTGCAGTGAAGCAAATTTCACTCACACAGAGGAGTCCCACAAGACTGCTGCCCTGCACTTTCAGCATGTGAGGGGACATCAGGGCAGTAAGCAAACACTCTGAGCGACCTCTGGCAGGCCAGAGGTTCATCCGCATGCCTTCCCGTGTATGCTCAGGCTTAGCCACGGCGATACCGATATCCTCACGTAAAAGTGAAAGTAACTTTAGCATTCAAAGCCTGCAGAGCTGGCGAATCCTCTCCGGCCTGCCCAGCACGGCGGCTGAGCGAGGGAGCCCGACGGCACCGGCTCTTCATCGCCCCTGCTGCGAGGGCTGTTCCACACTACTTTCAGTTTCCCTGAGACTAAAATAGCACTGAGCTCTACAGGCAAAAATAAAATTTTAAAAAAAAAAAAACAACAAACAAACCAGCAATGCATTTGATCACAGCACACACTTTGAACATGATCCTATTTCTAGAGTGAGATTAATACACTTGTACGGGCAACTTGTGCCTCCCCCTGAGACCCAGCTAAACTAAAGCGCCCGGCGCTGCCAGTGTGTTTCGCCCCCGTGAAGCTGCGGCCGTGGGTCCCACAGGGCCCCTCCAGCCTCCTGCCAGGAGGGACGGTGCGCAGGAAAAGCAGAAAACCCCCGTCAAGAGGGGCAGGGAGGCGCAGGCAAGGGGAGGCAGGGGCAGGCAAGGGGAGGCAGGGGCAGGCAAGGGGAGGCAGGGGCAGGCAAGGGGAGGCAGGGGCAGGCAAGGGGAGGCGCAGGCACCGGCCGCGGGAGGCCGTGGCAGAGCAGCCGCCAGGCCGCGCTCGCTGCCGGGGGAGCGCAGGGCCCCGCCGCCGGGTGCCGGAGCGGGGCGGCGGCCGCGCCGGACCTACCTGAGGGCGAGCGGGGCGGCGGGGGCGGTGCGGCCGCTCGGCCCGGCTCCCTCCGGCCTCCAGCGCTCCGCCGACGCCCAGGGCGACAGCCAACCGCGGGACGCCCTCCGGCTACACCCTCCGCTGACCGCCAATGGGGAGGGGTCCTGCCGCGGCGTCACGGCGGAGGCCGGCCCGCCCGCTCACCGCCCCCGGTCCCTGGAAGGCCCGCCGCCCCCGCCATGTCGCCCGGCGGCGGCCTGGGGCGGGGGGGTGCTGGCGTCGCCGCGGCCTGCCGGGCCCCGGTACGCCGCGGGGATCCCCGCCGCCCCCACGCGAGTCGCTGCAGGCTGCCCGCAGCGGCGCGGCCGCCCCCGAGGCAGTGCCACGGGCTCCGCCACCGCTGACCCGCCGCATCCCCGTCCTCCCCGCGGCCCCCCGGTCCGACCGTGTTCCTGGAACGCATAGACTCAAACCACTCCCGTGCGTTCAGGCACGCCGCTCCTTTCAAGTGTCTTTAACGCAGTACGGGAGGCGGTAAAGCCACTTGGCCTGGCAAACAGAAATGACCCACCATTTCTTGCGTTTGCTGCTGCCAAGTTTCAGCTGGAACTTAGGCCTTGAATTAGGTCCTTTATGATGGGCCTCAACTGCTAAATTGGCTTACCACAAATAGTAATGGGCTGTTGTAGCTAAAATCATGAAAATTACATGTAAGAAGCCAAAGGAAAGCTGGAGTCATGCACCAGGTTTGCGGGGTGAAGAAGAGCTTTCCTTTCGGAGGAAGGCCGGCTGTGGGAAGTGCACCTCCGCCAGTCTCCGCGGGCCAGCAGATGCAGTTGCTGTTACCGGTCTCTGTTAGCGGATGCGAGGACCTTGCTACAGAGTGTGAGAATGTGAGGCATCGTGCCTGCGCTCGGCGGAGCAGCGAGGACTAAAGGGTCTGAGGAGAACTGGTCCGCGTCCCGCTGTGCCGCAGTGAGATCTCACTGTGAAGAGGGAGAAGTTGGAGCCACGGCGCAGGCTGCTCCACCTGTAACACTTGACCTCTTTTTAAGAGAGAGTTAAATTTTGATGGTACTGCCACTACACGGCTTTAGAGGTACCTTTTCATAGATTACTCTCTCCTTATAGTTTTCTGACTTTTCTTTAAAATCATAATATGACCCTGAGCTTTTCCCTCTCCTCCTCCTGCTGCTGGAGGCAGCATCCAACTGACAATGATAATCTGTGACTTCAGTTCCCTGGTTTAGAGGCAAATATTTTCCTAACTCAGGGCAGGATGTGAGAGCTGGAAAACAGCATCAAGGCTTGACCTGCACTTCAGGTTTGCTACTGTAATACAAGTTTTACAGGGAGGTGTGTGTTAGGGAGTAAGACCTGGAATGAATCAGCAGAGATTTTGAGAGTTTAAGGCCTCAGCAAAATGGACAGAATCAGTGGGGTTTATAGATACTGTGTGAGTACAAAGCCTTTCTCTCCACTCACTAACTCCCATACTTCCCTGCCCAACCTCAGTGACCAGAACCTTCTACAATCTGCCTTGTATTCCTGCAGGATCTTCATTCCCTTCCTTTCCTTGCTGGAGAAGAAAGTTACCTCATCCAGCTAACTCCTGGACCCTTTTTTCCCTACCTCTCTGATGTGTGAGGTCTAGAGCACACCCAGCCCTGCAGAAGCTCCTGCCCTTCTTCTGCTCTTCTTGGGAAGACATCCATTGCAGTAGGTAGGGGCTGTGTCTGTAGGTGGGAAGACATGGCAAGGAATGGCTGTCTAGAAGGACTCGAAGAGCACTGGATTTGGGAATCCATCTGCCATGAGAACAAGGGCAGTAACTGCCCTTGGTTTCCAACCAAATAGAAGTAAATTAAAAAGCTGTAGTAACAACAACAATTCTAGATGAGAACACAGGTTGTCAAGATATTGTCTGTGAACATACCGTGCAAGCTGCCCCCATCCCTTGGTCAGGGGCAGAGGAAGAAACCATACCTCTCAACCACAGTGAGCTTTCTGCTTGGCCCCAAAGACTTAAGGAAATATTGCTGTTGTACAAGGGCATTGTGTGTATGCCCTCATGTCTAATTTCCACTTTGTGGGCTTAATAAAGCAGATATAGTTCTATAAGTTACACATGCAGAGTATAAATATATCCGCGCCTTTTAGAAAATGTATTCTTTTTTCTGTTTTATTGATAAACTTTGCCAAAGCTGCTTCATTGGAGGCAGATTCAGTTGAAGTGCAGAAAGTGAATTATAGGAATTACGCCATTCTCTCGTTCTCACACTCAGTGATTCTAGGCTATTTAAAGAACTGATTTTTCAGAGGGTTTTTTTCATTTTATGATGAAATGCAAATACGGACTTTGGCAAAAATGGAATTGTGGGTATGTGCAAAGTTGCTTGTTCTTATCCACAAAATTCAACTGAAATATGACCGTTCTTGCAAAAGCGTGTAATTATTTGATGGCTGTAGAATTTAATTCAACCATGACACTGAAAAAGACACAATACTGATGGTCCCTCATCATTCTATGTGATTTCGTCATACTGATCACCTCAAATTGTAAACTAGTATAAAGTACACGGCTGAATCCATTGTTAGGGTCACGTATAGGCTGGCTTTGATTAAATTAATGTAAGTATTTTAGGAGCTGCTTGCTTTGTTGAATTAATTGAGAAACAAACCATGATTGATCTATTGTAGCAAGTAGACCTCACCAAATCTACTTGAAGGGGTCTTATTATTTTCTAAGTTTTCAATTTTTGGGGAAGTTCTTTCTTTGAGTAAGATGTTATCTTAGGACTGTCTACAATAGTTTAGTGCCTAATTATTTCTCAGTACTCTTCGAAGTTTTGCACATAGGAACCTGAACCCAGAGAAATGAATGACGAAACCTACAACATGCTCTGCCTTTCCCTGGCGTTCCCAGGCCTGAGCTGGGAGCTCAGCCTTTGCGCTACAGGGAAATGGATGGAGAGAGTTATTTACAGGAACTGAGTGGGAGCCACTCTGGCAACTCAGCAGAGCATGCCAGAAGGCACCATGCCTGAACCTAACACTGCTTGGAAAGGAGCTGACTTCTCTTGCCAAGAGCTGTCAGCTGTGAACTCTCCCCAGGAGCTGGGCACCTTTGCCAAGCCAGATCTGCCTTGCCAATGGAAATGTTACGCAGATACCCTCCCTTGTCTCCCATACTCCAATTTGGCCATTAGCCAAATACTTAGAGCACTCTACTAGGAAGTTGAGGGCTGTTTTCAAAGTTGCAGTGTCGTTCAAAACATTGGCTTAAAAACATATGTCTGTAGCATAAGGACTAGAAAACTGGGGTTTCTAAGGTGAGCCTTTCAGTTTTTTACGTTGGAAGAGACTATCTGTAAGTGACTACTTATAACTGAAGGGACTTATATCTGAGTCACCGCTGAGTGCCCTCGCTACTGTGACGGTAATGAAAACATTTTTACAAGTTTCCACTGCCCTTTGTGGGGGCAATGATATGATCTAGACACCTACTAGATCCTGTCGGTGAGAAGGGTAGGTTGATTCCTGATTTAAGAATGTTGCTTGGATCTCAGTAGGAATGAAGCTCCAGTCAGCTCAGCAGGAGCCAACATCTAAACATAGAACTGGATTTTAAAAAAAACACTGGCTAAAACCATTTTTTAACACCAAACCATTTTACTTTCAAAACTTTTCTATTGAAAGAACTTTTTATTTTGAGATTCCTTTATGTATGTATGAAAGACACTTCACTTGTCGCTAAAAATCCACCTCACTTGGGGTCAAAGTATTCTTTGTATATTTGAAATTATTAGGGTTTGTACATTTTAGTTTACTACATCCTTTTAGGTTACATCCTTTTAGAATGTTCTTCTCAGGAAATGAAGTTCCAGGCTGGGCCAAAACAGTCAGCCAACCAATGATCCATCCATCTCTATCCACACAGATACACTTGGTGACTCTGGCTGTATTCAGCAGCAGAACTTGAAGTGCAAGCAGGAGGAGCAGAACAAGTAAGGACATGAATGAGATACTCTGCCAAAACGCCTATCGGAGACTTGATTTCTGCTACAGATTTGCCATCTCTCTGAAGGAAGATTCAGAACTTTATCAGCACCATTTCAGTCTCTTCCTGCATCTAAAACAGGCGACGTAAACTGCACTCCAAAAGTGCCTATTGTGCTCCATAGAGAAAAAGGCAGCCTCAGTAACCAGTGTGGACTCACGCTGTGACAGTGCAAAGCCAGGTAAGATGAATCCCACCTGCACTGTACTGTGTTGCAGATAGAGAAGGCAGAATTGCTTAAAAAGAATAAAATTAATCTGGAATTCAGGTTTTACGAAACATGTTAATACAGAATCAGAGCTGTTTTCTGTAACAAATACCTCCTGGTTCAGGTGGACTGTGATTCCATCTGTCTGACAATCCCTAATTATAAGGTCTAATTCTTACTCAGCTGGAACGCTTTTTACTCAGCACTGTGGGGGGAGTGCTGACTTCCATTACGGTAACAATAAACTCGCAGAGCACCTAGAGAGAGGTGGACTTCATAGATTTTATTCTTAGAATATCAAGGATAAATCTTGAATCTGTTGAAGTCAATGAAAAACTCACACCAGCTTCTGCTGGGCTAGAATTTTTCCCTGGGTCTCAAATGAACAGGGGAATTGGCATCCTGAAGAGATTTTTGCAGACTGTGTATCTACCTGTCAAACTCTGTTTCTCATTTCATTCTGATTTTATACTGCAGAGATCAAGAAGTTCCAAGAAGCTTTCAGGCTTTCAGGCAGAATGACGCTATTGAAAAACATGACCTTTTATTCAAAAGCCACTACCTGCAGTGGCTGTTGACTGCCACTGTGAATGCTGACCTCGCAGCAGAGTACTAGACATCACTGAACAGCATAGTGTGTTGTGTTCTCTACAATCATGTAGAGAATATATTTACATTCCTACTGCCCAGTAGGAGAAATTGCCATCTCTCAGGGCTTACAGCACCCCCAGAGAAAGACCTTCGTCTTTTAGTAACACCTAAGACATAGGGTATATATGTTCACATTTGTACACACTGGCATTCACCGTAGCGTCATCTATGTCTATGTTCACCGTAAAACTTGGTACTTCTGCATTTGCAGCGCACATTTAGATTGCTGCATCAAATTGAGATGCCCATTTATGTCATTCTCATAATTCCAAAGACCCCAGGTAAGTATTTTTAAATTGCTGTGCAAATAAACCTAAACGCAGAAAATTGCAGCCGGTGATATCAAATTAGTGAGTTGACTCATTAGAAGGCAAGTACTAGGGTCATTGCAAGAAACCGCAGCTGCTCAGCTAAAATAATCTGTCTGAAATATACTTCCATAAGAATCTTCACTGAGTCTATTAATTAAGACTTAGCGATGCTCACGCTAGTAGGGCTTTCAAATCAATAACAATCTACCACTAAGTATGGATCCATAGTGTGAATAAAATCAAAACCGGGGCCTTCTTTTGAGAGAATCAGGGTTTAGTGCTTAAAGAGTCCATTAAAGCAATTATGCCATAGCTGCATTAAAAGTGCAACCTTGCTTCTGAGGCTCCTTCAGCAAATAATGGTTGTCCCTGCCTTAGCTCCTCCACAGTGGTTTGTCTCTGCAAGAAAGTGCTGACCTTCTTCTGAAAAAAATCACAACAAAAACCAACAGCTTTTTGCGTTCATTTAGCGCTTTCCATTTTCATACTGCTAATGTCTTTATCAATTTGGCAGTAGGAGAATGTGTATTACTCACATTTTAAAGCTGCAAAAACACACACAGAAGTTGTGGTTCGGCCCACGATTCACATTCAGATCAGTGTCAGAAGAGAAGTTCAGGACTTCTTGAGAAATGTTTTTTGCAAGAGTTCTTGATTCTTTATGGGCCTTTAAAATCAGAGATTTAAAAATTATTTAGAAACCCATGAAAATAGTGAGAAGTATGTAACATGTATAGTGACAGGTTCTAGACCAGCACAACTAAGTCTGCAGCCAACTGTGTAGCCACAACTACACATGCAGCCACGTAGTAAAACAGGACTAAGCTGGCTAATAAAAAAAAAATAGCTACTTTTTTAATGAGAATGCTTTTCTCTCCAGCATAACTCAGCAGACTCAAACAACTGAAGGTGTGTGCAGGCATGGGAACAAAGTGGGGCAGGGATGGGAGGAGGGAAAGAAGATGTCTGCTTAAGCCACGATTGCTGATTTAAACAAAAATGCATATTAGACTATTGCCTCAATATGCTGGGGTTCGGCTTCCATTGAGAAGCACGTATTGGAGCAGGTCCTGGAGCACAGGGTCTAACCAAAATTTTACCTGAGAATAACAAGCAGCTGTCACAAACTAGGTCCCCCACGTGCCCCTGCATGTCATCAGGGTGACAGTATGCCCAAGGG
Organism: Phalacrocorax carbo; assembly: GCF_963921805.1. NCBI lineage: Eukaryota > Metazoa > Chordata > Aves > Suliformes > Phalacrocoracidae > Phalacrocorax > Phalacrocorax carbo. The sequence goes on along the minus strand of NC_087513.1, from coordinate 25,679,898 downwards.
CCAGTCTGCTTTCAAATGACTTGTGGTTTCTGGGTGACATAATAAGGCAATTCTGGAACATCTTTGGAAAAGATTTATCAAAACATTCCTTTGAAGGCACTTCTGCTTTGACCCAATATGTGTGCGTACTGAAATGCAGGAATTACCCTTTAAAACTAGTTTTCAGTTTTGTTCAGCTATAAACTGGAATATGGTTAAATTAGAAGGGAGATTCTTACGTCACCAGGAGCTATGGATAAAAATCAAGACATGATCTGATAAGTCTTCTGCATTCCTAATTTCTATGGTCCACTAAAAAAGTACAAACAAGGATGCAAATGGATGAAAGGAGGCATATCATTAATTACCATGCTTCCATTGTTTCCTTTTCTAGTAAGAAAAATACTGAAGTGCAGAAAAAGTTTGTCTGTTTGATTATACATGTAAATAAAACCATTTCAATTGTCAGCCTCTGTGTAGTGAAGCTAGTATTGACCTCAGGGCTATAAAAATAACATGTACAAATTGCTTGATAAAATATGTCCTTATGTAATAAATGGATCTCACTGGTTATGGTTCATCATGAGAGCCCCCAAAATGTAAGGTTGTACCGTATATAAATGACTGGGTTTATTTTAGCTTGTCTATAATGTTATTGGAAAATGGAGGTGAGGATCCAGTTACCACCAGATTTTCCTATATTCTGATCAAAATTCTTCTTTGAGCAGTTAAAATTGAACCTACAGAGATCACCCATTACATGTAATTGAGATTATCTTCAGCTCTTTAAGGGAAGAGGCCACTTGGAGATTTCCCCTCAGTTTTGGAGTTGCAGCTTCCCTGTAACACAAGAAGCCCAAGTGCATTTTGGCCTATACAAGGAAATTTCTTTATGTCTGTCTATGGTTTTTTAAAGTCAAAATCGATTCTCTAAATGTAACATGCAGTTTATTCATGCAAAAGCATGTAGCAAGCACAGGTGGGTTACAAATATCCGCATCTAATTAAACTTTTTTCCCCCCAAGTTTTACTAGCCTCTGTGCAGGCACCGACTTGCATCTCTAGCAGAGAGACCAAATCTCTGATGATGATTCTCTTCTGGTCAAAATATCATCTCCAGCATCTGAAACCTGACCCTGTCTGCTGAAGAGGTAAATATCGATTTATGTCCTTTTGATCCTCAGCTCTGGCATTGTGAAGGAGGAATGAGAAAACAGACTTGCTATGCAGGTTGTGTGTTATTTGCCCTTTCACAATTAATAGCTCTATTATTAGTGCTTCTTTAAGAAGTGACATCTTTGCTGTCTTTCTTTCCTTTGAGGTCCCTAACAGCTCTGGTAACCCTGTATAGTCTGGTAGAATCAAACTACTATGAGGAAGATTGGATAATCCTAAAAATAATAAAGTATCATCCTCATTCCTACCTCTCCCTTCTGTTTATGAGAAGAACAAAATGAGTGAAGGAAGTGCAGAGAGTTTTAACCCCTCTGTCTTGGGCAGAGCATAATTGCAATGCTTTTACTGGGATCACCCTCGTGATAGAATTATAGAGGGCAAAACTCCACTTCAGCGTCGTTTTAACTACTTTACTCTTCTCTGCTGGCTCAAAGTTGTTAAAGATTTTGGGCTCTTTTCAGCATAAGCCACGTGCTTTTTCTATGACTGGGTGAAATACATTCATGTATGCCATGGTAATTTGTACGTCCCTTCTGAGACAGTCAGAGGAGCTAGCTAGAACTTCTCTGAATCCACTAGATGAAACCAGGAATTCAGAAAGTCCTTCATAAAAGTGGAATACAGCTTGAAGCCTGCCTGCAAGTCCATCTTTGCACCTTTGTAAGATCAGACATAAAAAGATGCATGCATTTTGCCCACTTGCAAGTCTGTCAGTGTCTCATCTGTTCTAGCAGTGGCAACTCTGGTAGCCCTGCACCTTCTATAGGTAGGCAGAATGTTGCAGCCCCACCTTTCCTCAGCACCACCACCCTCACAGAAAGTGTCAGAGAGACCCTGTGTGTCATTGCCCTGTGCAACAAGATGTATTGCAGCTGGTTCACCTTTGTTGAGTTCTGGGAATCAGCCAATTCGCTTGCCCTCTTTCTGTTGTTATATCTATAAAATTAAAGCCTCACCCAGACAAGTAGACAACGAAACTGCCCAGTCCAGCATGTCCAAAATTGCTTTCTCTAGCATCAGTGCTTCTGCTCTTAAAAAAAGCTAGTGGATGGAGATTTGAGTCATATGCACATACTGGACTGGAAGGTGATCTTCAAGAAGCTGAGTATTTCTCTGCCCTTGATTTGTTCAAGAGTGACATTTTCAGATTAGCAGAATGAAGGCCATCCAAACCATTTGCCTGGTATTTGCGTCACCAGATTAACTAGGGTACTCTCTCCATCTTTCCCCCATCACATAGTTAGGACCATACTGCATTTTCATCTACCTTTTACCCCTTGGTCTTCATTTTCATTTCCTCGGTCTGTTCCAAACATCAAGCTGCTTCTCTTTCAGTTTCAGCCACTTGGAATAGCTGACTCAAGTAAGAGGGGTTTTTTTGCCAGGCTGGTGTTTAATTTAGGGCAAACTCTCAGAGATAAAGCCAGCTAATATGTTCCATCAGCTTACTACTACAGTGCCTTTCAATATCTTCCTCCTCTGATACTGCTGGCTAGTGTGGCCCCTGCCTACTACTTCTCGCCAAGGTCTGTCCTGATCTGGTGTGACTCCCTGCTTGCTCATCTCAATACAGCAGAACGATTGCTTGAATCTTGTTTAGATTTTTGGAGTCTAGCCTCTGTTTCTTTGCATGTCTACACAGACTGCATCTCATAATTTGTCTTTTCTGTGTGTCCTCTTTCTCCTGTCCAGAGAGATCCCCAACTGTCTTTGCTGGTTTGGGCAGTACTTCCTTTTCACAGAAGCTCTTTTGTCTCAAGGCTGGTGTCCTCAGCCTACAACAGCTGAAGTGCAAGTTTCGTTTGAGATTGCACCCAGATACACACTCACACATGCACACACACTCCCTCTCAAGCTCACAGCTCAGGGGGCAGGCTTGGCTTTCTGATTAATCTCTCCTGCATTATTCCCTAAAGGCTCTTTTTTTCCCTGGCGAGATCTTATCCCTGGCATTGTTTTGTTTCCTCCTTGCTCTGCCTTACAGTCTACTTTTGTTTATCAGAGCAGTATTTTCAAGCTGAGGTAGACATCCACATAAATTAATAAATAAATCGTACTAATCTCATCTTTCTTAACAATGTGAACTTTCCACCCCGAAATTTGTTAGCTGATGAAGCCTGGACTGAAATAATTTTTTTACCTTGTTCTTCACCAAAATACAAAGTGTTCTTACATGATCGTTAACTGTAAACTGTGGTACATTAGGGTAAGAGCCTGAATAGTCTTGTAAGTGGGACAAAGCCTGCTCTGCCTTCCCATCCATGTAGCTATGGAGATTCCTTTCACTCCCCCAGCTGGAAGAGTGCAGTGCAGATGAAAGACAACTCTCCACAGAGGGAATATGAGGGCCACAAACAGGACCTAGACTAAAAAAATCTAATGCCATGGAGATTTTCCCATCTTTTTAATTCCCCTATTTTGCTATGTGAATATTATGACCTGGCTCCTTTTCCCTTGCAGCCGATTCTACCTGCCCAGGAATCTGCCCCGGTGCCTGACACATAAAATGCTACTTTTGTGCTACCCTTTAAAAAATACTTTTGTACCCCATAAATACCTCATAAAAACATCACACCATTAACCAAGGTGATTTCCAATATTTAGATTTCAAATCTGATATATCTGAAAACACTATAGGAAAAATGATAGACGCACCGCATATGTGAACACATTTATATGCATGTACACACACACATCCAAACACATGCATGTATGCATACTTGTACTCTATGACTTCAACTTCTTCAGGAAAGCATTTAAAATACATCCAGCACACACATTTGGAGAATAAAAGATGTATTGAAAACTAGTGTACCACATAAATTGTTCAGTAAGAGGGAAAGGATTAAAAGCTTCATCTTGTGTTTATGAAATCAAATCTTTGTGTCTCTGCTCTGTGCATCCCATATCATAAGATAATGAATAGTTCCATAGCAACAAAAGTCTACCGCTAAACCATTACCTTGATTTCAATTCTTGAACAGAAAGAACACAAAACCCAGAAATACCAGCCCTAAACTTGAGATAATAGCAATGATTTAAATAGGCTGCTTCAGAGTATCTCTTTAATCAGAAAATTAAAATGTTTGTCATTTTATCATTGAAAAGAAGGACATTAGAATGAATCAGATATGGCTGCTTTTGGGTTCACATATTAAATATTGTTTATGTGATTATAAAGTCTTCGAGCCACCTCAGCAATTTTTAGTGATCTGGGTATTGCTTTAACATTGATGTAGAATTCAAATTACTAATGGCTCTGACACAATTCAGCAAACACAAGAAAGGGTCCATCTATTAGGGAGATCAAGATGGAGAACAGCAGCATGTATTAACTGCCTTAAAAGCAAATGTCTTTGCTACTAAAGAGGTTGTAATAAACGATCAAAATCAAGGCACAGGATGCAACTCTATTTGTTAGTGGCCAACAACAAACTAAGAAAAATTCTCATGTTATTCAAAGTGATTATAGGACCATTTTCGTCTCTCAAATTTCAGAAACCAAACCACATTCCCAAAGAATTCAATAACAAACTCCCTGTTCCTTTTAACAAGAGTACACTTTCCTCTGTTGTGAGGTCTTACAGTTTACATGTTAGTTTCCATATGCATAAAAAACAACTACATGCTTTCCTCACAGCAATATCCCGGGACACTTCAAGAGTTAAGACATTGAAAGCGAAGATATATAATAAATATGTAGTTAAATATACTTCATATGAGATCCTTGAAGCATTTGGCCATGTCCTATCTGCTCTTTTTCCTAAAACATCCATATATGTATTATAGTTAGTCTCTCCTCCAGATACAACACTCGAAAATGCTTAAGTAAATTAGTATTTCAAGTACAGTCATACCATTCCCTTGAGATCCAAGGGGCCCAATTCTCAGTTATATTTATATCCTTTTAACCACTTTGCAATGTAGAGGGCTTCTAAAACCCTTCAAATGTGTATAAACAGCCCCTCTGAGAATAACCTTTGTCTAAGGACCTTCTTTTTCTGGTACAGCACTAGAATAGGGCTCCAGAGCATCCCTCTTCCCAGAGCCCTGTACACGGAGACAGAGCAGGAGGTGGCACAAGAGCATGTCAGGAGCATATTTGGCATTTGGTGATCTAGAACTATGCTCTGGTTTCCAGGCCGCATGCAGAGTGCTTTATACGTTTGCAGCATCCTTAACAATCGCTGAGAAAAACAAACAAACAAACAAACAAAACCCACCAAAACCCAGGAGTCAAACCTTACAGTGGCAAAAGCATCAGTGACACTTTATTCACAAGTCGGACCCTTTCATTATGAGGGCATGAAAACATGGCAATGACACGCTAGAGTTTCTCATACCTTCCCAGCTATTTTCCAGAGCAGAGTATAATATAGCATTTTGGTCTAAATCTGACTGAATATTATAATGCTTTGGGAGAGTACTTTGCCAGAGATGCCAAACCATGGACATAATTTCTTTATAAATACATACATATGAGTGTATACATACAGTGCGTGCATGTGTGCATGTATATACAGAGAGACCATCTTCTGAATTTAATTAAAATAATACAATCTACCAATTTTGCTTTCCTAGAAGAAAATGCGGTAGTTGACCATGGAATCATTTAGGTTGGAAAAGACCCTTAAGATCATCAAGTCCAACCATTACATATATATACATATATAAATACATTATACTCTATTTGTCATAACTGGTGGCCAGAGTGGTGTCGCTGAATGTAACAGGAACAACCTCCTTTGGTGTAATAACAGTTCAGAATTTGAAAAAAAAGAATATAGAAGTGACCGAAGTGAAGGGTGTTTCCAATGTTACGCTTAACAAAAGAGTTCAAAGATTTTGATCATTCAGTTCAAACTGAAGAATCTTGGTTCAGCAAAAATGAAATTTGTTCTTTCATTTTGAACAACTATTACCATTCCAAAATAAAATTACTTCAGTTTATAAATAAATGTTTTTAAAATTGTAAATATCTAAATGCTTTTAAACCATTGGGGATAGCCATGGAAAACTCAGTAAAAATAACACAATGTCCTGAGTTATTTAGTTTAATCTAGGTGTCTTGATATTGATATTGAAAAAGAAGCCTCCAGAAGGTGGGAAATTTCTTTTTTAAGCGTCACAAGTCTCTGAAACCCGTGACTATTCTTTCTGTCGAGCTGAAGTTTATCCCATGCAATTCCGCCCTGACATAAAGCCAAGGGATTTGATTGGCATTCACCCAACAAGCAGCGGAGGCAGTGTCAAGCCTTGCCCATCACCAGGTGACATTACCCTCTGCCAGTTGCAGTGTGAAGGTAGGGTACTTCCATAACTGAGGTGAAACACTAAGGGGCTTCTTGGACCACTGCAAGGGGACTTGCCAGAGCAAGTTCCCTCCTGTCAGGTGATCCTGTGTTAAAAAAAAAAAGGGTTTGCCATGAGAAATTTAGAAATGCAAAGGAATGTGACTTTTAATCCCTGCACGTTAGAACAAATTCAACACGTAGCATTGACTGCTGGCTGGCTCTGCGGAAGAGCTCCCTCAGAGGGACCGCTGTCCTCTGGAACGGGGGTCTGGCAATAGGCAACGTTCCTGCCAGGTGCACACTGCCATGTTGACAGCAAAGAAATGACAAAACCAGAGAGGAGTTGTCTTTAACGACAGACATAAATATGATTTGTCAAAAAAAAAAAATTATATATTTATTCCATGTGTAAGAGGGAAGAATGTTAGTTTCTAAAACATGTGAACAGGTGGGACTTCTTACCAATTCTAGACCAGGATACAACGTGTATAATGGGGAAAACGTTTCCACTGCAACAGTTTAAAGTGCCGGTGTATGTAATGCGATCTACGCGTTGCCACTTTGCCAGCTCTTCTCTGCAATACAGAATATTTCCACTTGATGGCACCAAATTTTATTTTTTTTAAACCTCAACTCAATTCTCTAACAAAAGAGATGCTGAATTCCGAGGAGATAGTCAGGAAAAAAACATGCTTTTTTCTGAGAACATTTCCTTTCTTAAAAATCTGCAGTTGTTTATAAAGAATACAGTGGATTTGTTTCAGTGGCTTTGTCTCTTCTATTTGACCGTGACCATGTAGTCATTCAAACTGCCTATTTTTTTTCCCCACTGCTTAGAGACTCTCTCCTTTCAGTGAAGTAAAGGTTGTGTTACCATATTGTCATAAGAGTCGGCTCCTGAATGTGGATGAATCATGCATTTTAAAGATACATTTTGGTTCTAGCCCCATCCTTGAAACTCATAATGCATTTGCTTGTTTTAAAAATGAAAGGCACCCCACAGATCATAGAAAAATAACAGGTGATTTGTTAAGGGGTTAGTATCAATTTTGATTCTTACCCTCAATTACCCGTTTCTTATTAGTAATAACTACTGACTAGGAATGCTCCAACAGCCTTAACTACTTTAAAAACAACTTTTAAACCTTGCTTGTATGTTCTAGAAGTGTAAATAAGCAAAACTGTAGTTTAGATAGTTTTCCTGTTCTTGGAGATTTCACAAGCTTTAGACAATGGTCAGCATCATGTACAGTGTAGCAGATAATAATAGATTATGTACTGGATAATATTAGATTACAGTAAATATCCATTTATTGTTTCTCATCTCCTCTTTCAGCAGTAAGCCGGGTAAAGCAGGGCCGAGTCCTGTGTCTGTGCAGTACCTGCATGGGGGAGGGAGGATGACTCGGTTCATGGCTCAGCCTCCCAGATCCTACAGTGACACAAATGATGTACAGAACTGTCTGTGGAGGTTTTACAACTGCAGACTAGCATTTTAGCCACGTGTAATGAGATCTGTCACGTTTCTGTCCACAAAACAGAGATTGCAGCGCAGCATTGGGGTTTGGAAGTGATAGAGTTAGAACTGTTGTGACTAAAACTTGTTTCACGGCATCAGAAGGATGAGGGGGGTAGTCTGGGACAGGGAGAGGATTGGGAAGCAGGGATAGATCATCCTGTGTGTGTCCTCATCCAAAATTCAGGTACCAGTTAAGGGTTTTCAAGGCAAAGGGTACTACGAGAAGTCGTCTGCCACAGGATGTATTTTTACCTGGCCCTTGTAGGAGCAGACTCTGCAATCCATGTTTTGTGCAGACATTGTGCATATGTGCATTAGACAAGCTCTTAGGATGTGTTGTATTTATTGTGCAGGTGCAAATAAACTGTTTAGAATGTGCAAAGCAGGGCTGACGCTTCCCAAATGCGTCACGTTTGCTCTGTGTCCGTGACAGAGCTGCTCTGTGCAGGCACGTGCACCATCACTTCGATGTTCAGGTACACAGCATGATTAGAGCTACTGTCACTACCACAACCAGGCTGCTAGCTGTCTAAAAGTCTCACTCAACTTAAAGGAAGGAGGACTTCTTTGGAAAGGCCTAGGTGGAGGTTGTTTTCATCCATAAATCACCCTCCCCTTCTGCCACCTGCTGTCTTTTTCTGCTCTCGAGGTCCAAACTTCCCAGTTGAGTCATGAGTCATGAGTCCTCCTCTCCAGGACTCCTCTGATCTGGAGTTTTAAAGGATTGTCTAATGCAACCTGTTCACCTACCTCCAGTGCACAAGTCTATGATCAGACTGATTTCCTATCTTCTTCAGAAGTATCTTGCAACTCTACAAGGTTTCCCTCTCTTCTGTGAGGAAGTAAGCCTCTTGCCCAGTCCTGGTTCTCACCAGGAAGATTTTCACACAATCATTAGCTCCATTTGAGACCTACTTTTGAGGTCAACCCCCTCTCTTGGAGGATGTGAATGTTTCAAGTAGCTGGGGTTCTTGTGCCAGGAACAGAACTCAGTCACTGAGATCAGTGTTTCTCACAGGCTACCTTTCCTCCTTTCCACTTTAGAAGAACAAAATGGAAGAAAGCCCAGTCCTGCAAATATGTAAAGACAGCACTATTCATTGAAATTCTGTTATTGTTTTAAACATGTCATCTTTTATCATTTCTAATAACGTCACTCACTGCAACTAACTGTAAAAAAAAAGCTTTTCATTTGACTTTACACTTTTCTGTCATTTCTTCCATGCACATTGCTGTCATTCAATTACTACATGACATTTATGCTGTTTCATTATCTGGTAGAAGCTGAAAAAAATCGTAAGGAAATCCAAGAGCCTGTGAAAAGAGAATCATCCTCCTTCTGGCTCTGGAAAATACAAAGAGCAATCATTACTAGTCAGAGCTTTATCAGAGATGAAAAATAGCAGCTGGGAGGAATATTTGTCTTTTCCTCACACAGATGAAGAAAACTCCTGGCACCATAGTTTCTTCCCAAGCCACTTCAGCTATCTAGAGTCCAGCCCAAAGCTGCTTCTCTGGGAGCAGAGATCCTGCCAAGGCACATCAGCCCCAGCACACTCTCCACTGCTGCCGTTCTGCTGAACTATGTGGGGTTTAATTAACAGATATACTTCCCCTAGGGCAGAGGTCTGACAGCCAAACTCATTTTTTGTGGGCAAGTTAATCTCACTTAAACCCTTAATTTTCCCTATTTAATAGAAGTTGGTCATGTTAGTCTTAACTCACAATTAAACCAGAAGTTACTAATGCCACAAAAAAACACAACTCCTTTAATTACTCTTTCCCCTCCTATATTCCAACAACTAGTTTTGCCTGAGTAGTATGTAGTATCCTGACAACATACCCATGATTTAGTTCTCATATGTTAGCAATCATTTACTGCTGTTCTATACAAATTCTGCACCCCCTCATTTTTATTACTGAAAATTATTTTAAATTAGAAATAGAGTCATAGAGCAAAGATAAAATGTGCATGCCGATGCCAAAAAATTCTATACTTTTGCCTCTGTTTTTTTCTGTCACACGGGCTTTGTGTTTAATTATGGTTGATGTTATGAAGTTGTTAGAAAATTACTGTCTCTGTGCTTAGATTCTGTATGATTCTGGCTGTAAGATACTGCTTTGCTCACTTTCGGTTTAAGGATATTTCTGACATGGTTTCAGTAACCACAGTCAAGCCTAGGTGCCACACGCTAGTCTAAGTTTTCCGAGACATGTGGTCCAGGCCATTTTACATCCATATTAATTATAGTGGAAGAGCTAAAGCATGACCCAGGACCCTCACATGTTTTACCTTTCCCAGGTGGGAAGCCAGCTGACCCTCTCCGAGGCAGGTGTAGGTGTCCAACACGTGGGCAGTAGGGATAAGCTGGGACTTTGGGCTCCAGTAAGGGTTTAAGCCCTGAGGTAACATGACAGGCATGAGCCAGGGTACAAGAATACATATTGAAATTGCTGTTTATTCACAGGCTTTTCAGTGTATCCATCTACAGTTCTCCATCGCCACAAACAGTCTCACCAAGATGGTATAGTATCAGCAGAAAGAAATTAGCTGACCATGGCTGTTGTACAGACTAATGGCAGAAATGTGTTCTGCAAGGACTTCAGAACGCAGAAGCTGCTGAAGAGAGCTGGACTAAGAGGAAGGAGTTAATGGTGTTAATCTGTGCAGGATCTGAAGCAGCTAAGTGGTCTGCAATCCAGGAAACTGCTCATTTCCGAATGGTATTGGGCAAAAAGACAGAGATATCAGCGGAGCAAGGGTCTCAAGTGGCAAGCTCACTGAAGCAGAGCGGAAAAAAAAATCAGATAGGTTGTTTATGCCATTTGAGTCCTACTGTTTTGTCAAGAAAAAGACCCTTCATACAAAGAAGTGTTTTCTATGAGAGAAATCAGGAACCCACAGAGGCAGCTAGTGAGTGGGTAACCCAGTTATACCTATTAATACAAGATAGCTATTTCACCGATAAATGTGATATGATGTTCACAAGAGGATGACACTCAAAAGAAATACAAAGGAAATCACTAACAGAGCACAACGTCATATTAGAACAAATCATTAGAAAGCCAGAACAAGCTATTCAGAAGAGCAGAGAGAAATATTCACTAGCACCAGTGATAGGTGTACTATAAACCAGAAAGGTAGTACCAGCAAATAATTACACACAAAATGCAGCACACATTCCAGCTTGGAAACAGAAGTGTGTAGCAAAGGCAAAGATGTTACAGGTTTTTAGCAGATGTGGATTATATCATGCAGGAAAGGAATGTGTATCATTAGGGAAGCTATGTACAAAGTGACACAAAGCTAAGCATTTTACATTAGAATCCCACACAGACAAAGAGAAGAAACAGGCCATGCAGGGCACACAGACGAAGAACATCTCCAAAAAAAGTAATGTAGCAGCAGTGAAACTATCTTCCTTTTGGCTACTATACAAAGTAGGAACTGCATTGTGGTAAAGCATACGCAAATATCTCAACAGGTCCAGAAAAAAAGGCAACATTTGAAATGGATGTTGAAGTCCTAATAAGCTGCATCTCTTGAGAAAGGTAGATAAAGCTTTGCCCATACCACAAGACTATTGTCTTTTGGAAAGTATGATTAACAGGATATACAATGCACAAGGCACAGAAGGAAGATACTAAGACCACCACCAAAGGAAATGCATCAGTCTGGTTTTCCATGCAGGAGGACCTGCCTGCAAACCGAGCACATGAAGGCTGATAGGTTTGCTAAAAGTTCTACTGGTAAAGGACATCTCTCAGCTGAGGAAATGAAAAAAACCCAATTGAAAACAGAGGATATTGCTGTTATTAAGAAGAATAATTAGTCATGGCATTTCTGAATGCCATCTCTTTTCGGAAGAATGCATAGTATGTGGGTGGAATTAGGTAACTGGTGCATGTGTCCATGTGCCTACCAGAAAGGCACAGGAGGGTGTTATTCAGCCAACTTAGCACTGGCTGCTTAGGTCTACAGGCATATACCCCAAGCTGATTATCGCTACTCCTTCTATACTCAATGAAAATAATAAAAGAAGCACATCTAAAGCACAGTTCATGCAAACAGTTTTAGAGGAGATGGATCATGCTCTAGAAATGCTTATTTCTCCCCAGTTACTCTAAGGGGAGTCTGGACAGGTAGATCATTGGTAGTCAATTAGACTGTGAACACCTTCTGTTAGGGAAGATTAATGTCAGACAAAGCACCAAAGAAAATGCTTTCCAATGTTTCTCTGTATCTGTTGGACAGAATTGCTGAAAAAATGCACGTATTTTGAAGCCTTGCTTGTAACACTTGTTTAGTTTGAGTGTTTCTAGGTCATCTTCCCTCACTGTGAGCAGTTTGACCCAGGACAATATGTTAAGTTAGGCTTATCACTTTTTATAGAATCAGCGACACTTAATACTGGAAAGTGGAGACATTGTGCCTATAGAAAAATATATTTAACAACCTCTAAATGCTGCGTCAGGCCTGTGCCACCACACCAGACAGCACCAAAAACATGGTCCCACATCTGAGTGAACCATATGGTTGAAGAAGCCCTCACAACTTCTTAAAGCTTTTTAAGGTTTTCAGTTCAGCCCTCCTTTCAGCACTCCTCAGAAGATGAGGGAGCAGACTGCTGGCTTGGACATGTTCTATATGCCCAGAACAGGGTTGGTTTTTTTTCCTGTAGGTGTGCAATCAATCCAGCCACTCCATGGAAACACCCCCTGAATTGCATAACCATAAGCATACACAATAACTGCCTTTGTGTTAGTAAATAAAACATGCACTGGAGTGGATTGCAGGCACTTAACCTAGTTGGCACAAAATCAACCTGTATCTATATTATTCAACTTTCTTACTCTCCAAAAATAGAGTGGCTGCATCCAACCTGCCCAGTGGGAATGGTCTCTGGCCAATACTAATCCCTTATTCATGCCTTGGAATTGTTTTGGCTGGCCTACACTAAACCATGCTAATGACTAACTAGTTTGATAGTATGGACAACTGAGTTCCAGTGCCCAAGAGGGTTCCCCAGCTCCATTTATTCAACTGTTTTGGAATTAGCCAATACCACCAGTCACATGGTTGTGTGGCAGGATCTGTACAGAGTTTTCCTTTTGCTAAAGCAGTGTCTGTGTCTCCACCAAGGTGCTATTTATGAGCAGTTTCCATTCTGATGCTGCATTGAAGAGGAGGACATGATGCAAGCCAAGAGCTCCTGTGCAGGGGTCCCTGACAGAGCCAGGGATTCAGGCTGGGATGGTAAGACACAGGTACCCGCTCTCACAGGAATTTGTAAATCCGCAGACACAAAATGCGTGTACAGTTACAAGTTTGAATAAGTATACATAAAGTATCTTTTCACTCTGTGTGTGTGTGTGTGTGTGTGTGTGTGTATGAGGGAGAGAGAGGGGTGGGGAGAAAGAATTAACTACTTATGCAAAGGGAAATTATGGGAAAAACAAGTTTCTAATCTTGGGTTTTCCCAGAAACCTTCCACTGAATTTCCACTGTTTGCTTTCAATTACCAGCCATAAAAACCAATTGCTTAAATCTCTGCCCTTCACAGCAAAGATTTAGTTCAATTGGATTTCACAGAGATGACAGGATCTGTCACTGACTTTAACAATGAAGATTTTCTCTAATGTCTGTTTTCACATGCCAAGTTTCTTTGTGCTTAGCTACAGTCTTAGACATGATCAGTGTAATTCCAGTGCAAAAGCCTAACTCAGACTGTTCCTTCAGTTCAGTGAGGGATCTGTTACGTATTACAGAGTTTTATAGCCAGAACAGGTGCTTTAGTCACCCACCTCTTCATCATCAGGAGCATGCTCCTCTTAATTAAAAGAGTATATCATTCAAGGATATCTTGTTATGACCCACTTTTGTCTTTAATATAGACAAATATAAAATGATGGCATTAGTGGTCAGATTGGGATTTAAATAAAAAAAATAACCAAAACACAGTTTTGAATTCCATCTGTCTTCCTTGACAACAGGTTTCTTCACTGGTGTGATGAAGGTTTCAGGACAGAAGGAGCCAATAACAAAATACCTTCTCAACTCAGATACTGAACCCTTGCATCTTGCCTTGCGGCAAAGACCAGGAAAATCTCCTGGCTTGGAAGAACAAAGAAACAAAGCAAAAGGACATGATACTCCCTCACAAGGATCCCATGAGAGCAGAGTCTTGACTCTGCCCACCAAAAAGCCCAGATACCAAGGGATCAACCCACAGAAAGCTCAAAGAAGACCTGAGCTAGGTCCCTCAGCCATCAAGTCACATTTGAAACCTACTCCCTTTTATTGGATAATAGCCTATACAATATATCGCAAGGAAATTAGCAATCCCTTTACAGTGCTATTAGTGTTAATAGCTAATGAGCTTTAAAAGCAACAGACAAGGGTTTTTTTTCTGATTGATTCATTTAAATTTAACCTTAATTTGTTTAGATCTCACTGAGAAGCTGCTACCTTATTGTGAGCTACAACTGTTGCAATTAGCAGCAGTATCCCACTGTGAGTATAAGGCTGGCTGCATGGTATACATCTGCAGCGGAATGACACTGCCCAGATATCTACCGAAGAGATCAGACTACTAACTCCAAAAATGCAGGATTATCTATAAATATTTATTTAGCAGCATTTTGAAATGGACTATAGCATGTTAACATTTTGTGGATGGAAAATATTGTGTGCCTTACTTATTACACCCACCATTGTTGATGCCCAAACATTTTTACTGATATAAACAGAATCGTTAGATTTTTGGGATACACCTCCATCTTCCTCTCTTTCTATCTTCAGAATGCTTATATCTAGAATTTTTTTGTCTTCGCAAAGCAATTAGATACCAAAGTGGATAATATTTCAGCATGTTCATATTATCATCTTTCAAATACCCATATTTCACGCTGGTCCTACTGAAGTTGGTGGCAAAATCTAAGTTCTAAGAAGCTTCTAAGTTCTTAATAAAACTATTTTACCTTATTAAAAATTACACAGCACTTTTCATTATTAGATAAACCTTAAGAAGCGGATTAAAAAAATATATATCTAAATTGTAAACATTTTCTGCTGCTCATACTGAAGAATTCTTTTTTACAGCAAAGCAGAATATTATGGTATGTCACCAGATTTTTAAAAACAGTAACAAAGTAAAACCCTTAAGGTACTTGAGGACATCCAGATCAATTCGGGTATGGTGTTCTGACAGCTAGGAAAGCCCCATGGTTATGGAAAGTTATTTTTTACAAACTGAGGTACCATAAACCATATTTTACTTTTTTAGATTCCTGATAATTGCCTATCAAAAAAAAAAAAAAGGCTTATCTGACCAATTGGACTCCAAGGAGAGAGGTTTTTTTCCATTCACTTTAATAGGATTTAAATTCTACTCTCAGTAAAAGAAAAAATAAAAACCAACACAAAAAAAAAACCCTCACTCGAACTCCAGAGACCCTCAGTGTGATCAGAGCAGCAAAATTTTATGTTAGTTCTTCAGTATCACAGCCTGCCAGGAGCCGCAGTGCTCAAGACCAAGGATCTTCAAACTGCAGTTCTTCATTGCAAATGGATCTCACACCCCACAAGTGCAGCTGCCACACTGAGAAGATGTCAAATGACGTACAGTGAGTTCATGCTGGGCATGGGCTGCTGGTTAATTCAGGTCCCCAGTGGGGGGAAGAGGCAAGAAAACAGGCATGTGTCTGCAGTCATTGCCACCAGCTTGTCTAGGTCTCAGCCTCACGTCTGATCCAGCCGCAGCTGTCTTGAGACCACCGTGAGGCCCCTCCTAGCGCTTCCTCTCCTCTTGGCTTCCCAGGTATAAGGTATGGGTATGATAGCTCTCAAACATTTGAAGAGGTTGATAGGTATCCAAGTGTCAAGAAGGTTGCCTGCACTTGTTGCAAATGTTTCACAGATAGAGCAAGAAGCGTTCCTTTTTATGTGACTTCATACAACCCAAAGTATTATATATGAGTGGGAAATAATGGAGAGGTTTGTATAGTCAGGCTTGCTTATGCTAGCCTTTGCTAGGTAAATGCATGCATTCTCCAGTTACATTACTTTCAAATACTATTTTTGTTGGAAAGGTACAGATATTCAAAGGAAATTCCCCTCCAAGGAAGGGCTTTTTTCCAAAGGCAAATACAAGACAGGTTTCCTGGTTATTCCGAATAGTTGCAAAGTTTTACCAATTCAGTAAATTCAAATTAATTTTGAGATGTTTCTTAAAGAGATAGAAGTCTCCTGTGAGTTTAATTTTTCTTCACAGAAGACACCAGAGCCTTTCTGTTCCCTCAGCTGTATGAGCTACTAGAAACATCAACTGCTTTGACATTACCTGCAGCAGTTATAGCCAGTCATAGCCAGTCATAGCCAGTCTGCCCAGGCACTTTGCTGGGCTATAAAGCCTTCGTGGTTAAATACAGACACAACCATGGGTTCCAGAGTCATTCCAGCCTGCACTGACGGGAGCCTGAGGTTTCTTAAAATCTACCAGGTGCAAATGAGTTACATTCAATAATGAAATCTAACAACTGTCAGATTTCAGATCATCCAGCATGAAAATTCCTCAGTCTACACAACACAAAATGGACCGTACACAAATCCGAGGGGAAAGCAGAAAACAAGCAAGCCGCTCAGTATCTTACATGAGAGCATTTTTATTTTCTTTAAACTGAGACACTGCGCAGCCAGGCATGCAAGACATGGAGCAGCCAGTGATTACAGCACGCAAGTGCCATGCAATAGGACTGGGATTTCATCCCTTCCTCCAAGGCTGTTTGAAAACAGGATGTGCTCTCCAGGGGACCCAGCCAGAACAGCAGCTCTGTCCCCTCTGAAAGCCTGGCCCAGGAGGGCAGGGGAAGGAGTCCTTTTTGCTTACTATCCTGCTGGCCCCGTCAATGTTTTCATGTCAGATGCAAAACAAACTAAGAGGCTTGGAGAGTGCTTTCACTCAGCCTACTCCATGGCCTGAGGACTAGGATCGTCTCCTAGGATGCAGATGTTGGCACTGTGAGTCAGCCCAGCAAAGCAGGGAACAGCTGCCCATCCTCCGGCTATGTGGATAAGCAACTTCACCACCAAATTATTATGCAAAAAGTGGTCACTGGCACCATTTGCTGGGGTTTCCTCTTGTTGTCCCAGAAGTCATAACAGAGAGGAGGGATGCTTCAGTAACTGGATTGCTTCAGGAGGCTGCTAGAACTGCAGACTATCTGCAGTGAAGGCAATACCTAACACAGGAGGGACTGAATCTCTTTTTCCTGCTGCTAGAGGTACCTATGTCTCTCCATTGATGGTGTAGAAAATACAGACATTTATGTTTGTTTGCTTCCTGTTAAGAAGCCCAGAATTTTGGTGTAAGTATTGCCCGAGGTAGACAGGCTGGTTTGATTCGTGCCTTCAACAAGATTGTTCTGAATTGAGCTTTGCTAAAAAGAAAAAAAAAATCCAGAAAATAAATGATTCATAACCTAATTACTCCATGTGGTGTTTAGCAGCTACTTGATGAAAAAAAGGGAGGAGGAGGGAACTACATCTAAACCTTGGATAAACTGTGGAACACTTTGCAAGTTGGTGCTTCACACTCCTTAAGAAATGAAAAAAACCCAGGCTGAGAGTTCTATAAAGGAAGCAGCCGGCTGGTTCAAAGAGCACGGCCAACAAAACTGGCTGGGAAAGCGAGAATGCTGGTTAGTGAATAATCTCATAATTCCAGAATTTATCTTCATCGTGCACCACGGTGAAACCAAGAACTTTCAAAAGCATTGCAACCCCACCCTGAGTAACCAACAGTCCTTTTCTGACACTCACAGAATGAAAACTTAATTCCCAGAATCTGGAATAGCAAACAGCCTGGGGACTGGGGAATGCTCCTGAGATGCCTGACATCCACACTTCAATGATTTCTATCTGCTTATGAGTTGCTTAAACATAGTAAGATAATTTTCAATTAACGCACATTTAAAGGCTGTTCTCTTGCAAAATATCGGTACTGAACACCTGCGGTTGGGCCAAACACACGCTGCAGATCTGAGACCTAAGTCCAATCTCCAACTGTCTCTGATCCTACGACTGTCATTCATGCAAAGAGAAGCAGTCCAAGGAAAGCAGGAAAGACCAATATAGACACACTGACTCTACAGCATGGGACAGACGCTACTGAAGTGCTTGGAAGCACACGAAGCAGAAGGGGCCTTTGAATGGGAGCGTGACCTCCTCAGGCAAGAACCTACCCAACCCAGCAGACTCTTCCTAACCCTTAAGGGGGTTTCTCTGATTTCAAGCAAATTCCTCCCAATACAACATGTTTTTATACTAATGTTTTATCAAAATCTACTTGTAAACTTCTACAGAGAGTTATAAATGCTGATTTGTCAAAGAAACTTCTACAAAAAGATTCAGGAAAAAAAAATCTTATAAGGTAGCACCCTCTGTAATTAGTATAGAGACAGTTGTTAAGTGAAATATAGTAAATGCAACTCAGCTGTGATGTACTCCTTTGCTTGCGCAAATTAAAGTAGCTCTTTGCCCACTGTAACTTCCACTACACGCCAGTCTGCTGCGCAATGACATTCAGCATCAGGGAGGACTTAGAACAATTCCTGACTGCTTTTTCAAGAAATATGAGGTTTGCATTGCTGAGGACTCAGCTGCCTGCCTTGCGGCAGATCCATTTTGGGGTAACGCGGTCTCTGCTGTAGTTATAATCCTTACATAATTTAATATTGTCACAAAAAATGTAACTGAACACTGCATTTCTAAAGATACGTGAGAAGAACATACCTAAAGAACAAGCGCGCTCTGCAAGAACAGAAGAAACGCTGTTTGTAGGGAAGGGTGCCTCTGCTTCTTAGGACTAGCAAATCAAAACAGTCCATGACTTTATTATGTGAAAACATAATAATTACAGGCTGTCCAAGAAAGTAATTATGAATTTGTTTTGGTCTTTACCTGACTGTTCTAGTCAGTTCTGCTATCGGTCTTCAAACTGGATTTTTCCAGAAATTGAAAAATGTCTTCTAAATTAATTTCTCTGTGTCTCTTGCACTTCCCAGTTCACAGGATGCAAGAACATTACCGGACATAAGCAAGCATTGGCCCTCAGCTTTTAGTATTCAGTTAAAGTAGCCCGAAGTGGTTTTTAAGATGCATTCATATTTATGATATTTAGATTAGTGTATTTGCTGGCAAACATAAAAGAAAAGATTATTTGATTTCTGCAGTCCTTGTAATCATTTTCTATTATTTAAGAGCCAACACATTGTTCCTTTAAAATGTAGTAGGTTACAAAATAAGGTCGCCATTTCTTTTTCATTTTCCGGTGAACACAAAAAAATAAACAATTGAAGGCTCCTCTAGTTAAAGCTAAATGCTTATTTTTCTGAACCTGTTGTGGTTCAGATTTTGTTGAACTTCAGCAGAGATTACTGTAACAAATTCTCGCTTGTTAAAAAAAATCCTCATGTGAACATATTTATCATCTGAGGATTTTTCGTTATTTTTATTTAGAAAGGAAGTTCTTGTTCAAGATTATTTCTCTTAAATCTGAGTTAGGCAAGATTTTTATGTGGAGGTATAAATTCTCCAGATGTTTCATGGTAACATCAAGAGGTTAATAGGTGTTTTAGAAATATTTTTAAAGGTTTGTTTGGTGTCATCAGTTGTATTTAATCCCTCTAAGCTAAAGTACCATGAATCAAGGTTTCTCTTACATGCTGTGTCAGTCTGCAACTGAATCTTATAGTTCCATCCCTGAAAATAAATGTTTAACCTACCTGTGCAGCTACAGACAAGCTGCTCATGCTTGCTTTTGCGAAGTATCACTCTTTCATTTTCTACCCAAAGTAAAACTGATAATTTATTAATTTTTCATAGAATTATTCTGAAAAAAAAAAATCAGAAAACCAGCTTCTATGTGTTTTAATTGTTTGGTAACTGAAGATGAATTTTTAGAAATCACATAGAAATGGTGGTGAAATATTAGCCATCTCAAAGGCAGAATGGGAGGAGTTTTTGTATTTCCACAGGCGTCGTTATTGGATTTAATACTGTGACTAATCAAATATGCAAAGGTTTGATTACAACAGAGTGACTTCCATGAAAGCTTCAAAGGAGGACCGAAGACAGGCACTGCTCATACTTCATAATACCACCAGAGGTTTTAAAACAAGAAGTTTTGCATTGTTTCAAGTCACAGATTACTGAAGCAAAATGATAACTTTCTGCAAACCCACAGGACTAACAGTGAGTCCCGCCAGCTGTTGCCAGGGTTTGCAGCGTGCTGCGCAGCCCCTAAGTGGTCATCCAAAAGTGACCCAGCCTGCAGCCTCGGGCCGGGAGGGGAAGGGGGACCCAGCAGGGAGCGGAGCTGGAGCTACCACTGCTTTTATGGGAGAGGTGGGAGCTACTACTGCATCGTTCCTACTAGGTTTGCCAGCAGGGTACAATGAAGCTCTCCCTCTGTAAGGATGGTACCTAAGCAAACCAGTAGCCAAAGAGCCAGTGGGTGGATTTACATACCTAAGAGTTATAATTATTTCCTGTTAGCATGTCAAAACACCGGGCACAAATTCAGTCCCTATTTTCTTTACTAAGCACCAAATAACAAAATGGTGACTAAATTCATGATTTGCCAAGTAAGAGCTTTCTGATTTCTAGTTTTCAAGCACTGTCCAATTAAACTGTTCTGGTACTAAGCTGCGACCAACACGCCTTCATTTCATCTGGCTCCAGATGAATTTGTGACACTTTGTTTCGTCTATTTTCACCACTGTGGTAATAAAGAAGGAAAAAAATTAAAAACAAAATGCTTCCTTGACTAAATATTGTCCAATATCCATTTTGGGTACCTTGAGGTATGCTGGATTTCTATTTAACTACCTGTGAACTAGAGCATAGTTTTGAGTAGCTATTGAAAAGCTTTGTGCTTAGTTTACATTTTGACATGCATGGATTTTTCTTTTAAAAAATAACAACAAACCCCAAAGGTCATTACTAATACCTCTCTTTTTCCCTTGTTTTTGTTTTTTTGTTTTGTTTTTTTTTTTTTTGCTGGGAGGTATCTGATCGCCAATAAAGCAGCAGTTAAGCAAGGCCGGTACCATTTCACCTTCAGAAAGGACCCTGTATCTGACTCTGTGAGAAGATCTTGCTGTTGCCATATTTTATTCCTACAGCGATATATGGCAGCTTTGGTGAGTCTGGGAGCTCTTTCAGACACACAGCGCTTTCACCGTTGACGCATGTTAACTGCAGCATCTGACAAGCACAGAAAAATTCAGTCCCGTCTGAGAAATCCTGGGCAGGGACGGGGGTAGAGGGCAACAGCTCCTGCTTTACAAGGGCTCTCTGCTCCGGTGTCCCATAGGTACCGGACTTGTCTCCTTTTTTTTTTTTCAGTACTGAAGTGAAGCTTTTGTGATTGATGGGGGTGGGCTACAGTGTCACCAGGATGCTAATGCTCAACTCTGCAGCTCTGTTTTAGCAGATCCAGATACACCAATGCCCTTCTCCCAGCATCCATGAGGGACCGGTAGAATGAGGATGACCAGTTGTCATACAGGATACGGATAATTTGGCAATGATGCTGACTAGCAAGCAGGAGCCAGGACATATAATCTTTCCTTTAGGTAAACATGACCCCATTTCTCCTACCAAAATTATTCACAAATTAAAAAAAAAAAGTATTAATCTTGTCTGTGATAAGGAGCTGTTAACAGCTCTTAGGTTTGGGTGTATATGAAATTATAGCTTTTGTCTCTCATGATGATTTCACCAGCTTTGAATTGCCTCTGACCATTAACTAGAAATTCACTTAACCTGAGATTAATCTTGAAAGACAGGAAATGAAAGGTAATGCTGTGCAGGCCTCCCGAGACATGTATTAATCCCAGCCTTTGACACAAACATGGTTTTATATAGCGAAATAACAAATGAGCTATCCTTATCTCCCTGTGAAGTCCCACGTCTGTAGTATTTATCTCAAGAAATCTAGGAAGGAGAAACACTTATCCATGCCCATCACTGACTTTCTCTACTTCACCTTGGAATAAAACTGGAGTACATCATTTCCACTCCATTTCAAAACACGGGCACTCCTGCACGTGAATTCCTAGCAAAATAGCATTTTTCAGGAGGAAGACACAGAAGAACCCAGATGATGCAGTGGCTGCAGATCTTTTACAGGAGGGAAGGCCAAAACACCAATTACTATTTATAAACCTGTAAATGTTCTATGGTCAGCCAACGTCAGAAATTCTCTCTCCCTGTCTAACTGTACAAAAGAAATAAATTAACTGTTGCTGCCTGGGGAAGCCTGAGCCCTCCTTTCTCCCAGCACTTAGAAAACAGTCTGGAAAAACAAGGTAGAGCAAAGAGTTGCCAGGTATCTGGGTAACCAGAGCGCAGAGTCTTCTGTGGTGTCTTCAGGTCCTGTGTAGATGTTTGACTTGAGACTGATGTTACATGCTCATCACAAGGTGGCCGGATTAGATTCTCCTTTCCTTTCAGAATGTTTACATTCATATCCTTTCACCATGATATGAAATACTTTTATGACTCTTCCAGTATACCTGCAGTGCTTGAATAGTTTTGAACTGTTTAAGAGACTTATGAAGTAAAGATACTTAGTACCTTGCCAAGATAGTTGCAGTACCTTGTACTATCACACCTGCTGAGCAATAAGAAAAGCAAGTCGGACTTCTGCTTCGATATATTTCACTCAAGCGGAGACTCACAGAAACGGCACACCCACGTAATTTCAGTGGGAGCTTTGGGACATCTTACCTTTCGTTACACGTTGCAAAAGTTTACCTTTGGCGAGCAAGGAAAGAAGAGGGACTAGCGATGCGCTGCAGTCACCTGCTTTGGCAGGAGCTGATCCCGGTGGGAGCCTGAACGACCCTCTCCCGGCCTCAGGAGCCGGCGGAGCTGGAGCGAAGTGACCCCGGGGACGGATGCTGAGGGGGAGCCCAGCCCGTCCCCGCCGCTCCGCAGGACCCTCCCCTCCCTGCCCCTTTCCAGTCCGCCTCCAGGTCTACCCGGGGTCACTTCGGCCGGACGCTTACCTCCGCCGCCCACGCCTGCCCCCGCAAACCGGCGTGGAAAAGCGGGGAGCGGCTCCCCGTTTCCCCGGGGTCTCCGAAGCAGAGACCCGCTCAGTGAGGGGGGGCACGGGACACCCCCACGCCGCTGCACATGCAACGCGTGTCCGTGGATGCCCTCCACCCCGATAGCCAGCCGGGCTGCGGGCGGCTTTTCCCCGGGAGGCGGGAGGGGGACGGCGCGTCCCCGCGGGCTCCGTGGGGGGCTGAGCCCTGCGGGGTGCCGGGGGGTTCCGGCTGAGCTGCGGGCCCGACCCCTCGCTTTGCCTTTTGCAAGCACAGTGGTCCCTTCGGACGATGATTTCAGCAACCCGAGATGTGCGGAAGGAGGAGACTCCCTTCGCCGCAGCCACCCCCACGGGTGCGCGGTGGGACAAGTGCCGCCGGCCTAAACGTTAAGGCCGGATCTGCTGGTTGCAGCCCCCCCCCGAGAGGGCCAGCCCGGGGCGGGGGCCGCCCACGGAAGGGGGGACACACACCCGCCCCCCCCGGCTTTAGGCACCGTGATAACGGCACCGCGCTCGTACCTCCCCGTACACCCAAAACCCGGGGGGGGGGGGGGGAAGGGGGGCTCCAGGTGCCGTAAAGCCTAGGCAAGGGTAGGGGTGCCCCGCAAGACCGAATCACCCCTCCGTGAGGGGCCCGCTCCGGAGCGGTCCCGCAGCCGTGACCGCCAGGTCCCCCAGGAGCACCCTGCCCCTCTCCCCGGACCCCTCCTCCCTGCCCCGGGAAAACACCCGCCCCCCCCCCCGCGCCTCCCCCCGCCCCGCGTCCCCCCTAACCGGAGAGGACCCCCGAGGCCGCGGGAGGTGAGCGGGTCCGCCTGCGCCTCCCGGGGGGCAGCACCCGGTTTTCCCCGCCCGTTTCTGTTACCCCCAGGGGCGTTACAGCCCCCCTTGGCCCCGGCACCCCTCGGGTGCCCACCAACGAGCGGGCTCGGCTTGGCAGAGTCTGCGGAGCAGCTAATACCATAACAACCCGGCTTTGATCAATCCGAACTAATTACCCCTCTTAATTAAAGTCTTTAGCGGTTGTTTCAGTGTTTTGGCAGGGGAGCGGCGGAGGTTCGCCGTTAGCGCCAGCGCCGCTCTCCACGCCCGGCCCGGGGCCGCCGTCACGCGTGTGCAAATATTTATTTCCACCAGGTCAACGAATTCTCTTTTTTTTTTTTTTTTTTTTCTCCACGTGCAAGAATCAAACCGAAATTTAAATCCGTACATAGCGAACCACCTCTGTCCATATAGATACGATATTCAGGGGGGAGAAGGAGAGGAGGAAACCAAGAACGGGGAGGGGGGGGGGAATAACCAGCAGGCAGCGGAGGCAGGGCAGGATCAACACAATGGGAATATATATACACATCGAAATAATTAAGTGGTGCAGCGTTCCCGGCTGGGGTAATACAGATCCCAAATAAATACCGCAGAAATTGGCTTGGCGCTTTTTCTTTTTTTTTTTTTTTTCTTTTTTTTTTTTTTTAAACCATCTCTCCACCTGAGATGCAATGACAACAACAAAAAGAAGTCTTTAAAAACCACAAAAATAATTAAAAAAAAAAAAAAAAGAGGAAACAAGCAGTCCCATAAACGTTAGTGCCGATATAGAGCATAATAATACACAAAACGGCTTAACAGGTGCATGCAAAGAGGCGGGCGGCGGCGGCGGGAGCTGCCCCTCAGGGCTGGAGCGGCGGCGGGCCCTGCAGCAGCGGCCCCGGGGCGGGGGGCGGCTGGTCGGGCCCCCCCAGCTCGGCGGGGGGCCGGGGCAGTCCCAGGGCGCTGTCGTGCAGCTTGCGGACGTGCTTTTTGAGGTCAAAGTTCCTGCAGAAGCCTTTGCCGCAGGTGGGGCAGGTGAAGGGCTTCTTGTCGTTGTGGGTGTGCATGTGGAAGGTCAGGTTGTACACCTGGTGGAAAGCCTTGTTGCAGATATTGCACTTGAACTGCTTCTCCCCGCTGTGAGTCAGCTTGTGGTTTTTGTAATTGCCTGGGAACGAGACGGGAAGGGCAAAGGGACCCGGGGCTGAGAACTGGACGCTGCAAAGAGGAGAATGACACACAAAAAAAAAAAAAAAGGCCGAAAACAACAAAACCCTGTCCCGCCCGCCGACCTCCATGCAAACCCCCGCCTTCTCCCCATCCTCCCCGCGGCTGTTCCTCTGACGGACGACGGGAAGGGAGCCATCGAATAAACAAACAAATAAACAAACAAAAAAATCATATCAACTGCAGAAATACCCCCCCCACCCCGGCTTTTGCTATCCCAGCAACACGGGGAGAAAAACCAGCCAAACTCCTGCGGTCGGAAGGGAAAAAAGGGCTGCGAACTCGTTTGCCGCAGCGCGCTGGGCGTTGCAGGGCGCGGAGATGGGCGGGAGGGCGGCCCCCGCGCCCCCCGAGCGGCCGCCCTGCCCCGCTGCGCGGGCCCTGCCGCGGGAAGCGTGTCGGGGCTGGCCAGACTTAAAATTAACCTAGATCACTAATAACAGAAATTAAAACCAAAATCATCTTTCCCGCCCCATCGCAAATTGTCCCGACGCTTGACCTCGCCTCGGGGGGCCCCGGGCAAGGGAGGGGGCGCTGGAGACCGGTACCTTTCTGGTGAAATCCTTTGCCACAAAATTCACAGACAAAAGGTTTGTAGCCGGCGTGTATTCGCGTGTGCGTGTTCAGGGTCGAGCTCCGGTTAAAGGCTTTGCCGCACTGGTTGCACTTGTGTGGCTTTTCCTGGAGGGAAGAAACGCCGGGTCACGGCTTGGTTTGCAGGGGGGGGGGGTTTGTGCTGGTTTGCAGGGTTTGGGTGTTAGCTGATGGCTCGCCATCGCCTCGCCCCGCTGCCAGCCCGGGGCACCCCGCGGTACCCCACCGCGCGTGGGGCAAACGAAATCCCCCAGCGGTTCGGGCTCAGCCGCCCCCCGCGCCGCGGCCGGACAGCGCCGGGCTCCCCAAAAAGCGTGAGCGAAGGGGTCTCGGGGAAGGAGGGAGGGAGGGCTGGAGGCTCACCTGGGTGTGGATGATCTTGTGCCGGCAGAGCGTGCTCGCCTGTCTGAAGCCCTTCCCGCAAACTTTGCAAACAAAGGGTCTGGCTCCCGTGTGCACCGGCATATGGCGAGTTAAGTTATAATGTGCATTAAATACCTTGAGAGTGAAATCAGACCGAAAAAATAATAATAAAAAAAAAGCGATTAGAAGGCGAGAGCGCCGAGGGGAAGCCGTCGTTTAAAAATAAAGCAAGCAAGCGCCCGACAAACCGGCGGACAGACGGACGGGGGTAGGAGGCTGGGGAAGCAGGGGGAAGGGAGGCGGGCTGCCGCTCTACTTGCCTTTCCACAAACTTCACACGTGAAAACTTTGGGCTTGCTGCTCGGGGAGCCGCGGCTGAACTCCGAGGTCTTGTAGGCGATTTTTTCCGAGAGGATCTGAGCGCTTTCTTTCATGTAATGCTGGAGCTGAGCCTGCGACAAGTCCTTGAAGGCTACCCCCGCCGGGTACTTGTCCACGGCCGGCAGCACCAGCTTGTTCCGCTCCGCCAGGTAAGCCTTGGGCTGGGGGTGCAGGGGGGAGCTGAGGAAATAAGAAGCCACCGGGTGGATGTTGACACTGGAGGACGGGTGACAAGGGCTGTCGCCTCGGTTGAAATAGCACAGGGCTCCCATGGCGTGGAAGGAGGAGTGATTGACCACTCGGGGTCTTACCAGTTTGTACTGCTGCAAGGGCAGGGCATCGCGGGGGAAATCTCCTTTCAAGCTCAGGGCACAGTTCAAGAGATCGCCGCAGCTAAAGGAGGGCGAGGAAGAAGAGTCTAAATGAGCCTTCCTGGGTTCCGCTCCGGCCACCGCCGCTTTGGGCAGGGGGTCGTACGCCACCGGGACAAAGGGGATCATGCAGGGGATGGAGGAGTTGAGGTGCAGCGGGTGCTTGGGGTCGCCTTTGGCCACCGAGCCGTGGAGGAGCTGCGGGACGGGGATGGAGCGGGGCTCTGGCGTCCGCGCCATGATGCGCTCAATGGAGAAGGCGAGGGGCTTGGGCGTGCTGATCATGTTGCTCCTGGCAGACAGGCTTTCTCTGGCCGGAGGAGTCGCTAGGATTTTGGTCGCCGTGTGGTGGCCACTATTGTCCATGGCTGGGTTGGATTTGTTCGCCCGGTTTGAGCCGCTTTGGTAGACGCCTCTTTTTTTTTTTTTTTTTTTTTTTTCTTTCTTTCTTTCTCCTTTCCTCTCTCTCCTCTCCCCCGTCTCTCTCTTTCACTCTCTCTGCCCCTTTTCTTGTCACTGATCTGCAAGGAGGGAGACCAGCGTCGCCGCCGCCACCATCCCCAGAGCCTCCGCCGGCGGAACCAGCCGTCTCAGTCCAGTGGACTCATGCCAGACCATCACAGTTTACTTTGGCGCACCAATGACTCGGGACAATCGCTACTTATTTCTATCAATAGAAACTGTTGTGTCAATAACGCAGCCAAGATCTCGCCAATCGTTAACTTCCAAGAGGAGAAGGTAAACTAGATAATTGCTCAATTCGCTTCCAACAGTCAACAGGAAAAGTTTCCCCCCCTCCCCAGTAAGCGGCTACTTTTCATTGGCGCCAGCGCCTCCCCCGCCCAGGGAAGGAGGCGTCTCTCCCTCCTTCTTGCCTCTCTCCCCTCTCCCTCCCTCCTCTTTTTTTTTTTTTTTTTTTATTATTATTATTTGCAATCTGCTTAACCAGGCTTTAGAGGCCAAGCAAATCCGAGATCAATTTTCTTGTTTGGCTTTAAGTGACATCATCTAAAATCATTGTCCAAGTGCTAAATAGGGATGTGAAACCCAATTCAAGGGCAAGCGCCAGGGTATTTGTCAAACGAGGTGCTGCAGAAGGAGCGGCTGGAGGGGAAGCTGTTTTTTCCCTTGCCACTTTCCAGCCCGAGCTCTCTTTGTGCGTGGAGGTGGGGGTGTGTGTGTCTGAGGGAGGGAGGGAGATGGCTGCTTTTGCTCCTGGGACTGCTCCTGGCCTGCTCACTGCTTTAAAGAACGAGGTCAGGTGGCGGTGAGCTTTTGGAAAACACACTAAACAAATGAGCGGGGAACTTGTGACAAGCAGACGGCGGGAGCGACGCGCGGGGATGCAGGAGCTGCCCGGGCCAAACCCAACGAGTGCTTGTGAGCACAGGGATGAATCCAGCCCTGGGGCTGGGGAAGAGAAGGAAAAGGAGGTAGGAAGAGGGAGTGCCTTTTAAATCTGAAGCACTATTTAGATCGTATATAAAGTAACCTGCACATACACTAGGTATAGCTTCTCTGTCCTTAAATAACACACGCGCAACACAAATACCGAACACTCAGGGTCGGTATAGATACACGACGGAATATACAGCAGACACGCTGCCTATGGGTATATAAAATAGGTGTATATATAGGTGTAACAGGTGCGCTCCCCGCGGATTTAAGCGAAGCTTGGCGGAACCTGGTCCAGACAGGTGGCTCCAAGGCCCCGCGTGTCTGTACTTGGAGCGAAGTGGGAGGTCGGGGAGAGGAGAAGGGCAGCAGTGGATGAGGGCCTTTCTGTGTGCACCCCCTGTCCCACCACCCCACAGCTCGGGGGCAGAACAAGCACCCCTTCCTCCCACCGGCCTGGGGTTCCCTTGGCTGGTGACTGAGAGGCCGCTACCGAAATCCTCGGGAGCAGCCGAGGGTCCCCCCACCCGCGGCAGCGGGCGGCCGGCGGGGCACGGCGGGGAAGGGCCCGTCGCTTTCCCCGGCGGAGGGGCCCACGGGGGACGCTCCGCTCCCGCGGCCCGGCACTGCCCTTCCCCGGGGGAGGGAGGAAGGACGTCCCGGGTCTTGCTAGTGGAGAGCAGCCTCCGGCGAGGCGGGGGGGCCCGGACCCCGCTGCTCGGGCACCGGCCGGGGAGCCTGCAAAAGGCTGTCTCCCCGCAGCCGCCTGGCCCGGGACAACCCGCCTGCGGGGAGGCGGGAGCAGCGACGACGGGCTGGGGTCCCGAGGAGGGTTGGGGGATTGGGGGATGCAGGGGTGCAGAGAAGCATCCTTGCCCTCGGCGCTGTGGCCGGGCCGATGCCGCCCTGAGTCACCGTGGCCCCGTTTGCGAAGGACAAGGCATGAAAGTCCCTCCGCAGCTTCGGGAGCTGCCGTGCGAGCACGGGGGAGCTGCGGGGGGACGGAGGAAGGGGTGCCCCGCCGTCCCCGGGACGGGCTGTCCGGCGGTGGGCCGTGGCCCGGGCACCCCTGGCCGCGGGGGACGCCCTCCGCACGCCCCGCACGCCCCCCGTGTCCATCCACCACGATGGGTGGCGGTGTGAAGCCCCTAATTGCTGCCCCGAAGCGGGTTGCTAGAGCCTCCCGCTGCTCTTACCTGCTGCTTCCCGCACCGGCACCGCCAGCCCGGCTGTCACCGACCGGGGGGGAGGCGGCGGGGTCCCGGGGGGAGGCGGCGGGGTCCCGGGGTGGCCGGAGCCCTAACACCCCCCCTTTCCCCGCGCCGTGCTCCCCGCTTCTCCTCGGTGTCGGTGTCTCTCGCTTATTTTGTGTCTGCCGGAGGAGAGTTTCCTCCTTCAGAGCAATTTACATTTAATTCAATCTCGGCAAATTTCCTCTTGATTGGTGCTGAAGAAGGGAATTATTGTTGAGTGGGTTTTAGAGGCTTCAAATCCCATATACTTAATATGTTAACAGCTTGCTCTTAACTGGTCTTTTTGGGATTGACTTTTTGACATGTGTTTGAAAGTAAAATATGTAGTGTCATTTGAGCAGGGTAAATATCCCAAAGCAGCAATTACAGCCCTGCCATTACGATCATACTGGCCTCCTCAATACCGAGATACACTCCTGAGGAAGCCGGAGCTTTAGTATTCGTTACTTCTTTGCGGATACGCCTCCCTTTCTTTCCGTTCCGCACACAGAAACTTATGTTCGTGTCTAATTATTAAATGGCGATCTAAAGGTCATATTTTTAATTTTTTAAAAAAATTTTATTGTTTTGGGGAATTCCTTCTGTTCCGCCTCAGAGACGGACCCTTGCTGGAGTTGCCCGCTAGACTTAGTAAGATCAATGTCGAGATATATATATTTTTAAAGTCCTGTCCCGCGCTTTGCCCTGCGCTCGGACCGCGTCTTTTCAGCGACGTTGCAGAGCTGCCGAGCTGCAAATATCGTGCAGCCCTGCCGCTGCGGGCAGGGTTTCTGCGTTTGGGTTTTTGCGTTTGGGTTTTTTTTGTGGTTGTTTTTTTTTTTTTTTCTTCCCCGAGGCAGAGAGATTTACGGCCTCCGAGGGTGGCGAACAGTAATCTCTTGGCCGGTTACTTTTTGGAGGGGGCACTGGGGGCTGCCGGCTGGGTGCCGGCCCCTCTCCCGAGGTCCCGAGTGCCGGCCGAGAGGGCCGGCGGGGGAAGGAGCGGGCCCGCCGGCCTCCCGGCGTTACAAACCCTCGGAGGAATTAAGGGCAAAAGTTTTGCTTCGAGTTGATTTCGTGTTCTGCCCGGGAAAGCTGCTGTTCTCTTTTTCCCCGTAATCGGTTTTGCGTTTCATTCGCTCCTAAGCTATGTTCTTGATATTGCTCACTTGCGTTATTATCATAACGTATCTCCGCATGCACTCAAAAATCCGAGTCACCGGCGAATTCATCTCGTCGTCAGGATTACTCCAATCCGATCCCAGAGGCGATTAGTGGGAGGTAAAATACCGCCCGAAGCCTAATCTTTAATTTCTTCCTCTTTAATAAAATGAATAATTCCGTTGCGTTTTTAAGTAAAAAACGAATTGAAAAGGATAATCACTCCGCTAACCTTCTGCTGCGCGTATTAATCTTTTCCTGGAAGTGTTTTAGCGCAGCCCTCCCGCTCCGTGCGCTCCGAGCCTGCCCCCCACGCGTGGGGAAGGGGCCGGGCCCCGGGGCCGTTCGCCTGGGCCGGTTTAGTGTGGAAGGAGCCGGGAGGTCGCGGAAAACACTTCTGGCCGCGGCCCCGGCCGACCCGACGGCGCCCGGTCAGAGCCTGGTCGCGGCTGTGGTTATTGGAAGAACCGGTATGAAGAGTGCCGACACCGGGGATGGGGTAAAGCCGGGGTTTGCTCTCCCTAAACGCCCCTCCGAGCCGCCCCTCCGAGCCCCCAGAGCCGGCGGCTTTGAGAAGAGGCGAGGCACCCCCGGCACGGGACTAAAGCTCCCGCCGCCCCGTGCGCTGCCCCCGGCTTGCTAAAACTCGGAATTAGCGCCTGGCTGCTGGGCTCGCCGCTGTTTCCCACTCAGGGCTTGTTTTTCACCTGAAGGGAACTCGAAATATAAACAGGGAGGGGGGAGAAGAGTAAACGCGGGGAGGGAGGGGGGGTTAAGGGGGAGCAGACCCAGGATTACCAGGATGGTGGGCCAGCCGCGGTGCCCGTTTATCAGCCGTCCTTTTCGGTGGGAACCTGCGGGCTCTTGGGCTTTGCCGGGTTGGTTTAAGTTGTACCACTTCGGCGTTTTCTCCACTGACATTTTCTTCGGGGGAAATCTCTCTCTATATGTGCATATACCTCCTGAGACTACGTATAGTCTCCCCATACAGTGAGTGCGTGTTGGCATCCCTCTAGATCTGTTCCTCCGCAAGGAAAAGAATAAAATATTGCTATTTTTAAGCGAATCCATCACAAAGGAAAAAGAGTTGACACCGACCCGCCAAACACAAGTGTTGCCGGAGGTAAAACAAAGTTTGATAGTACGGCACCTCTCGTACAGACCCCTCCAAACCGAAACCCAAAGGGGTGCGAATTAAGCCTTTTCACGTAGCCAGCCTTTAATCACATATCATCGAAATTACAAGTGACCCTCTACAGCAGCGCTCCCGGCCCTCCCGTAATTCATGCAAGCGATTTGCCTGAGTGTGCCAGCTAGGATGGCGAACCGCGGCGATCCCGCCTAATCTAATCAGCCCGCCTGCGAGGGGACCCGGCGGTGTCACCGGCTCCAAAGGGCCCTTGGTGAAAGTGGCTGGGAGGGGCCAGCGGCAGCCCGAGCCATGAGTGACACTTTCTCATTTGTTCCTTTCCCTGTTCAACAAATGTTTAGCCCCGTTGCTGCTAAATGAACGCTTTGCGCTCTTTGGCTCGGGGAAGCTATTTATTTTTAAGATTCCTGAATAGGATCAGCAGCAATTAACTTATTTTTGTTTCTATTTTCTCCCAGCGTATTGGGAGCTAACCCGGAGCAAAGCAGAGAGCTGGCGGGCTGCGCGGGCACCCGTGTGCTGCATCCCGGCGCCGGAGCACGCCGGGCTCGCCGTGCCGGCGGGAGGAAGGTGTCCGCCATCGCCGGGCACGGAGCCGGGGCAAGACCCCGCTGGCCCGCGGCGGCGGCCGTCTCGGTGTACCCGCTGCCGAGAGGGAGGGAGAAGCCAAGCGAAAAACGCGAGCCTAAGGACGGGAGCGGGAGCCGTGCCCCTGCGGCGGCCGCAGCCGGACGGCGCCCGGACGGGGCTCCCCGCCGCCCCCGGCTGCTCGCCCCGCACCCCCCAGCCGGGCACGGACACCGGGGACAACCGAGGGATCCTCGGGGCTGGGGGCGGACGGCAGCATTCTCCCTAGCGCCAAAAACTTAACTTTGACGGTTGTTGGGGTTTTTTGTTTGTAGGCGCTACTAGAGCAAAACGCGCCCGTTTTGCCGGTGGGAGCCCGGCGGGGGCGGGGGCTGGACTGGGCACCCCCGGTCGGCCGGGGTGTCTCTGCGGGTCCCGCGGGGGTCCCGGGTGCCGTCCCTTTCGCACAAAGCCGGCCCAGCCCCCCCTCCGCAGGAGGGCCCTCCCGTCGCTGCCGGCGGCTCCGCGCCCCTCCGCCCTCACTCAAACGCTTGACCCAAAGCCCCTTGGGAGGAGGCGTATCGGGCACTCCCTGTGCGGGCAGGCTCACCGGCAGCCCACCCCGCAGCCCTACGGCCCCTCCCCGGCACCCCGCGCTCATTGTCGCGTCCCGCGTGGAGCCGCGCTCGCTGCCCACGCAGGGTGCTCCGACGGCCCTCCGCGCCGGGGGTCTGGTGTGTCCCAGGAGGAGCTCTAGGCAAGCCTGGAAACACCCGGGCCCTCACCCGAGATCCCCCCCGGGACCCCGGGAAGCAATGAGTGGGTGCCGTGTCCCCGGGGCCAGGGAGGGAAGCCTTTCCTCGGGGCGCCTTTGCTGAGCACCCGCTCCCCCAGCGGCCACTCGCCCCCCGGCCCGGGTATAGCGCTCCCCGCAAAGCCGCCCCGGCGGGGGCTGCCCGCTCGCTGCTCGGGGTCGGATTTAAAGCGCGGGGCAGCTCTTCAAGGTCGAGTCTTACCGGCGGGGAACCGCCCGTGCGGGCGCAAACGGTGGTTTGCGGGGCCGTGGGGTGCCGTGGGGATGCCATGGGGGGCAGCGGCAGCCGCGGGGCAGTGCAGCAGGGACCCTCTTGGCCTCGGCAGCGGCGGGAGGGCTGAGCTCGGCTGGAGGCGGGGGGCTTTGTACCCCAAAGCCGCCCTGCCGCCCTGGCCCATCGCCTCCTTGGCCAGGGGAGAGGGGGAGCCACAGTCGTGTAGGGCGAGCTCTTAGCGCCGGGGACCCGCGCCCCGGCGGCGGGGGAGCCGGCAGGGACAGGGCTGGCAGGGACGGGGCCGCTTTCCCGCCCCGGCCGTGCCTTTGCCTGGTTCGGCTTCAGCCGCCCCTTTTATGCCACAAAGGTGCCGGGGGATGAATTAAACGAGAACCCCTCCTGCCCCCTTGCTAAGGGCTCCCTGCGCTCCGCCCCCCGCGCAGCCCCGGGAGCGAGCGGCGGGAGCGCCGCTGGCGCCGCGCACGAAGGCGGGCAGCGGGAGGGGCTGCTGGCCTCTCCCGGGCCGGCACACACCTCCGGGGTGCGCTGAGCTTTTAGGCAGGTAAATCCAAGCGCACCGGCGGCCCCCGCTTCCATGTCGGCGGGGTCTTGCCGCGGCTGCTGGCGGCGGCGGCGCCCGGCTCCGAAGCTGTCACACAGATACTCGGTGGCCTTCTCAAGCTCGGCGTTGGTTCACGGTTTCACAATTTTAGTTACTAAGAAAAATAGGTGAATTAATAAGAAATGGAATGACCTTTGGAGCGCTGTCATTTCTGTACCTGCCTTCCTGTGATGTCCGCTGTGCTGCCTTGCTAATAATAACAACTTTTCACATACTTTGTGTCTGAGTTAATTTATCTGAAATCACTAACATCTTGTAACTTCTTCATGGTTACATCATCTTTTTTTTTTTACTATTTCCATACTCATCCCAATCTTACTGACAGATGTGTCTTGCAAGTACTGTGCACAGATGAAATTGTATAGCAAAGTGCTCGACATATGGGGTGCACACGTATCACACTTCATGAAATTTGAGTAACTCAGACCCACTTCAAACCACAAAAATTCTTTTTTTTTTTTTTTTTTAAATTTTATTATGTCAGGGCACAGAAAGAGCTGACTGCTCCCTAAGGGACAGGGAGCGGGGGGCAGTCCCCAGGCTGGCAGAGCAGGGCCCCACCAGCCAGGGCTGGTCCCACCACATCCAGCCAGGGAGCAGGGCGGGCTGGGGCAGGGGGAGGGGTGGTGGCAACCCAGAGTCCAGATCACCGACATGTTTGTGATGATCAGGAAGGTCTGGAGTCAATCCATGGGTCCAGGTCTGGATCAGCAGGGCCCATAAGCAAGCACCATCAGGGCTGTGGCGGAGAGAGAAACCAGCACTCCTATTCCATCGCTGGGGCAGAGACTGAGCTGAGGTGGAGTTCCCGGGCAGAGGCTGTGGGTGGAGGGCCCAGGCGAGGCCTGTCAGGAACATGATGGCCTGTGAGTCTTCTTGAGACCCTGACAGGTGAAATTACTATAACCTACTCTGTAATTGTCCAAATTGATAGGGAGAGTTGTTTGCCTTACAATGAAATCCTTCTTGGTGTGGGGACAACTCGGGACAGAGGACAAGCCCACAGGGGAGGTGAGGGTAAATCAGCATGTTTCCCACAGGGCTTATGGCTAGCAGGGCTGGGCAGAGGGGTTACTGCCAGGTCGGTCTCTGCCAAAGGACAGTTGGACCCCTCACCTCCTGGGCTGTGCTGGTGACAGCCACTTCTGTCCCAGTGTTTCTAGCTCCCACCCAGGTCTCCACACTGTTAGTGACTTGCTAGGGACAGCGTTTTGGTATCACTTCCTACTCTCATGTCACCACAGAACTTTAAAAATCTCCTCCTGCCCTCTTCTCAGGAGGGCCCTGCATGGACCTGGCATGCCCCTGCACTGGGAGGCCTCACAGGAGCCACAGGGCCGTCACGGTGACACCTGCCTTCACCTGTTTACAGCTGGCTCCTCGGCAGGGTCTCAGGAATGTAAAGACAGTGGGGAGAGGGCAAGCTGGGGGACATTTGCAGAAAGAAAGCTCCCTCTGGGCCTGACTGGCACTGATCTCTCTGCTTCATTGGGTTTGGGAGCTGGGTGTTACGCTGGGCAGCCTGGCTTCCTCCATACCCCGCTGCCTGCCACAGCCAGACTGGAGCCAAGGCTGCAGCTCCTGGCCTGGCAGGCTACCCCTTACCGAGCCTGGGTGTCAGCCACAGCCCTGCCTGGCCCTCCAAACGCCATCAACTTCCACGCACCACCACTAGGATGACGGACTGGAAAGGGGTATGCAATTACTTCACTGCTATTAAAACCTAAACCAGCAAACCTCCCTGGGAGTCTGGGAATGGTGGAAAATACTGCTGAGGCTCCCTGTGCTCCCTCTAGCCCAGCAGAGCTGGTAATGTGAACGCAAGGTAATGGAGGGGCTGCGCTGTGTGTGCCCAGCCCACCCCAAAACATGGATTGCACTGCAGCCGCACACATTGTGGGGCGTGGGGTGCCTGCACCCCTGCTCTCCCAGCCTCCTCGGGCACCTCTGGGCGAGCACTCAGTTGGGGCATGAAGAGCTGAGACAAACGGTCTTCCTCACTAGTTCCCATTTCTTCCTTTTTGCTGAATTCACCTCAACTCACATGCAGATGAGGAGGCTGGTTTGCTGCAGGAAAGAATTGCCACTTTGGGTTTCTCCCTAGACAGCTAGGAAGAAGTGTAACTTGCCCTTCCCTGCTTCGCCGAGCTTCCAAGTGTGCTGAAAAACACTTTCCTTGCAGCTCTCGTTCTCAGTTCCTGCAGCCCCGTGTGATTGCGACAGACCCCTGAAGTCCCGTGTTCTGTTCTTGCAGGGAAACTTCATGCCAGCCTCGTAAATCCTCAACGATCCATCAGCGAAGCCCTTCAGGTATAACCCTATGGCACAACAAGGACCACAGCAACCTTCCTTGCTTTTTTGGGTATCCTCTGTGTTCCTTCTGGTTTTGTCTACAGAAATCCAGGAATTAGTAATATTCTTACTAAAAATGAAAAAAAGCTCATTTTTTCCTAAGTTGTGTGACTTTTGGCTGATGAAAATCTGAATTCCTTCCAGCTCATATTGAGGGTGTAGAAAAACGGGCAGTGGGCACTGTCTGTTCATCTGCCAGTGAGGGGTTTTGTTCGCTTTTTTCTTTATCAAGGCATCGTGTCCTTGGATATTTGTTTGCTATATCTATACCCCTGCCCTATAAAATAAATATATTTGCTATAAATCACTATGGAAACGAAATACAATCTTTCAAACAACTTGTTCTCATGAGGAATCATAAAACGGTTCAAATGGTTTGAAATATTGAAAACATCTTTTAATTGTAGAATTCTATACAAACTTGGGTAGATACAGAAGTGGTCACGACAAAATGTGTTCTTATTGCCTGAAATTTTTCACAGAAATAGAAACATTGATGGCAAGCTTACTGACATCCAACATGATGAGATATCTTTAAACTTGCAAAATGAATAGACACAACAACACTCCTAAGTAGTTTGTATGCGTTTGGCTGTCCTTGAAGTCCTACTACTTATATACCGACCTCAAAATACAAAGAACCGAGATTAAAATTTTTAATGCACATCACATAATAATGTAAAATTAAGCACAAAAAAAGGTAAACAAAGTGTAATCCTGAAAATACACGATTTTTTTACCTAGGGCACTGACTTATTCCAAGAATGATTTCCTGTATAGTTGCGTTTTAAGTGAGGCACACATTTTGTTTTCTGCACAGGACATCAATATCTGATGGAGATACAAGAACGAATGGTAACAAACAAAAGGGAGAGAAACGTAATCACAAGTGGAACTCAAACTCCATGCCAGTGTTCTTGCAGCCCTAAGCAAAGCTATACATTAAAATATGCTACAACCATTGTTCTCAAAAAGTCCTTGGCACTTTTCCTCTGATAATCTTACTTTCAGGTTTTTTTAGAAAAATGGAGCAAATTACATTTCTGCACCTATATCATAAGGCAAAACTATAAATGCAACTACAAGGACAAGTTACCAAAAAAACCCCAAGCCAAAGATAACCCCCACCCTCAGACCATCACTCCCGAACTCCAAATGCTTCGTGAAATAACATCATCCTTCTTCCTCATCACTGTCTTTCATAGTAATGCCCTGAAGTCCTCCCGCATCCGTGACGGAGACTGTGGCTTCCTCTACGGTCAGACGACTGTGAACGGTATCGTAGGTTTTACTGTTCAGCGTTCCCTCCAGCACGCCTTGCAACCTGAAGTCGCGGTAGGTTTTCTGCAGCAAAAATAAAACATCCTGAAGTGGACTCGAGGAAGTCTGAGCGGTCGTCCGCTATCCACTGGCCATTTCTAGCGCGCCAGCGAACAGCTTCGCTGCCCCTGCAGTTAGGGACCTATCATCTAGGGTTTGCTAAAGATTTTGCGGGCTTAGTTTCTGGGCTGCATGAAATATCTATAAACTCTACAGAGTTTTACAAGCCGCACTTTGATGGTCACTCCTTTAAGGGATTGTGTTTTGTACGACACTTCTGTAACTGTATGCTGATTTCTCAGCAACTTCCATTTGTCTCATTTATTCAATAAGAAACCAACAAAGAATTTTTCTAACCGCATATTGAAATGTGACCGGCTACAGGTAGTCCTGTCCTTTCACAGAAAATGTAAACGTCTGACTCTTTCCCTGTAATATGATTTTGTTTGCATTTATCTTTAAATTTATATGCCAAATGTGGAAAAATAAAATAAATTTTAGATTATATTCTACAATGTAAACGTTTCTCAGGCGACTATTTCAGTCACTTAATTTACATTCTAATTCATCTACGTTTTGACTCACATATACATCTTTTTTTTCCCACTTTGTTTCCCCGGTATCCAGCCTTCCCGTGAACCAGTAGATATGACTTTCTTCTTTACTTGCTATCAAGTAAGTATTGCTTTATTCACTGATGCTGTGTTCAGGTGAGTGTATGGAAAAATCATCTATCTTCTTAAGTTGTAACACATTTGAAATAATCTTTCCTGAAGTTAGCCTAAAAGGCTAAGAAGGACAAGTTGATCTAGCTAGTTTCTTATTTTGTGTACACTGTTGCTACGTGTTCCCAATGTTTATGGAAGAGAATGTGGGAAAAAGAAAATGGAAGAGAATTAAGGCCTCTCAGGCCCGTTCGTTTGCCAGAGGAGACTGCACAACCCTTAGAGAAAGAAAAGGGAAAAGAGCTGATCTTGTTTCACTCAGTACTTCAGAGAACTGCAAAAGACACCTCTCAAAATGGGTAACATTCAGCTGGGAGAATTTTTTCTGCCACTATCTGTGATGATTATTTAAACCTTGTTTGAATCACTGCAACTGAGATTTATTTGACTTTCATAGGCCAACTTCAGAGTCAATGGATGCAGCTTATGTTTTGCTCACACACTCCTGCGAGTACCCTGCCTGGTCTTTTTCAAGTGTCACCATTGCATTCCCTTTTTATAACACCGTGCATTCAATTTCCTTTTATGCTGTTAACAGGTCCTACAGCAATTTCTTTCAGTTTTACATTGTATTCCTCCCATTCTCAGACCAGCACTCTGGGGTTCAGTCATTGCTCTTCTCTTGACATACGTTTGCAGGATAATAATGTTCACTTCCAAGCTTAATTTTTTATTTCTCCCTAACTTTCCTCTTGGTCCTTGACCCTTCCTTAGTCACATCCCTCTGCACGTGTCTCAGACATCTAATGATACCTTTATGCCATCATAAGGCTTTAACGGGAACAAAACATGTTTCTTCTTCTGGTTATTCTTCGTAATACCACTACCTTTGCTGCATCCAAACATGAAAGAATCATCTATTTCTTACTCAGCCCATGCCCCTTAAAAATGACCTCCTACTTATTTTTTGGAATATTTTCAAGAGATGACAGGGGAGGGGCAACACCGCCTCCCAGTTCTTCCAAAAGCAATCAGAAAAGTGCCTTCATTCCCTCTAGAGTTTGGAGGAACTGTGCATCCCCACATGCCGCTCCCCAGCTGGGCTGCAGCAGTGGACGCTTCTTACGATACTCTGCTTGAACCATTGTTTCTTATTTCCCAGCAGTCTCCCGTTTGCCGAGTTCCTGTTTTACCAGTTCTGTCTTCTTCACCCACCAAAGCACGGGTGGACAAGATTTTGTCTTCCATTGACCTCTATGATTAACATCCTCTTCTTCAATCTTCTGTATCCGCAGAAGGTGCCATGGAATTTGTGTGCAAAGCAAACCAGGTGCACGGGCATAGAAAGGCTACCACCATCGCCACTGGGAGCCTGCTTCCTTTGAACAGGGCTAACCAGCATGCCAGGCTGCGGAGGGAAGGCTGGTTGACAGTGTTGCTCATTCACCTGAACTTCAGTTTTGTAAGAGCCTCTTCTTTTAATCTCCCAGGTGATATTTAACTGGTGTAAGTTAGCCTGCCCATTCTTAGATCTCACTGGGCACAGGTTTTATGTCCTGTAACACTCCCCCGCCCCCCATCCCCGAAGGTGATAACTACCTTCGCTTGAGAAGGGCTGTAAAACTTTCATAAGAGCCATTCATTTCAACCACGAATAGCAAATGCTTTTGCCATTTTGGCAAATAATATAATGAAGAGCCAAATTCTGTTCCCAGAGAAAGCAGTTAAGGTCAAAAATAGCAAAGCTAAGCTTGGGTGGTTCAGGAAGCCATGATACCATCATTATTATAACTTTTTCTTGCATCCCTCTCTCTATTTTTTTCCTGAAAGTTGCAGTTGCAATTCTAGTGTCCATGAGTTAAAATGCTTCTGACTTTACAGTCTTGCATGAACTTCATGAGAAAAACATTCTGAAGAAAACAAGGTCGCCTTTGGCAACAGGTGCTTCTTATTCCACATTTACACAGGTAACAAGAACGTTCACAGGTAAACAAGAGAGAATTAAAAGGAAAAAAATCCGAAATGGCTTTCTCTCTCTTGCCTAAGGGTATTAACTAAGATCTGAAAGGGAGTTAGGAGGAAACTTTCTTTTCTGGTAGGTTAACCCTTAATTGCCTATTGCAAGGTATTCTACACTTTGCTCGGAAGCATATGACATTGGCCGGTGTAAATAACTGAGGACTGGACTGGAGGGGTTGGTATTTCTAGTGATACTTATCCCAGAGTACGAAAGATTAGAAAATGTTATCTAATATATTTAATGTCGTTTTCCAGTTGAATCTAGTAATCACATGAATATAAAAAAGAAAATAGTTACTTTTTAGGTGAGTGGGAAAAATGGAAAAAGAACACTACTGGGATTATTAAGGTAAAACAAAAAAAATCAGTAATATGACAAACAATAATTTATTGGGACTACCATACAGCTTTGCTGTACAGCTAACAGTAATCTGGCAAAATTCCTTGGAACAATCTTAATTGTCACTGAGTCGAGAATGGATGACAATTACTAGCACACATATAATTAACATTATATTTAAGATATTTAACAAATATATAATAGATATTATATGTAATAAATATATTTAATAAATTGTTTTTATTCTGAAATTTGCTACAACAGTAAAAAACCCAAACCTAACCTAAAACTACATAAGTTTGCAACTTTATTCCACATTTTTTAACTTTTAGGGCGATCCATACTCATCCATGTTAATACTTCATTAATTTTCTCTCTTTACTATGCAGTCTAACACAAACACATTTTATTTACCTTCACTATCTTGATGAGAGTCTTCAGCTGGTAGATGTGAAGCTGAAGGTCTAATCTATCAGCCAACCACATGCATATGACTTTCATGGAGCTGCTATACCATTGCTGAAAAGGATAAAAAAAAAGCACCAAACAACCCTGCAGTATTCATTTAACAGATTTGGTAATGAGAGGTAATGAAACGCTTTGAAATGATCACAGATCAGCACTTGAAGTCAACAATGATATAATTTCCTGTTAAGAGAATTGCATGGGTCAGTAGGAAATCAAATAACTTGACCTAGACGGCTGTTCTTTACATGAATTAGCAACTGCCACTCTATCTTTCAGTTACAACATTTTCAAGCAAAATAGCGTTATGCACTTCGCTATCTGTCAGTAAGAATGGATATTAAATACACAATTACATGAGAGAATTGACAGCTAAAACAGCAAGGGAAAAAACAGGCAGGGTATCTTGAGAGAGAATACGCATACCTAGATATTCCGATCCAAAGAGGCAAACAGCATCGAACACAGAATATGGAAGCTGTCTTGCTTTTTGCTTTTAAATAACTTCTTTATTAAGTAAAAAAATTCAGAAACCCATGGAAACTGTGTTTAAGTATGATGAAAAAACCACTCCACCCCTCCCAAAATAACCATGTTAAGGTTTGGTTTTGC
Source organism: Phalacrocorax carbo (assembly GCF_963921805.1). Taxonomy (NCBI): domain Eukaryota; kingdom Metazoa; phylum Chordata; class Aves; order Suliformes; family Phalacrocoracidae; genus Phalacrocorax; species Phalacrocorax carbo. Next base: position 25,638,140 of record NC_087513.1, on the reverse strand, counting down.
GTTAATTACTAACTATAATTACAGCTTATCTTATTTCCTTTTTATGTCTTAGGCATGGGTATGTTTTCACTCAAAGCTTCACAAATGGACAGGGTAAAAATAAGCTCTCTGCTATTGGTGTCTATGTTACCGTAAAAAAAAGCTCAGATCCCAATAGCTACTATAACAGTTCTTTCACATTAACTGGATTAAAAGAGATTTTACTAAACATAGTTGTAGCAGTTTTCCTTCCCCTCCTGTAAAATACCAACCAGATGTAATTTAGTGAAACTGTAAAAAGGAAGGGATTCTTTTTTTCATTTTAGCAGTGAGAGATTAAAAGAGTTTGTGTTGTAGCTCTGTTTCTAGTCTCTTTCCCCACAGGGAAGAGGCTTAAATTCTTTTCTAATGTAATTTCCTGTGTCTTTACAAAATACACAGATATGCAAAGAGAGGAACCGCTGTGCATATTTTACAATGCGGCACGTTAGGCAAGGTATACATCGTGAAGTAATTCAAAGGAAGGATCTAACATGTCTCGTTAACCACCTCTACGTTAACAAATAAAATAAAATATATATTGAAAAAATGAAGACGAAGTACTGGCTACTGGATGTAACAAAAGACAGAAATAAAATTCTTTCATCAAAATGTAAGGTCTCTGGAAAAAGCTTTAAAGACATACAATAAATAGATGCAAATACTTTTTCCTTACAGGAAACAGTCTCATTGTCACTACCAGTTTTAAGATAAGTTTGAAATAAGATTTTGATATAATAATGGCTTCCATTTATTTTGTTTAATGTGTTAAAATGTATTTTAATTATCAGTCATTAGACATAAATTACTGTTATATTTTTAGAGTTTCTCCTATTAATTTACTATTTTACAGAAGTGAACAAACACACCACACAAAGCGCAGACAGCTGCCACATTTCATAAAAGTGGTTGGATTTATTCAATAAAATGTGGGACTGATTGGGCATCCATAAACTACTGGTTTTTATCAGTGAATGACACACTTGTACTATTTACACTATTCCACCCCAAAATGCGTACTGGTTCTGATTTCCTTTATAAGTACGTGTAAAATATTAAATGTGACAGAGTGACTGCAAAGTGGCAGCTGTAAACTATATGACAGGTGTTGTATGTATACAGATACCTAGAAAGTAAAATATAGTTGAGCTTATTCACTAGGGGAACTCTATCGACCTAATAAACATAAAAATTCATATGCCAAGCATTCTACCCAGGACACCTATTGCAATTTGCTTTATATTATATATATAATAATAATAAAAAAGATGAGCCCAATTATTATATTACCACTCAGAATCTACAGTTGTTAATCCCTAACATAATCCTGGCAGAGACAATGAATTTAGTAGTGGCGTTTTCTCAAAACTGACGTTCTTCCATAAAAAAAATCCAATAACGCAGCCACGATGTATTTGGTTTGTATCAAGCAGAAAGCGGAAGGGGCTCAAACTTACTCAGACAAACAAACTACAGACAGGATCGAAAATTCTGTGACTGGTTTCCCCATGCAACACCACTAAATGGTGCCAGATCACCGAGAATAGACCCAGTCCCAGTTTCTGGCAAAACACGTGTTTTAAAGCCCAGCCAGACAACTTAATTCAGACGGATGCAGTAAAAATTAGACTCTCCGTGATATAGACTCTCTGTGATATGCTTTCATGTACTGAAGACAAAGCCAAGAAATTGGAGAGGATTAATTTTGCTACTCAAATTTGTGAATAAAAACAATGTAATATGTATTCCTGATTAGTTTTGATATGTTAAACTTTCAGTAAAAATGATAGTACGGTACCTGCTCCTCTGTCAACATACCGTGTTCAGAAAAAATACGACTGCTATTGTATTAGAAAAAGATGCATTCTTATTTTGAAGTGTCTCAGTGTTTTTAATAAAAAAATCACATCCAGTGTATTTTTAGAGTCTTCCCAGGGGTACTTGTGGATAGGATTCCTGTTCACTATTGGCCTTACGCCCACTGGTTTTGAGCACTTAGTATAGGCTGAAGCTGCAGAAACATTAATCTGCTGGACTTCATAAGAAGAAAAACAAATATTTCCCTCTAGCTTCTTTTGGAGCCTGTTAAAATGCACAGCACTGCAAATGCCTCTCAGAGGTGGAATCCAAGGCCACACGTTTTGACAACCACGAGCATGTTATAGAGGCAGGGATGCGTCTACCGTGACTCATGGGAATCTATTGCAAACTCAAAAGCTTCAGCGATTAGATAATGGTCCTGAGATTACACAGTTTTAAAGTAATAGTAATTAAAAAAAATCCTTCTAACTGGTCACTTTCCCACTAGTAACAATAGCACTGAAAGGACGATGCGACTCTTGCAGGTGCCAATGATACGGTATCAGTGCCATATTCTTTGCTGTCGTCTATGCAAGAATAAAGCAGTAAGTGTTTATTATTTTTTTTTTTCACATCAGCACATAACAGCGGCCAACCACTTTAACAAAAATATGTTTGCCTCCCTGTTTCCCCCCACCCCCTTCTTATTCATAGCTCATCCAGCTCCTGTAAGGGCATGCATTACTCACTTCATTTTCCTGAGATATCTCTTTTAAAGTAAAAAATAAGAGAAAAGGAAAGGCTAGGGTTGACTCTGTGAGACCCCTGTATTTATTCACACTTATTGTGCATGACTGTAGACTGGTAAATCATATTAGCAGCCTGTCTCCCCATCAAGCTGCTACTTGCTTTCCAGCCCTGGGAAGGTTCAACAAATCAACAGGAGCACGGAAAACAGAACATCAGTCTAATCTAGTGTTTAAGGTGAAGTTTTCAAACCCAATCTAAGAAGATCTTTAGAGCAAGCAACAAGCTGAAGGGCTCAGAAGGTGGTATTGACAATGAAAGAGTGTTGAAATATTGAGAAGCGCAGCACTTGTGCATTTTTAATAACAAGAGGGTCAACAAGGACACAGCTCCCTCAGTGCCAATAGTTGCCACACCAGGGCTATAAACGCTCTCAGTTCATCAGATTTCTTAAACAGTTCATCAGCTTTCTTAAACACCCTAAACCCCCTCAGCGGACCTTTAGTCTTAAATTAACAAACCAAAGCAATGAAAGAGGGTGCAGCTTGAATGGCCAGCATTGATCCCCAACGGGGCTCGGCGAGGCTACAGGCACTGAAAAACTCGCTCCATTGTCGGGAGGAATTGACAAACCTCCTCGCCTAAATAGTCCAGCTGAGGCGGGCTGGAGGCACGCAGCTGTAAAGGGCTCCCCTCGCCCCGCTCCCAGCGCTCACAATGCGCCAGGCATGAGCTCTTTGTCAGGCCCAGACTCTGCAATTTTCTAACAAGGATTAAAGTTGTTTCTCGGCAGGGCCAGTGAAAAGCGATTTAGCAACATACCGTGCTTTCTTCAGGCAAGTTAAAGAGAAGTAGTTAAGGAATTTCATTATGCTGTTGACCAGTGGAAATACAAAACAAATATATTAAATATTCACCATCTTTCTGGGTGCCTGAGCTATAACATTTGCAGAACAGTTCAATTAAATATAACACTTATGGGCTGAAAGCAAGCACTTCAGATTTATTTTTGAAGTTTTATAAAAAGGTGCAGCTGTTTGCCACCTGGAAGGAGGCTCAATACATACTAGCACACAATGCTTTAGTGCTTCTAGGGCTGGTATCCCTAACGCCCGAGACACAAGACCCCGTCGAGTTTCTATATCTTGCCTGCTCTTGATAAATGGGCACTGGCAAAATGCTTTTTCTGCCGGATACAGCAGGGGGAACAGCTTTTTGAGGAACTGCATTTTTATCTTTGGGATGTTTTTACTTCCTCCAGCTCTAATTTTCCTACCAGGAACAATAACAGAAAGCATTCTTCTCACTGAAGAGATTGTACATCAAAGGCAGCATAAGCTAAAATGCATAAGAAATGCTATAAGCATATTCAATATTAAATGCTAAAATACCCAGTTTTTATTAAAAGGCAATGCTATTGTATATTTCAAGATTTTGGTAGGTAGCATTAGCAGTGTGCCAAGGAACTTTTAGAACATTTAAAAAAAATATGTTAAATGCCGAAAGAATAAATAAGTTGTTCCTCAAATGCAAACAGCAAAAGTTAGAAAAAAGTTCCTGATTTAAATTTCATAATTTATTTCCCTCTTTGTGAAAAATGAATAATCATATTGACTTCCTTTGTTGAATGTTAAAGACAATAAGGGAAACAAGTGTTATTTATAGTGTCTGAAAACATCCCAAGGTTTAGAAGTTATAGCTCTTATTTTCAAGCCTAGGTATAGACATCACCCACTTAAATGAGGATTTTTACCTGAGCAGCGACAAGTTCATACACTTTTCTGAAGGCTGGAAAGCCTTGGCAACTCTTAAAAAAACCCCAAACCTGGGGAAGGATTTCTCAACCTGTGGGCCACTGTGATACATCAGAAGGTGTGCACACACAGGAACACCAAAATAAGAAATCAAGTCAGAAGAAGTAATTAACACTCAAAATACCTTTAAACTTTTGCAGAAATGAAAAATATTTAGTTGCAAACTAAAAGCAACAATGAAGCAACTTTGCATGTTTATGCTTTTCCCTCGGGTTTAGGTAGCCTTTTCATTAAGAAAGCTTGAGAAACCTTTGAAGGTTGAGGCAACTGTAGGTAGACAAAACCAGAAAATTTAAGGTATCAACATGTAGAAATTTTGTTTGTACTCTCTTCCCGGCCTATCAGTTCTGATTCCCGACACAGGCAATTTATGAACTGGTTAAAATATCAATTTCTTCTAACAGAGGGAGACCAGAACTTGTTGATGTGTAGTGACGTAGTGCCCTCCCTCCTGTATTTTCACTCCCCAGAAAGGAAAAAATTATCTCCCCAGTGAATTATCTTTTCTAGGCTGCACTGGTCATAGATGTGCACCAGTCTGTGAGGCACTTCCAGTTGCATTTCCAATGAGAACAACTGTGTCAGTGACCAGGAAAATGAAGGAACAGAAGTTGGGGAACCTGAGAGAACAGAAAGCTCTCATGCAAGAGCTTTTCCATCCCACTATCAGCTCACGTAGCTTCATGGTGACAGCCACTGCCCTTCTGCGACGCATTATCCAACCCCACAAGGATGTAGTTTCTCATTATATGTGGCCTCACGGTGCCACAACAAAAAATGCTGAGGTAGATTTGACTCTGAGCCCCCCAGTTTACAGTGCCGTCCCTTGAAAAATATTCTCACCAAAATCCAGAATCTTGCCTTTGTCGGAAGTCCATGCAAAGGTGTGTTTGTTGGTTTTGCGTGTGTGTGTGTGCGCATCTCAACGTTGTTGTTCTGAATCAACAGATAATTTTATGTTATTGAGATGTGCTTCTACAGTAGAGACGTTAAGATTCAGTTGCCAGAAATGGTCAGTTAGCTGGCCTCTGACTGTAGAAATAGAAATTATACCATCTCCAGATACAATAAAGTTTTCAAGTACACTTGTAGCCTGGCTATTCTTCCAGCTACCCTAATGCTTCTGGTTGTCTGGTTTTTGGCAAGAGAGTAATCTTTCTGTTTAGGACATCAAAGAAGTTTGTATTATTTCTCTGAAACATGAAAAATTTATCCACTTTTTGATTCAAAGCACTGCTATCACTGGAGAAAAAATTTAATGTGGCATAAATTTCATAGTAAAATAAATATGGGGGAAACAGCTGACATTATGACTGTGCTGAGAGTTAGAAATTATATCCCCATTCTATGGGCATTGATGGAGCACTATTTCAACTCTGTGTTCATTTCCTGTATATTTACTGTATCAGGACACATTACTTTTATTGTTATTTAAAACATGTAAAATAAATCAATACAAATATTAACACTGAAAGGGTACTTTAATGTACTTCAGCTATCATCCAATAGTAATATATATCCAGGCATCAGTATAGGCAGGCATCAATCAGCCCTGGAAGGCTTGGAGGGCTTAGTTTCACATTTTCTTAAACATTTACAAAGTTCAAGGAGAATACTACTTGTTTTGGGGGTTACCATGACACCACTACATTTATTCCTTTGCAATTTTTTCCCCCTAGGAATTTTCATTTAAGAAAGACTGAAAGAAATGAAGATTAAACTAAGCACAAGTGGAAAATCCATGGAGTTAGCCTTGTTGGAACCATGGGGTTGGCGGGCACTACAAACAAATGAAGCCTTTTCCCTACACCAAAAATCAGACATTTAAAAGTCCTTGATCTGGAAAATGCAAATGATTGATCTCACTAATATTGATCGATTTCAATATTAAATGTTATATGAAAAAACTCTATTTATCTCCGCCTCCCATTTTGCTGCAGTTCCTTCCCACATTTTAATTCAAGGACCTGTCCAAAAGTCCCCCTGTTGCTGTATCACTCATTTCTGCTGGACTGCTCTGTAGCCCTGAGCTCCCTCATGTGCTCCTACTTTGCACAGAGCCCCTGACACACCTCTTCCACCCCACCAGCGTCTTACACTTCTAATGCTTGGCATCACTTATCAAGGCATCTTCCTGGAAACATCTCAGGCTTCCAACCCGCTTCCATGTTTTGCTTCCTCCTCTAGGCCTGAAATCCTAAGCCAAGTTTTGAACTTTTGCTTGGGAATGCACAAAATTACACAACCTAACACACAAAGTTCACAGACTAAATTACAGCTCATGTACCAGGAAAGGAGAAGCAAGGAAGAAACCACATACTACTGTCTGCTTCCACACGCATACTTCTTGTCATAAAGAGATCAGGACCACGGTTTCTTTAGGTTGATCATTTCAAATACAAAGTGCCTAGTTACAAACCACCTTCCCCTCCCCCCCCCCCCCCCCCCCCGTCTTTTTTTTTTGGTGATTGTAGCAGATTTATTAACTTGCCTCTTGCACCCTTACTTGGCCAAGGAAGAAAGGTTTTCTTCCTTCCAGTGGGACTCTTTGGTTTCCCTCTGCCTTTTTTGTGCCATTACTCCAATGAACCTCTCAGGGAGCTCAAAAAACATTTTGTTTTTCTTAAGAACGACCAATTGATGAAACAAACGCTTCAGTTTCTAGTCAGACTCTTCCCTGTTTGAATGAAGGATTCCCACTGTCACTCCAAAAGCAACTAGCAGAAAAGGGAAAGGAGCTCAACAGAAAGAGGAACCCAAACCTTGCCAGAAAGACCCTGTTCAGCAGGACTTATGACAACAAACAAGTGAACAGTTGCCGGATGAGGTATTTTGGTAATACAGGAAATAAATTAGGCAGGCTAGTTTTCAGAAATGAGTAATGAGAAGAAAATAGAGAATGGGCCTTATTTAAAAGCATATTAAGCATCTCTGAAACTTCTAGGCAAAAAGGATATTGTTCTGAAATAGCAAAGAACATCTAATATATGAAAAGCTTATCTTTTAGGAGGAAAGTAAATTTTTCATATTTTAGGCTTATAATTAGCAGCTGGCTAGTTGCTATTGAACTGCTGCCAATTCACAAATCAATATACATCTTTAATACAAAATATACAGTACTCCTCTCTCCCTGCATTATATATTGGTTGCTAAACAGCAATTTACAATATTTATGCTACTTTATAATGCTTGTGACCTTTGTTTTTTTCTGGCTTCTTCACATATGGTAGATGCACTGGGAAAATGGAATTTTGCAAAATTAGACATGCATAACTTCCTTCTGTATCTGGACATATGTAATGTTGCTGTTTTGATTTTAAACACTAGGTACTAAAATAATGCTCACGACCACGAGAGATTAACAGCACAAACAGTTTCTGTACTTCACTGTGCACACGAAGTGCATCTGTGAACAGTACTTCCACAGGTTACTCTGGTGCTAAAACTCTCTGGAGGAAACACACTGTCTGTCTTGCTACACTGTGTGCTGTGTTGCGGTTTGAGTATATCTGCAAACATCCTCCAAGGCACAGAATGGGGAACATCACTTGAGTGACCTTGAAATGAGAGCCAGCTTGGACCCTCAAAATAAACAAATGAACATAATGCAAAATGACCAAGCTGCTACTCACTGTAAGACTGGCCTCTTGATATCTTGGACTAGATGATCCCTGAGGTCCCTGTGATTCTGTGATTCTGTCAGGCTCTAGTCTTACAAACCTTAGGAATGCGCTTAGCTGCTCAAATGCTAGGCAGTCTTCCTAAGCGCGTGCGTAACATTAGTAAGGTTAAAGGTCCAGGTTCACTCTGCCTGTAAGACATGTAACTGAGACACCTATGCCTGCTTTTGCCCAGTCATCTGGGCTCCCTGGGGACTCCCTGGAGTGAGGTGTCAGCAAAGGGTGACTCAGGCAGGTGGCAGAGTCCTCCTGTGAGCTGCAGCTCTCCCTTAAGATGACTATACTATTAATATCTCTACCTTGTATCAAAAGCGAGGTGGACCAAAGCTGGGCCAAAGTCTGTGCTGTAGCTTTTAGGTACTGACTCATGTTAGTAGCTCGTACCCTGAAGTCTTCTACTTAGATTGCCTGCTCCATGTGGAACGAGGTCAAGCACTTATTTTAATTAGAGTATTTAAAACATTTTGGGTTCCTCTGGGTGAATATTTACAGGCAGCTCATTTCTTTCCACCTCAGCAATCTTGACTTATCATCCGTTTACTCTGTATGTTATTGTAGTGGTATATGATGGGTTGGATGCAGCTGTGAAGTTCTTAGGGAGTTGCACAGCGGTGTAGCCACTCCCCTCCTACGCAGCATCGATGGGGCACCACACTGAGCAGTGCTAATGTGGAGCAGAGGTCCAGCCTCCTGCCTCCCTCTTGCTTCTCTCCTCCCCTCATCTCTTTGGAGAAAGTGTCCCTGGATTGGACAGATGCCTGGTTTGCTCCTTTCCATCTCTGACCCTAGTGCCCCCGTGCACTCTTTCAGCTATGCAGATTTTACAGCTGCGTTGCTTTTTTCTTCTGGAGCTGATTCTTCTATTCATTATTTGCCCTGTCTTTCTTGCACGTTTTAAATGCTTTTAGTACAGTGTAAGTACAAAGGATAGTCAATGCTGTGTAAATTACGAAAACATACAATGAAACACTTGAAAACTATTTAAAGGAAATCATCTCTATACAGGTCAACACTTCTGTACATTTAAATCACCACTAAAGCTTCAGTTTCCCATGATCAAACAGGTTAAGAAGCTCTTTCCACTGATGAATCACTGACTTTGGCAGAGCAATCTGCAGCATCCTCACCTGGTACTATTTACAACATAGCAATCTCTATCTGTTACTCCACACTCGTTATAGTAAAACTAGTTTATTCTTACACTTTCTGGCACTATTTTTGTTGCAATATGATCAACAATGTGGTTTTGTGTCTATTTGTGAACACTTACGCAGAGTTTTGCTTGATTTTCCTTTTTAAGCTAAGCTTGACCCAAATGAAATAGAAGTATCAAGCCTGCAAGTAAGGTTTGAGAAACCACAAGGTTCTCCTGCTGTTTATATGTGTGTGAATTACAGTACATCAGGAAATCAATATTCCCTAGATGGTGCTTGTGCCTGGCACTTCATGGTGAACAAACATTAGATAAGACAATATAAATGGTACAATCCTTATTGATTTCTCTTGACCGCGTAGAATGTGAAAGCTGCAGCCACAGTTAACACTTACTGACAGACTCATCTAAAGTTTCAGTGCTATTTTATATTTTTATAGTTGTCCAAGCTCAATTGATTCCATTAAGTTGCTAGACACATTTCAAGCCATCTAGATAAAAAAAAAAATGCAGTGCCTGGAATGAGATGCTGCTACTTTGTGCCTAGCAGGATAAAAAGGTTAAAGGACTAAATTGTGCCTGGATGTTGGAAGGAGTTCTCTTTTATTTGATAGAATTTGTTATTGTTTTTAGTGATGGATAGATGCATTTGACTAAGTTAAATAAATGAATGAACAGTATAGACCAGAAATGTCTACAGGGAAACTGTACTGGAAGCTCCCAATGTTACAGCCCCTCCCCAAACAAACAAGCAAAAAAACCTTGCAGTTCCACCCGACTGATACAATTCCCTCAGAAAAAAAAAATCAGATTGGCTTTAAAATCTTGAGTTTGGGATTTCTTTCCATTGGTTTTCCTTTTTTGACTCATGATGCACATTTTAAATAGTCTTTTTATAGCAATTTATATATTGTTCTTTTTTTCAAGAAAGTGAACTTCTCACTCACAAGTCTGGGAAATTAGGGGGTAGGGCAGCTTAAGGAATTCTGAATATCAGGATATGACATTTAGTCCCCCCAAAATAATTCTCTATTTCCCTTTTACACCCAAAGAGCTCTTCTAGCAAGATATCAGAATATCTATTTCATAGTTTCTTACTCCCCTGCTGGGAAGATTTAAATAATATGATTAAATTAGTGTGAAAAAGGTGGCAGACATCCATTCTGTGAATACTAAATGCAGACTGGACTATGGGAATAATGTCTTGAGAAAACCCTTTTAATTTGGTTTTGGGCTGTTTGATTCCCAACAAGACGGAAATTCAGAAATTCAAAATTGCCTGAAAAATGAAGAAGTGGGGAAATGTATCCTATCAAAAACAGCCATTGTGATATGGTTTCCTCCAGAGAAAACACTTTAAGCCACAGTGTAGGACAGCTTACAAAGTGCTGAATATTCTGATCCCGACGTAGTGAACTCTGAAGCACATGCTTTGCTTTAAGTGTGTTCTCGTCCTATTGATTTCAACAGTACTGAGCTTTGCTGGATTGATAGCGGCATAATCAGCACCCTCCAAGAGTGGGCACTCCTCTCCTCTTTTAGCATATTCCAGAAAAAAAAATAAAAGAAAACTTATATCCATATGAAATCAGATGGAGGTTACTTTTTTCAGCTTTCAAATGAACTGTTGTTTTTTTAATAGAGATTTCTATCTCAAAAATGAGGTGAATCTACTTGAAAACATCAGGAATAATTTAGTGAACTTCGAAAAGACTTTGAACAGTAAATTTGCAAGATGTTGCTTCCATCTTGCAGAATAGTTTCATGTATTTGAGCATGTTAATATAATTCACTTTTTCAGTCCAAATTTGGTGATGCTGCCTATGGTTTTCTGTAAAATTCTTTCTTTTACCAAAAAAGACATGACAAACTGTTTTAAAATGACAGGAACGTCTTTAGATCCAGAGAAAGCTGAGAGTGGTTCTCATATCAAGAGCTTTCTATTTTCCCTATAAAATATTAGACATAATTAAAGGTGAGTTAAGACTTTGGTGAAAATCTAAAGAGCATCGGCAAATCTGAGCACTGCTCAGCTTTTCAATTGCTTTTCTACTTCTCAGTTCTTTTAAATGGTTTTCTATGGCAGGAACATTTTTCTTAATTAGTCACAGCTAATTAGTGTTCTGGCATAGACAAGTAATCAGAAATGTCAGAGCTGCAAGGCTACATCTCCCTAATCCTTTGATAATAATTTAGCCTCCTGGGAGGGCCTCAAGCTGCGGTAAGTAGTGGCTGACAATAAGGCAAAATTAGGTGGGCAGCAGACCATTAGGATAGAAAAATAAAAAGCACTACCAAATCCTGCTGAGCACCATCAGGCAACTAACTACACTGCCAGATGAGGTGCCTGTTTAAGCCTGTGTTGTTAATTAGCTGATTCTACCAGACCTGCCACATATGTCCAGGTGCATCATGCAAAGATGTGTACTTCTGGGTTTGCGCCAAAGGACAATTTTGCGCTGTGATCAAATTTCAAGAATCTGAGAAAGAAGCCCACATATTTCTTGAAGATTATTCTGAGTTATCAAAGAAATAAGAAGATCAACAAGCTACAATCCATTTTTGTTGAGTCTCTCTCAAGTAATTAGGCACGGTCCTCTCATGTTTCTCAGAGGTTAATACAAACACAGCTTTTGATTCAAATGTGGCCTTTAACCAGTTCTACCTAGTCTCAACTTGCTGAAGTCGCCTTGGCATATAATCTAGATCAAAAAGTAGACCTTTTGTCAAATCACACACTTGCAAGTAATTACATAACAATGAAAGTGAAGATTACTTGTTGAAATTAACGTGACAGGAAGCAATTTGAGAATGAGGAAAAAAATCACAATTGAAGTTTTATAGGAAGACATTGTTGAATACTAAATACTACAGTAATGGTGCTTTTGAGGTAGACGTGGACAGCACAAGGAGCTGGTATTACAGAACACTCATTTAAAATGTGTGTTCCTCTTAGCTGTGTAACACCAGCTGAAGATTAACTCACTTGCCAGGGAGAAGCATTTGCACATTTTTAACACATTTTTTGTAAAAGGTCAGAAACTTATAAAAATGATGCAACTGAAAAAAGTGTTCGCTAAAAACATACTTGCAGATATGATGGCAAACAGAAATGAATCAGCTGAGTACTTCATATCTCCATTTAGGCATAGAATGAAGTACATGACATAGTAATCTTTGGAGAATAATTACTACCTCAAATATCCTCAAGTACATCATTGAACTTAAATTGTCCATCCCTGCCCCTAATGGAAAAAGAAAATAATGGTTGTGATATGGGAACAATACTAGCATTTAATTCACGTTCCAGACAAAATACAAGCATTTTTTTGACACAAAAAGAGTATCACAATACATCTGAAATTTTGAAATAGAAAAGCTAAAAGCAGCTACGTAAATCTGGAGTGCTTAAGAATTTATACGACTCATAAAGACGTTCAGTCTTTCTGCACTCCAAAGAAGGTTGTACGAGTTCCCTGCCATTAACGTCTCTTACACTGCTTATTGAATCGTACCCTGCACAAGGCACATTCACCTCCATGAACAGTCCCTGTGAAGTCAACAGGACTACTCAGCCACAGCACACCAGTTTAACACCCATTAAGAGATGGACGATCAGGGCCAAAGTCAACATCTGCTAACAGGTACCATCTTGTACAAGATAACGAAGGGACCTCTTTGCCAATGCCGACCTTTCCAGGGTGCGCACTCTGACTACTCTATGTGTTTACAGTACACTTGTGCACAGGTTTCCCAGAAATTAGAACCTAAAAAATTCAGAAAACCTTCAGGTTGTATCAATGGTAAAACACTGATGCATTAGAACTGTTCTCTTAAACCATTCTTTATTTCTCAAAGCAGCAAACAATTATTTGCATATGTAGCCTTAATAAAATTGGAATCATACATCTGTTTATAAGTTTTTCAAAACAGATCCAACACAAATATAACCTGTACGATAAAGCTCTTAATGTCAAATAAACCAAGAAGGGTTTTGAAGGGAAAATGTTTGAAATGAAATTTTTCTGTATTCAGACAAGAACGTCCATGATTCATGTGCAATTAACAGGTACAAGAAAGTGAGAATCTACCCAAGTGGCACTTAGGAACTTTACGTTACTACAGAAGGTAAGTATTGCATTGATGTTTTATGCAAAACAACTTCTCTGTTTAAATCTGGGGTTTGTTAACAAAATCCAATTTTGTTTTAAAGGAAGCAGTTTTTAAATTGTAAGTCTAATTTAATTTAAAATGCTTAGGAGTAGGAAGAATTACTAGTCCCATCTTAAAAATTCAGGTAGAAACATGATTCTAAGTCTAGTCAGTGATGATAACCTGGCATGTTTATGGATACAGCATGGCTTTTGTTGTGGTTAACGGTAAAACTCCCACTGATTTTTGTAGTGTAGAACCAGACCGCATGGGAATGTCATAGTTGGATATTTTTTATGTCTGTTAATTTCGTGATCAGATACAGAGCACTGTTCTTTGATAGGCTGCACAAATGTTCTTATATCATCTTTCCAGCAGATTATCTCTATAAATAAGAGCGGCCTTAATAATAATTAGTAAGATTTTAGATTTATTCTAGGTTTGTGTAATTCCATTTAAATAGTTAATTTTCCAATTTGCCAACTGCTACTTTTACAGCTTTTTCTGAAAATAAGTATTTTTCAAACACTGGTTTTAAAAAAAAGAAGAAATTAAAGAGTAACTTTGTTTCCAAAACATTTCACTAAACATTTTAAAAAATGAGTTCTTGGTTTAAGCGGTTAAACTTCAAAGAAGTTTCAGTGGGTGATGCTTTTAATCATAATTAAAAACCGTAATCATTAAACAAACTCTGTAGTGCCTGTTTTCATGATTTAGTTGTAATACATTGAATCTACCCGAGTCACTGCAGCATTCATGGTAGAAAAGTTTGCTTTATTAGAGAAACTTGTCCCAATGTAACTTCATCGTTTTGGTTTACTTCAGTGGAGTATGGGATAGGAAGGATTTACATGGACCACTCATTCAATTAAGCCTACAGAAATCATGAACATGGAGCAGACGTTTAGCCCAGAGCTACCGCAGACCATCTGCATGTACAACACGTCACAAAACCTTTATAATGCTCTTTAAGATCTGTGGTGTTAAAAACAAACAAACGAACAAACAAGCAAAACCCAAAACTAAGCTGCTACAGCATGAGAGTAGGAGATAAATGTCCTGAGTTCCTGTGACAGGAAGGAATTCGATAGATAAAATTCCCAGCTGATCTTAAGAAGACCATGTCCTGCACCACAAAGGAAGACAAAAAGTCCTAAGTTTCTCTAACAAACTGCTCAAGCAAAAAACTCTGTGACTCCAAATCTGGTAGTTGAGTTTCAGAACAAGACAATGGCACACTGACCTTGTAGATACCAGTGCTACCAGGAGCACCAAGCCATACTGTTCTGCGTGCTGTCTATACCCCTTGTAGAGTAGGTGAAGAATGAAATGCACCCTGAAGCCAAGTTATTCAGAGAAAAAGAAGGGAAAAAAACCCCACTGTGGTTCTGCTGCATGATCAGCAGAGGTACTCAAGCACAGCATGATTTAAATGGTTCAAAAATGGTGCAGAAAAAACTAGCAGCCCAGTCTTCTTTCAAAGTCCTCTGGAGATTTGAGCCTCTCTCATACGTAAGGATTCATATCTCAAGCTTAAATGCCATTCCTCTGATTTGTCACATTTTCTGTAGCATGGTAGTGCTCTTCCAGGCTTAGCAAGCGCCACCATATAATAATGCACATTTTTTGTCTTCTCCCTTGTTTGAGACTTCTCAGATAGAAAATTATCCAGTCTCTAGCTTCAATGCATTTGTGACCCACTGGCAGACATTTCTGCCTGTATCAATACTATTCTTCAATTTAAATGATCTTCTTTGATCTGTACATTACTTTGTATGATAGACATCCTGCTCTCCCAGTCACTGTAATAGCTGTCAGTACACAGCAGCCCTGAATCAAGTCAATGAAACCTGTGCATAAATAGTTTGTAAGTACACATTTTTTGGATTAAAATAGTGTCTGAGGTCTGTTCTTGTCTATATTTATAACTATCACTTCTAGCATACAGAAGAATTTTGTGTTTTTTGTCATTCTGGATGAGGTGTCTCCCTGCCTGAAACACAGACACGCACTTTTCCTATTTTGCTTGGCTGATGATTTCTTAGCTGATAGAAGTATGATGTATTTTAAGAGGAAATCAACAGTGATCTACAACTGTAGCCAGTTGGATGGCTTGAAGTATATCTGCACAAAAACTTGTACATATTCTATTCTTTCTGCTGAAATATAACTGGATAGAATTGAATTGATAAACTGTACGTAGGTTTTGTTATATCACTAATTTAAAAAGCCCTCCAAAAATCATGGGCAAAATCTTGCTCAGTCATACTGTTCTAAATCTGAATTAACGTCTCGAAAGGTGAGTTAACAGAGTGAGATGTCTTTGTTTTAAATTTCTGCAAGCTATAAGCTTACATATTTACTAGTGCACTTATCTGATTCTGACCAATTGGTTATATCTCCTAGTGTGATGTTGTGTAGAAATGTGATACCACCATATATGAAGAAAAATAAAGATACAAGTAGATATCTGATACACAGAACATTTATAATGTACATCTTTTTTCTTTCCTTACAGCTACAAGCATTGGCCATGACAGCATACAATGCACACTACTGACTAGGAGTGGACAAGAGTGGTTTTGCGTCTCAAAGGCAAGTGCTGTGTCATGGCTTGCATCCGTACGTACAAGGAGATGTTTTCTTGTGCTGAAAAGCTTGACTGCTGAAACCAGACTTGGAAGAGGTCCTCAACCCATGCTAACCCAATTGTACTGAGGGTCTGTCCTTGGGTTAGTGCTAGTTGGCCTAACCCAAAATCACACCATGAACCATGCTGATGACTTACCGGTATGGATGATCACCTGCTAATTTTCAGGCCCGAGCCCAGGCCCTGGCCAGTCTACTGCTATGGACATAGCCTAAGGCTTGGTCCAATCCCACTACATCAATGAAGTCAATGTGGTCTCTCTAGTGAGACTTAGACTTGGCCTTAGGCACGTAATTTTATTAACATTCAGAAAATTACAACATAAGCAGAAATAACCCCAAAGAAAAACAAAAAATAGAATCTTGAAAATGAAACATATGCTTGCAGATTCAGTGCAAAAGCAAACTGAAGCAGAAGTTGCTAATATGGTTTTAGTACTTTGTGAAGGTGCCAGCTGGATGGATGATAATTTTTCTACCCCTGCAGGGCATCAAAGCTTTTATAAAATCATTCTTTTCACACATATTAGCACTTAGCTTATTAAAACAGATGATACTTTTTTTTTTGTAAAGCTGCCTCGGAGTGTCTGGAAATATAAAATCAGAGAGATAAGCCTCATTTTGACCACCCAGTCTAACAAACAACAAACACTGACATGACATACCATGGCTGAGAGTCTATGTTATGGGACCTTCTGTGACTGCCACAAGTGTAGTGTCACAGTAAAGGCTGTGAATTGCTGTTATGAAAACATTTGCTGTAACTTGCATAATTAAATGAAACTGCCAGCTAAGCTTCCTAAAATACTTAGGAGATGACACACAAATAAATACACTTCAAAGTCTGTATTGTGTTCCAGAATTTGTTTTGTAATAAATTGCATTGCACACTGCCAGGGATGACTTCTTTCCCTGTTCAAATCCTTGCATAATTATAAGTGACTGACATCAGTGTCATGTAAATTGATCCAAGTTTATAATAAAATAACTTTTATTTTAGACATAGTTTACATGCGTAGTGCTTTGAATTTATACAGAAGGTACAGTTTCAGCTGCCTACAGCTTCTCCTTCAGACAACTCAGAAAGGGACATACTAGACATAAATTAGTGGTCAGAACTTGAATGAGCAGAAATATGCCCGAGAGTGTTGCCAATGGCCTTATAGGAGACCTTGTATAAGGAAAATTTTGGTAGAGTAGGCGATCATTTCTAACAAAAAGAGGAAGAATCAGGGCAAAGGAATGAGTGGAGGAGGCTGCGGAAGCCAGTATCGAAGTTGAGGGAAATTATTGCGAAGATACAGGCTGGCCTTGAGGATGAAGAGGAGGATTACTCTGAACTTGCAGAAGTGGGATTAGAATTTTGAAAACGAGTTTGCCAATTCAATAAATGTTTGGTCAACTTTAAGAAATTGTGTCTTAAACTAAAAATCCATAAAACAAAATTCTAAAAGTCATTCCATGAAAGTACCAGTAGATATACCTGGCATACCTGGCCTCTTTCTGTATACGAGCAGACAGCAAAATAATGCGTTCCTGTGCCCCCTGCTCTAGGAGTCCCTGCTCAAGCAGGGAGGTTGGACCAGATGATCTCCAGAGGTCCCTTCCAACCCCTACCATTCTGTGATTCTGTGATTTAGGGAAATTAGGTCTGCAATGGAGTCCACAAACCACACCAATCCAGTTCTCTCCATTAACACATTCAAAATCAAAAGATGGAATAAAATTGGACTACTCACAGTGGAAAAATGACTATTTCAAATAACAATCTACCAATTTTATTTATGCCTTCTAGCACTTAAAAATTTCATGCAGAAATGTGTAAAGAAAGGCCACCCTTGGCATCTGAAGATGGTAAATAAAAAGCAAAAGAAAAAATGATCAACAGGGAAGAACATCTGAACGGCTTGTTGAGTATCAGCAAAATGTGACTTATCCCATCTGATGCAGTAGTGATACCAGCTAGCTTTGAAAGGGTAGTTACTTACATCGAATAACTTCTCTATGTACATTTCCTCATTGACCTTTTCTCGAAGTATATCCTGATTTTGTCGAACAAACATAATGTAGGTATCCGCTAGATCCATCCCTGGTTTCTGTGGAGACATAAAGGGGAAGAAGTAGTGGGAAGGGAAAGAGAGAGACCCCTCAACAACTAGACTTATAAGAAGTTATACCTAAACATGAAGGAAACTGAGATTACGTTACAATGTTCAGACATGTATAAAATGCATTTACTAAACCTGCTGTGAATTCTGGGTTAGTTACCAACTTTAGGAGGGTTCACTATTAATAAAGTACTCAGTGTTGTAATTCATGGGTGCTTCGAATCATAAATGTTCACTGTCATATGTAATTGAATGAAGCCTTGGCTCTGGTAATGCCAGTTGCAAACTTGGACATCTTCCCCTTTTTTGTCAGTGAGGCTGTCATAGCTACTCCTCCCTCACGGTATCCTGCTATCACATTCAGAAAATGGTTAAAAGAAAAGTGTTCTGTTCCTTTTGCATTGCCTCAGTTTTGCTTCCAATGTACAGCTGCATTTTTATTTGAGGTTAACTTCTACTAATTCTGATTCAAACTAAGTTCAAGCATTTCCCTGAGAGCAATGGCATAAAAAGGTTGGTATGAAAGTAGACCTGTACCCCTATTTTTCTGAAACTGTAGTGCTGGCACAGTCAGCTCAGAGGATGAATAGGAGACGAATGAGGGCTAAAATGTTTCCCTTGCACCGACCTATGCTCTGTATGAACAGCAGAGAAGGCAGAATTTTCATACCACACTCCCAAACATGGGACAGGGTAGGATATGTCGTGTGTATGTGATACTGTCAGATCAGCCAGAGCGGTTGCTGAAACTGCTCTCTCCTGCCCAGCTGGGACTTCTGGACCTCTGTAGCCACAAAATGTTGTTCCACACTAAAGCCTGCAACATCCCCTTTCCTGGCAGCATATGCAGAGCTGGTCAGGAGTTCACCTTTCTCTAACCATGAACGAACATAAGCACTTTGGAAAGTCTTCTGTAAATGCCCTCTATGTGAGCAAGTTTGTAAAAGTATCACTTGCTCCCAAATAATAGTTTTTAAAGTTTGTGACATGCCAAAGAAGCTAAGTTTTATGATACTGTACAGTAAGCCTTAGCACAAAGCTATTTATAAAGCATTCAGATGTGTCTAAGACTGACTCTGTACAGAATAATTAACAGCTCTAGGGAAGGAGGACAAAAGCAGTTATACCCTGTCCCTGGATTCCCAGGCATAAGTCATCTCTATTTTTCAGAAACTGTTATTGTCAGAAAACAGCATACATACAAAGCTGTATGTGCAGAATATTTAGCATATTTTAAGCCCTGTATGCATAAACACATAGTTAAAATATTTACATATAATTTTATAGTAAGGCTTCCTTCCTAGTCTACAAGTGGATAACTTTTAATTTTTCTCATTCTTTGTTATCTTGTATGTAATATATTGTAATGTATATAATCAGGTCTGAGCACAAGAGGGAAAGAAAGGTGCAACATGCTCAAACTAATACCTGTCCAGAAATTGCCATTACAATAATAGGATGAGAGCATTCTCCCCTCAAAACTGCAGTGAATGAAACCTCCTGGATCACAAGCCTCACCTCTTTTTTCCTGGTTCTGCCACAGACACGTTTAGGAATATGATTCAAAATAAGAAGATTTTCTTTTTCATTTATACATGTGCATCAATGGCAGTTTCATTGCTTAAAAGTAAGAGTTAAATGTGGAATGATGGTCCAGTTTAACAGTCCTACCATCTCCAAAACCCACAGTGAAAAACTGAAACGTCTCCTGCACATTTAGATTGGTCATTGCAGGGGCAATGAAAACTCATTTAAAAAACCTAGCACATACATACATGCCTATCCATAACTCTTAAGAGGAAAGCGGGGCCATTTATATTTACATCTGAGGTACACACCTTGATCCTAAACATAGAAACAAAAAAGAAAGATTACAATAGATAAAATGGTTTTCTGTTGGAAAACCTGTTTCACAGAAACCAATAGATTTCATTC
The DNA here is from genome assembly GCF_963921805.1 of Phalacrocorax carbo. Classification (NCBI taxonomy): domain Eukaryota; kingdom Metazoa; phylum Chordata; class Aves; order Suliformes; family Phalacrocoracidae; genus Phalacrocorax; species Phalacrocorax carbo. The sequence goes on along the minus strand of NC_087513.1, from coordinate 25,618,084 downwards.
ATAAAAATGCCTTCTTTATTAAAACATGACAGAAATGTTTTTAAATTAAACTAAATCATAAAGTGATTTAAGAGATTTAAAACAGAAAGCTGAACATATTCCCTTAGTATACTCATTTGTGATGGTAGAAAAGAATACAGCCAGCACTGAAACCTTGTGTACTTTCTGAAATTTGATAGGTAATTTATAGGAGTTGGACTAGTTTTAACTTGGAGACATAATGGAAAATATTTCAAAATCTCAGGGCGGTGGGTAAAGAAGATAATCTAACAAATGAAAGGCCGATTATAGCTCTTGGAGATTATATCTTAAATGTAAAAATGAATCTTCCATTGAATGCTAAAACCAAATGGTTCTCTGAATCATGCAATTCTTTCATTTACTAAGTCTAATAAAAAATGTTCATCTTGCAGACGGCCAAAGCTAGAAAAATAACATTTCCCATCAGCATTAACTCTCCCCTTATCTTTGAGATGTTTACCTAGTCTTGAAGCTGTGACATATGGGAATTTCACACCTAGGGAATGTATTTTCATGTAGCTTGTGGCATAGGAGTGTAATCATTAAAAGAATATACACAAGTAAGAGTAACTGCAACAGCTGGTGACATTTACCAATTAGAATTACAGTTCTTTAAAACACTTCATCCTTCTTTAATGTGTGCAGGATAATTATCTTTGAAATTGCTGTGGAAAAAAAATTAATTTTCCTTTTAAACAGTTTCTGCCTACAGTAGAAATATGTCTGGGTAAGAAGTTACCAATGCTCCAACACCACAACTCTCTGTTTTAAAAACTCACCAAAATCATTGCAAGCTAACCATCTCTGCTCATGGTGGGCAAAACACACATTAAACATTGAACGAACCAACAGTACATCAAATGCTCCATTATCTCTCCACATTGCCTGCACTGAATTTATTTGCTTTCTCTAAACATGCAAGAGAAGACAAGAAAGCTATTTTAAGTATCAAAACAGGCTTAGTGCTATATATTTAATGTTTTAACTTTTTTTTAAACAGGGTTCATCTGTTAGATGAGAACCTCTCATTACACGATCCTATCATTCCTCTACTATTTTGGGTTATTAAACTTCATAAAAATCCTAGGCTAACATAGAATATATATAAAAAAGAAAAAGGAATTGGATGTACCTTAAAAGACAAACTGATAGAAACTGAGACACGTTTTAAGTAACTGTTACATGGGGCGTTTAATGAAATGTTAGTAATGACTAACATCAGACTGACTTAAGCAACTCGGTCTCCACTTCTATACCCAAAATAAAAAGTCCTGCTCCTCTGAATCTCTGGCAGAACATCTGCTGAAGTTAATGGGAGAGAGTTATTTGCACATCTTTGGGAGAATAATTTAACGTGGTATATTTATCCAGATAAGTACAAAAAAAGGTATTCTGTCCGAAAACTTCCCAAAGTAAAAAAGTGTTTTTATATGATATATAAAAAGTTATTGTAGGTTTGTTTTATTCAGAACAGCAGACAAGATGTTTTGCCTATCTGAAAATGAAAGAGAACCAAACAAAGAGATGAATGGAGAAACTGGAAACACAAAGACATCAAATAAAATACCAGGAAATGAAGAGTTGTAAATAGGGTTACTTTGTCGCTGGTTACACAAGTAACTGAATACACCGGCGAGTGAATGAGTTTAAACAAGGGTGTAGGCTTCAGCACATTCTTTTTTAGGGTTAATCACTAGTTAACCTGGCAAGATGAACATGCTGTTTGGGGAGAAAAAAAATCCTTGTTAATTATATACTGCAAGTGCGCTTACTTCCTGCTGCTGCACCTAATCCCACAGGTGCAGGTTGTCTCTTTTACTATTCACTGGTAGGTGGGTCCAGATCGACAGGCACTTTTTCGTAGCAACAAATTCAGATAAAGAAGAAACATCTTAACTTTCCCCCTTAAACAAGAAAGCACTAGCATAGTGTCTATTTAAGAATGAGGCAAATTTTAAAAGAAATTGTTCCAGTTTCCAAGACGATGTGGAAGCTGTATTATGATCGACACACATTGCTCCCACTGGCAAAATTTGCCTGAGGCACTTAGTCAAAAGCAATGCTGCATTGCCTTGATTTCTAGGCGTTCAAATATTTTGCTGCTGAGAGGTTTGAAACCAGCTTAATACTGCCACTAGTATTAGGCTTTCCCTATAGGATAGATACACTGAAGTTTCTGCACAGCTTTTTGTAATGCAACAGTTTGTCACAAATCTCAATAAAACCTGTGTGCGTTTGTAAATACTTGAGTTATGTTTATTCTCACTTTGGCATTTGTCACAGAACATTTCTTAGCAGCAGAGAATACTAAACAAACTTGTATTCTTGATATTACCAAGAAAAAAAATCTAGTTTTACCTAGTTGCTACCCTGTCAAAGCATTCATCTTTCAAAGATGAGAACAGATGCTAGAGACTAACTATATAATAACAAACTTCATCCCATTTTGTGTTTGCTTTCCTCTCCACCCCCTTCGCCTCCCCTGCGTCCTGGAGGGAGACGTTTTAACTACAGCGTGGATATAACAATGAAATGAAAAGGAGTGATGAGCTGGAGGGGGCTATTGTGAGAAACACAGGAGCTCCTTATTCAGTGTCCACAACCAAATGAAAGAGCACATTGGAAAATTTCGCTGCCTGAAATTTCTCCTCTAAATAACTGCAAGGCTCATCACTTGGGCTTTGGAATGACAGAATTAAAATATAATTAAAATATTTTTGGAATAGAAACTATTTGTACCCATGACAAGAACCTTGCTCCCTTCATTTCTTACAAATCAAAATATATAAGTCAGGCAGGAAGATGCATCATTTGTATAATCAATCGATTAAAAATGTAACATTTTATTCTCACATGGTAATGAAAAATAATATTTTGCTTTAATGAAAAAATACAATGCATTTTCCCTGCCTCTAGTACATCTTCTTGTAGATGAAAAAGAAACCTTGGCAAAGGCTAAACATGTATTTTGAGAACTTTCATGCAGAACTTAAGCTGTGATTCTGTAAGCATTTACACAAACACTTTTTCATGTAGTGCAGTTTCATTGCATTTATGGGGCAACACAGGCGTGCAAGTGTTTGCACCAGGATCTCGATTCTGTAGGGCAAAAGGTCTTCAAAACACTACAGTTACTATGACAAAATCAGGTATTAAAATATGCTTTTTCCCCCCAAATAACTATGTTGTTTTAACTTTCCTACTGATTAGCAGCCATCCTTCTGATCTCCATTTAAGAGGTATCTCACAAACACTGCTGAATTAAAACAGATGATGCAGGGCTTTCCCTCCCATTCTGCAGTAGCTTGTTTTTTGCGGATCTGACACCAGAAGAGTCAGTTGCCAGGTTGGGGTATACAGAGGAGGAGGAGGAGGAAGGCAGGAGAAGCTCCGATCATGAGGCTAATGACTGTTCTGTGCTCTTTATTTTTAAACAGAGGTCTCCAAGTAAATCCTGCTTAAAAATGAATGGCACAGTATGGCCCCACCTGAATAAACACCGATTTCCCAGAAAAAGTCATTTGCTTCTTAAAACCAGCTAAATGAGGCCATGCAATACAAGTGAGATATTTGGAAATGGAGGTATCTGGAAGGTCGCAATGTGCATGTGCCTGGTAGGAGGCAGAGTTCCTACTTTGGCCTCTACAGGACCCCATAAGTCAAATGCTGGCACATGTGTGAGGCCCCTTTTCATACCTTTGATCCCCGCATAAAGGCAAGAGCGGAGCGAGGGGCCTGGCATTGTGCGAGCTGTGCACTGCTGTCAGCTCTGGGTCCTTCAAATGGCCTCTCTGCACTTGGTATGACAGGTGGCCTACATGAAGTGAGGGAGGATTAGGTTCCTTCTGTGCCCTTTACATGACTGGCATAGATTACTGGCTCCTACAAAGGGATTTAAACATACCTTTCCGAACAAAAAAGCAGTATATAAATATGCATGTAACTGGATGCTCAATTTGTATGAGTAATTGCTTTGGTTATATTTGTAAATAAGGCAAATGTGTGTGGAAATGACCAGCTAGAGACACAACTATCTGTGTGCAAAAGTGACTTACATGATGAGAAACCGAACACAATGAAACTATCTACATGACTGAGGAGTAATAATCATTTGAGATTAACAATATCCATTTTTTTGCCCTTAGATCTACTGCATTCTTTCCCTATTCTCATTAACTAACTGGCTTTGTGAACAGAATATCAAAAAAAGGAAAAAATTAGACATGTTGTACTTCTACATCTCCTAGGGATTGCTTGGGCTTTAAGAGAAACTAATAAAAGGGTTATAGCGGATCTGGGTGAGTTGTTTTTTAAAAGAAATGTAACCTAAATCAGCTCTTGCATTCCCAAACATCAAAACGTAGCATTAACAAGAGAACAAATTGCATCATTGACGTACTACTTATATTTGTAATGTTTGTATTATTTTCCTCTGAACATTTGGTTTCTTTCACATGTGCAGCAGCCACAACAGCCACAATTTCTTTCACTTTAGAGCATAGTGTACTGTGACAATTACCAACAAAAAGAACGTAATAGCAACTAAATTTTTTTGGTTATTATTTTTAGGAAATCATAAGCCTCCACCGCTGTTACTCTTCTTAGTCTGGATTATGTGGCACTGTTCCTAGTATTTCTGTTGCTGTTTCAGTTTCCGTAACATACACAGTGTCCATATAGCCCTATACACAATGGCTGGGGAAAACCATGAGAGCTCTTTGTGACCGAGTACGACCCACTTCATAAAAGCATTCTGGAAAATGGAGGCTTACGTTGAATGCTTTCTTAAACAGGTTAAAAAAAAAGACGAAACTTTTTTGGGATGGAGTTATTAATAATTCTCTGGCAAGATTAATGAATGGAAGGGTAGATAACAACATTTTTACAAGTATATCTGCCAAATGAACTGCAAGTCTGGGTCTACATTTCCCACTCTGGCCCTGAGAAGTTGAAAGACGCTTCTGGTGTGTGTGCAACTTTGTGCCCAACTATTTAATGTCTAAATCCTCTCAATATTAATAGAATTATCCTTTTCCTCAAAACGACTAAAAATCATCCAAGAATGTCCTCCTTCTTTTTGAATCCTTTATTATTTCTATTTTTATTTACCTTTTAACTTTTTAACCCCCTTTATCTCTCATCCTTTCTCTAAAACATTCTGCTCTGTACTACCTTCATTTTCTTCTAACATCTCTTTTGTCTAGTTAGTTTCTTCTTATTTCACAGTAAACCAGAATATTTTTCCCTCTTTGCCAAACACTGACCCTGGTAATCAAAAACCCTGTTGACTTCACATACTCAAACCCCAAAGGCCTTTTGCCCCACTTCCCTCCCGCCCCCCCTTCTCCGTAGATCTGCCAAGTGATCTCTTTCAGGGACCCCAAGGACAGCGCTAAGGTGACCCAGTGTGATCCCTGAATGGAGGTGGGGTATGGGTGCAGAATGCAGTCATCTAATGAAGTGCAATTTTGCACGTATTTGCAACTATATCAAAAGAAAGGGCCTACTGTGGCCACCTTTAAGTCCCTTCCATATATGCAGCTATATGGTAAGGAGGGACAAGAAGGGATTTTAAACTATATCAGTTCAAAATACAGCCACACGAGGCATTCAATTAACTTCAGTGCAGGCTTGCTAGGTTGCCATCACATGACGAAGAGCTCAGCGTAAACTCCTCACCCTGTGCTGCCCCCCTTTCCACTTCTCACTTCAGTTGTGAGCCCAGGAGATGACCTTGTAATGTGATGACTTACAGCCTCCTTTTGCAGTTGGAATTTGTAACTTCCACAAGCAGTGACTTTAGACCCTATTCAGAGTGGACACTTGCTGTCAGTTGTGACAGTAACAGCTCTTCTTGGCTCAACTGCATCTTCACAAAAAGGGGAAGAATGGGAATAAGCAAAACCAAGCACCAGCCTATCAAACCCTTCAGCCCAGGAAAAATGTCCTCCAGAATTGGAAAATGTTTGCTTGGTCAGATCCACAGCCACCCTGAAATACAGTTTACGCATGTAGTTTGCAACTGTAAGTACTACAGTCCAGTTCACCTCTTGGGCTGTGGGAAAAGTGTGTGGGATAGCTGAAAAGCGAAGGGGCTGTAAAAATGCAAGGATCCTGATAGCCTGTCTACAATCTGGTCATCTCTTCAGGCCAAGCAACACCATTCAGTGAATGCAAGAAAGGCAATGGGGCTCCAGCAACCACCTCCCTGCTCTGCCTTCCCCCCTCCCTGTCACAGTGCCTTCCTGCATGACCTGACTCAATATTCCCCTGAGCTTGTGACAAAGGTATTTTTCAGTCTCTGTCGTTAACTTCAATGTCGACATATCCAGGCCAACGGTAAAAGACTCTGACACCTCCTTCTCATAGATATTCTATGTAATTTGAGAGCTTTTCATGTTACCTGAAAGAAGTAAATGAATTTCTAGTTTGTTCAGTAATTTCTTCTTTAGGCTTTTAAGTCTTAAGTGCACCACCAAGGACCTTTTGGAGCGGCTCCACAGCACAATATATTAACAAGAGATATTCTAGATTAACTAGATTTGATGTGAAGTTGTTCTGCTGAATGCAAGATTGGGCCTACTTTTTTTCCTTTTTTTATAAAACACAAGAACATTTATACCATTCAACAAAAAGGCCACACGTAGCCAAATAAGAAAAAAGTTCTGAAAACATAATCTCAAAAGAAGCGTTACAATTTGTCGTCTTATGAGTAAAGCAAAGATAAAGATATCAAAATAACAAATTCTAGAAATTGAGATTTTTCCTTTTATCTTTGGATGCATGGATTAAAAATAATTTAATTTAAGCTTGCATGTATTCTGTTCTTAAATATAGAACTACTGAAAGGATTTCTGGCCACCATACAGTCTAGCATGTCTGGTGTTTTTCTATATTTGTAATTTTATTTTTTGTAAGGTCATTAACATAATAACCTTTGGGTTTTTTTTTTGTTATGCTTGGAAAATAAGATTGTTTTGGAATCACATTAAAAAGGGATGAGAACAAAGGATATTTATTGACAGTGATAATGAAAATATTTGATAACCTCTTCCTTGCTTTTTTAAAGAAAAGATATTCTACTATGATACTCTAATAAAAATACTCAAATAGCTGATTTTTACTTTTATGTAAAAAAGGGCTCCAACAGGTACCCTTTTTAGTTTTTACTTATACCACACCAACGTTGCATAAGCAATGGTAAATCAAATAGAGATTTAGGAAGCAAGGGACTAAATCGGGATTGGGTCCTGAAGTAAGAAATCAATAAATAATGGATATTCAGGTATGATGCTTTTTACTTGTTGCTTATCCTATACATCTAAACAATTTAGCCAAGTGATGGAAAGACCCCTACAAAAGAGTATCTAAGTTACAATCCTCACTCCTCCACAACTGAAAAAGTGCATTGAGAATAACCTTTCTAAGCTTTGCGTTGAGAGTTACTCATTGCTTGAGGGAAATGAAATGCCCTCTGAGGGTTGTAGTGGCTGTTTAAATACTCTGTGTAAAGCTATAATGAATCTCTGTAGGAAAGCAAAATGTCAACAATAAAAAATGTGAGCTAACAAAACCCCTAATTTTTGAATTATTATGAACACTAGAAAAAATAATTTAAAACGGTTGTACTTACAGGAACGTCAACATATTTTGCAGCTGCTTTCACCTTTAGAAAATTAAAAGAACACACAGTAAGTGCTTATTACTACAGATTATGCACAATTTCAGAATTATGCACAGGAAGAACAGAACCATTTTGTATTCAAACACTTACAGTGAATGAAACTAATGATGAGAAGAAAGTTCCTTCATCATATCTTGACAGTTTAGACAGTACACCTTCTAACACCGAAACAACCTGGAGGAAAAGCACAGAGAAAAATCTAAATGCACAATATGAAAAGTAAATCTTCTCAATGAGAATGTGAATTTTTCTTCCTCAGATTTTTATTATTCATCAGGGCAATGCAAACTGTAAATCTGATCACTTTCTACATCTCATGGAGTGCTGAAATTGAGGACTACCTTCTTTTCTCAGCTTCACCTATGAAGCGAACTGATGGGAATCATTGTTGAACCACTGCAGAAATAGAAACCCAGCCCCAAAACTCTGCTGATGTGGGTCTGGCACCACTTTGCTGCCTCTAGCACATGTGGCTAGATATAGGATTGTGTGCACCCAACATGTATTTTGGGTAGAAAACATATTATTTTCTAGGACCCCAGTTTCTAAGGTCATGGCTTCAGAGATGATGGAGTACAATTGTTAAAGGTGGTGATCTCAGTATCATATTCCTTTTATCTTTGCTACTGAGTAGAAACCCAGCTCTGATTTCACCTAACAGTGTAATAGTGCTAGAGTTTTCTGTCAGCTCATCTTCAGCAATGGCATGTGCTGTTGAACTGCTACTACATGGCCAAGAAGGGGCAAGAAAATGTGGGACCCAAATCTCTGGTATGGTGTGGTTCCTTTCCCCCATACTTTCACCTGCGATCCTCTGAGTAGCGTGACTCCTCAGCAAGTGGCATGAAAAGGCATTTTTGCCAAAATTTATTTCTGACAAAGAAAAATATCTTATTGCATTAATTATAGCCTTAATGTTTAAACTCCCCCCAATTAGCCTTAAAACAAACAAATCCCCTTCTCACATCCCTCTGTGATGTTACGTTGCTCACGTTATTCATGGTATATAACATAAAATATCCGTCAGCTGTTGTATTCGTGCACATTTATTTTACACATATGAACTGCTTGCAGTTTATATGAAGATTGTTTTAAAAGTCATCCCTTTCTCCCAACACAGTCATTCCCACAACTACTAGTATCATTTTATGAGTGTGAGGACAGAACAAAATTCCATCTGGCATACTGTTAATGGGCACTGTAACAGTGTCACAACAGTGTCACCTCCAGAGGAACTGAGATCATCACTTTACAATAAGCCCTGCTCTTAACAGTTCAAGGAGCAGGAGCAAGTGCAAACTTACATTTGTCATTTATCAATCTAACCTGTCATATTTACTGTGATTAATTAAGACATCAGTATGTAGGTGCTGATCAAGGAATAAAACCACATCATGAGGAAGGGTGGCAGTTGTTTCTGCACCCCATGCACAGCATAATTGCAGTCCCTGTATTAGACCAAATACCAGCTTTATGCTTTGCCATTGCAAGCCTGTGAGAAGCTGCCGTTCATACTTTAACTCATTTTATCTGACTGACAAGGATTCTTTCTGCAGAAGGGTGTTCAATCTTACTGTGCAAAGATCCGCTGTGGAAGGGGCTGATCTCACAAACAACATGGTGTCCATAGTGCCAACAAATGGTTCCAATACAAGTGGGACACAAAAGAAGAGAGAGCAAAACACTGCCGTGTCAAGGATGTCCATTTAAACGAAAGGCTTAGTTATGAAGCTGGAAAGATGTTTTCTGAGATCTCAGTGTACGGAGACGTGAAGCTCTAAGAGTGTTTCTGCGTATGCCTCACATTCTCTGAATTGGTTACCCTGAGACACACTGTGCTTTGTTTCACCGTTTTGTGCTATTCCTGTGATTTGTTAAATGCATTGGCTCGGTAAGTCTTGCGTAAATACATAATATGGTCTTTACCAAGTAAAGTCTTACTGAAATGGAAGCACTTTTTACATTTTCATAGATGACTTGCAGCGAAAAACAATTATTGAAACATTATTCCACTGGAACACAAAGGAAATAATACAGAGGCAAAGGCTAAAAAATAAGAAAATATATTAGATGAAAAAAATGAACACACATGGATATTATGCACATTGATGTGCATATTTCCTGGCCAAAACCAAGAGTGAAACATCAGCTTTCCTCTGTACCCTCAGAGGTTTCTGTTTCTGCCTTGAAACAGAAGCAATCGGGATATCATTGACATTTCATATCTCCAGCAAGGAGAGCCTGGTTAAGCTTCTAATGATCAGCCAGTGACACAGAATATTTGCTTCCTGTTCTGAGATTTCAACCTCTGGCAATAGTATATGTGATACCTAGTAATGCAAATCCCTCTGTATTGACAGCAGTTGTCTCTAGAATTTCTTGTACATACATTCAGGAGGGATATGACTATTTTCTTCCTTCTATAATCTCAGATATTAAAAAAATAATTAAAAGGTTTAACTTTTAATAGCATGATTTGCTCTGGTTAAACTCCCCTTTCTTCCTCTTCAAAAACACTAAACCCATAAACTGACAGGTCAGTTTGGAGTGATGACAGGCGGGATATAAAACTCGAAACTGTTGAGCTGAACCATTTGTAGTTACATTTACATCAAAACTTCACTTTAGAGAGAAAAATATGTGTGGTTTTTACACATTTATCAGTAAGTGGACATATTTAGCTTAAACTTCTACAACAATTCTACAAAAACATTCCTCTTCAACTCCTGTGCAGGCGTGGTGGGTGTCAATCCAAAAGGAGATTCCTGCTCCCCCCACCATGTGTCAGCCAGCAGTAACAAGTGAAAATGAAGGCTTGATGAAAGTATGACCACTGTCTTATTTCTTTCTCACTAACTCACAAATTGTAAATGTACAGCTTCTCCCTCCTACTTTGAAAATCAGATATTTCTGGGTAGTTTGCAATACATAGATAACAAAATGTCTTATCCTTCTGTTCTGCCATTATTTGCTGTGCCCTTCAAACTATTAGGGACTGAAAGCTTTTCTTTTATATCAAGCATTTAAGTCTTGCTGGAGTGGAGTGTTACAGTAACGTAAGACGTTGTCAATGTTTTCTTCACTTATTCTCCAAGTACCTATATCATGTAAAAACATATTTTCTTTTTAAATACAAAAACCCTACAAAGTCAATTTCAAGGAGCAGCAACTTATAAAATATTTTTAAATTAAATGGTCTGTGGAGCAAAACCTCATTAAAAAGTTATACTGATACTCTGGATGTTGTCCATCTTTAAATGTAAAATTTAAATACTACTTAGTGATAGGAAGAACGTTTTCATGTGAAAAAATAAACAAAAAACAAAACACACTACTACTTAAGATAATATTGACACAGCCAAGTCCTAGCAGTTCTACTAGCTGCTAGCAGATCTTACAACACAGAAGAGAAACTTATCCAATTAGCAAACGGCATAGAAATTGCTAACCTAATGGGTTATAAAATTTAATTTTGTAAATGCAATACTATTTGGATGACTGTTATTTAGAAATCATGTTGCTGTCCCCCCAAACTCATTGAGTACAGAAAAACTGTGTGATATTTAAAGACATTTCAGAAGCTCACTAGAGATGTATTTTTCTGATGTATTACAGATTAAAATCTAAATTGTTTTACCTTTGAAACAAGAAGTGAAATAATTTCTTTAACAGTTTCTTCAATCAAGTCATCTATTTTTGAATGGTATTGTTGCTGTATTTCAAAAGATAAAGAAGCATTAGCATGTATACGAACACACACTTTTGTCATAAGTCATAAATGGTACAAAGCTGATAACCCTCCCAGATCAGATTTACTTAAAATTATCATTTTGAACATCAGAAGAACAAACCCTTGAAAACGATCCACCCAATCAACACTTTCTTACATTCTGTGTTGAAAATTTTCCCATGTACACTGTTGAGTTAAGCAGCTAATGGGGTTATTATTTAGATGAATTGAGTTCTTATTCTTATTCAGGCGAAGGAATGTGAAGGATACTTTTTGTCTTCTCCTATATAATTAAGGTGGCCATGTATTTTTTTTCTAAAGGGTTGGTTTAGCTGGAGAAGCAAAAAGACTAGAATAAGATTTAATTAATACAGCATTTCATGTCTGACAACTCTCATTCATAAGTTATTTTAAATGTCCTCTAGAAATAAAATGAGCTCCAATTGTTCATCCTAAAAAAGCCTTTCTGTTAGCACAGTGAGCTGCAGTTTATACAAACCTTACAATATGCTCAAGCAAGGGCAAAATTAAAATTTCATCAACAAAGCAGAATAGATGGTAACAAATTAATCGGCCATAAAAGGCAGAATAAAACAGACTTCATTCTCCATAGCCTTTTTCATTTGCTTTTTCATAAAGAAGGTGCCTTTAAGTAAATGCTTTTAAAATAAATCTGAAAGACTTTTTAGATAATACTACAGAGTTCCCTCCTGAAATTAACAGGAACCAGGGATCCTATTCTGTCAAGGAGGCACATCAATTTAAACAGTAATTCTTCCTTTAGAAACATTTATCTGACAGCAAAGATTGCCCCCAATAGCCACTTCACAGAAAATGTGACTTGTAAAGACTAACCCTATCTTCATAGTTCAAGGCTACTTGGAACAGCTAACAGCATAATGCTTGGAGTAAAAGTACTGAGGTCACCATAAACATTAGCCTAACCTAACAGCTGCCAGCTGAATACTTTTCATAGTTGTACGTTTTTAAAGGCTATTTTTCCTCTGTCTCAGAGTTACCACACAAACCAACACACTAAATCTGATCTGCTTAATATATTTAGGAATGATTTTCTAAACAGTGCACCTACTGAACTTGCATTTAAATTAAAGAGATTAAAACTATGAGATGTGTTTGCCCACACATACGTATCTGTTCCAGGGGCCAACACCAAGCGTGTTAATTTTTGGTTTTAATTTCTTTTAAAGTTTAAAAACACTTGGAAAATGTGAATACACCTCTCAGACAAACATCAGCAGACATGTCGGAAGAGTGAAAGAATCCATTAGAAATCATCAAAGAACTTCCCAAGGATCAGTTACATTTTATTCTAAGCATATTAATGTCTTGACCAATATAATGTTCTTTTGCTCTGTTAAGGATTAAATCACCCAAACTGTCTGGCATCTGTCGCTTACACTTGGTTTCTTATTCTCTGAAAACAATAAATGTTACATTCCCATAGATGCATGTCAAATCTATGTGTGTTCCTATGACCCCAGTTGTCCTTCCCATAAAGTGTCTGCAACTTTACCTCCACAGCACATTAAATTAATGGATCTATATATAGTTCCTATATTTTTGCTTTTTTGTTTTCTTGGGTTTTCCTTTTTTTTTTTTAAATCATCACAAGGCAAATATAATTTTGTAGGAATGGAATATAATCGGTAAGTAACTTCACTGTGTGACCTAGAAAAACAAGTACTAAATCAAATTATTCAAATATCACAAGAAGCTTCCAAAATCATGACATTTATTTAAAACAATTTTTTATTTTTGTAACCTGAATTTAATTTCCTCTTTTTCAAGATTTGTTTTGCAACCTATAAGATAATACATTTTTTTAACCTACTATTCCCCAGTGCTAATTTCCACCAAAACATCCACCCTCGACACAATAAAACTTCAGATTCTTGTGGAAGATTATTTGACTCCAGAAAACAAGCTTTAGGAAGATGGAAAATATTGTAGAATTAATAATAAAATTATACGAGCTGACAAGGTTGTATGCACGATCCTGCAATCAGCACTTGTAGGACTCCAGCTTTCTACTTCTGCCAGGCTTGCTTGGTGAGAGCAGACAAATCCTCACTCCTTTTCCAAACACATTTACAGCTAGTTGTGCCTTTACATTCCTCTGCTGGCTGATGTGATCATAGTCCACACGGAGTCTGAATCTAGGCAAGCCAGCTCCCACAGCTAAATTACATGAATACCTGTTGTGGAGTCTTTCAGCATCATTCCAAAGCCCCTGAAGGGGGCTCTGCCTTTCCAGCTACCCTAGAGTAACTCCCAGTAAAATAAAGAATACAGCTGCAGCTGTAGGAGATACATGGGAGAAAACTATGCTCAATGGCAAAGTGTGTCAGGAGATGTAACCAAACAGGACTCTCTTTTGAGGACAATCTGGCTGGTCTTTCAAATGTGGCCCTCTGCTCATACTAGCATTTGGATGGAGACAAAGTACTTTAGGGCCTTTTGACACTTGTGTTTTCTGGGAACAGAGGAGTTTGTTTCTAATTCCTATGGTGATGAGCTCAGAACTGTAACTTGCTCAATTCCACAATATATTCAATTTTCTTTTCTATTCTATCTCCCTCTGACCCAATATTGGAGGTGGCTTTTTTTAACTACTTGGGTGTTTTGGTTTTGTTTAAAAGATTTTCAAGCTAGCTTTCTTTTGTTTGTTTTAAGGTTGGATGGCTGTGAGAAGAAATTGCACATGACCATCTGAACTGAAACTGCTACTGCCAACATGTAACATTACACTATTACATACGTATTAAATTGTCTGCACTTTTACTATCAGATTGGCTATAATCCCCGACTACTTATGCAGTTAAATGATTCATCTCCTTGAATGGTATGAACCAAAATAGCTTCAGAAACAAGGTTCATCAAATTAAAGCCCACTTTTCCTTAAAATTTTCTACAGATATACATAGCACGGGCTGTGGCACTTTCCACTGAAATGGCACGTCACTAATTTTTCCCCAAATTGAAAAGTATGTCTCTCTCCTTTTCTAAGCATGATAGGGTACTAGGAGGCTGTGATTCTGAAACAACTAAAATAGTTGCTATACGTGCTTCGCTACAAAGCGCTCAACAGTATAGACCAATGGCATTTACTCTGTTCATGCTACCCAGTTACACAAAACAACAAATGAGCTGTGACTCAGCTCTATCGTCCTGCTTGGATCTAACTATTTGTCAACCTAAGCGGCCCAAGAAATATTTTTCTATTTGATTCTTGCCTCCAGCAATATTTCATGTGTGATTCTCACCTATCATACTCAACAAGGTGAATGTTGCCAGAATACTGCACCATCTAGATCATAAAGTTCTAAGTTAATAGGTTTTAAACTATTTATCTCAAATAACAAAGGCCAAAAAATCTGTGGATTGAATGTTGTGTGATAGAAGAGGTTTCGCTTACTGCTGCTATTCATTTGACTTGGGATCCATGGACTGTACAGGATTAGCATCTGTTGGTTTCTGATTTAGGGAAGAAGGAAGTGGGATACTGCTTACCACAGAACTACCCAAGATTACATTCACTGAAACTAAGAAGCTAGGCAGGCAACTGTCTGAGAAATAGCAGTGACTGGTATGATACTTGGCTGTCTTGCTGTACACTTCCCCTGTGCTCCATGAATTGCCATTCTGGTTGTCCATGAAGCAGGCTGCAGGCATCATCAGTTAGTCTGAGATAAAGCAATTCTCCCCTGGACCTGCTTCTCAAACCCTCCTAAGGTGACTGCTGACCGATGCAGAAGGCATCCAGCCAGCTGAGCTCTCTTTAAACACAATCTAATGATCATCCATGCAGCCAAATTATGCTGGCTTCTCTTAGGCTTTAAGATGATATCCAGAAGGCAAGGAGGGGAGCCCTCCTGAATGGCAGACTTAGCGACTTTTTATGAGACTGGACTTAACTGGAAGACATTTGGGAGAATGGTGAGCAGTGCATCAAGTAATGTAGGAAAACCAGGGGACTCCGTCAAATTTAAACTCTAAACTCAAGGCACTAACGGCTAACCATGACTAGAATGCCCTAAATACATGTTAAGTAAGAATGCTTGTCTATCTGACAACACAGGATGAAAATTTCCACATCTGACTCTACTTGAACAAGAAACACAACTGCTTATAGCTCCATATAGGGAATGAAAAGAGCATGCTGTATTCAAGGAAATGTTTGAGTCTAACCATCTAATTAAATAACACCTTCCATCACTTGCAGAGTAAATTCTAGAACCTGTCAGATATTTGGTGTTGAATTTTAGGTGAACGAACAGCCTTTTTAAAAAAAAATTCACTCAGGCCTTATGGAGTGCTTTTCTTGACTGGCATGATGGACCATGTTTGAGACTACAACGAAGATGACAGAAGTCAAGGGAAAGAAAGGTATTACGGAAAGAAAATGTTTCAAGACCAAGTGGCTAAGTAGGAGTAATTGGGAATGCCGGAACTTCCATGGAGGAGTCAGGGATGCAGCTGTTTATGTTATGAGATGCTCTCCTGCCTGCTTTGACAGATGGGCAGATTCCAGAAATATCTCACCCAACAAACCTTGATGTTTCAACCAACTATGATATCACATACAAGCAATTGAAAAGCCATTTTTTTCTTAATCTTCCAAAAAAGCCTTGGGAATGGAAGAAACTGATAGATAATAATTCAAAGTTTATAAGAAAGAAGGAAGTTTCCACATTATCTGATAATTTCTGATACGTGAAGAATTTGAGAGTCCTTTGGTTTATTAGATGAATTAGCATGAATATTAATTTGGGGACCTTGAAAGAAGTATGTATTTCATCACAGGTATGCTAAATTGTTAAACTCCTGCACTGAAAGGAATCACTGGAAGCATTTGGGGTCTTGGCAGACCTACTAGGGAACAAGAGCAGTATTTCTGTTCTGGTGTTGTGAAGAGTGTATGATGGGGCTTGACATTCTAGAGAATGGGAAGATTTCAGAATATAATCTGGTGAGGGTCTGCAGTCCAAAAGGTAACTGCAAATGTTGAACTTTGGCTCTGAGGGGACTGGCTGACAATGCAGGAGGGATTGCCCAGAGCAAGTCAGAGGAATGGCGTGACTGTGGAGATCAGGCTATACCATCTGTCTGCAGGTTTTTATGGAGGTACTGGTATTGTCTGTCCCCAAAGAAGGGTGTGCACATGTGTATTCGCAGGTTACTGCTTGGACAGCAAGTGAAAAATGAAATGGCAGCATCAGCCTAAGACAAAGAGTTGCTAGTTGTGATTTACTTCTGATGAGCCTGAAACAAGTTGTTTTCTGCTCTTTTGCTTGACTGAGAGCTGAAAGAATTAAAAACTTTGTGACCCAGTAAGACAGGGCACTGGGTCTGAAAAGCATAAGAGTGAAGAATTCATCTGGAACCACTTTAAGAGGATGAGCAAGGAAAGAAGAATGGAGAAGCTGATGATCAGTCTGTAGCAAGGTCAGGCTGTAAAGGAATTCTGAGGGCCAGGCTAACAAATTAACAAGAAAAGCAGTATTACCATTTAAATAAAAAGTGGCTGCTAATAACCGAAGAAAAAATGTAGGTTAAAAAACAATGAAAAAACACTTACCCATTGACTAGCAAACTGGTTCATGTCACGGAAAACCAAAAGGAAAAATAAAGATGACAGGGTAGAACAGGAAAATGATGAATGTCTCATTGAATTGGAAAAAAAAAAGACAATTACATTGAATACACCAACTTAAAAAGAAGTCAATAAAATGAAGAGCACAGTACAGAAAAGCAAAAATCAACAGAAACAATATGACCAAATAATACAAATGTGAAACTGCCTAGAGCAGACATACTTTTTTGTTGCCAAATTCTGACAAATGTTTTTACCCTCTCTCCAAAACCAAATCAAACAAAATCATACTGTTCATGCATTAGCGCAGCAAGAACAGTTTTAATTTTATGCTGGTAATCTCACCAGTCTATGTAGTATGCCCTTTTCCCTTCACAGATTATTCCCACCCAGAGTGACAACGTGGGAAGGACAGTAGTCAGTGAAGTCTAAATATCCTTCAAAAGCACGTCAGCACTCTATTGTGGAGTATCTACAGTCCTGGCAGCAGACTACTGGCAAAACAGTCCCTGTCCTTGGAGACCAAGTAAAAAATCCCATTAAATTACCCGATTATTTCTTTCCTCTATTTTCAGCATGTATACAGGCATAAATGCTGAATATATGAGCCTTTTAAAAACAAACCTTCCTCATTTAAAACCTGGCTGCAAGGGACAATGTTTTGGCTCTATTTTAATATTACAGAAGAGTCCTGAAGTGGGCTGTTTCTCTGCTGCAACCCAAGAGAAATTCTCAGAGGGGCTGTGAGTCAAGAAACCCTCTGACTATTCAACCGATTCACAGGTCAAAGCAAATAAATTACAGACACACTCTGTGTCTTCTCTGGTGGAAGATGAGGGGTTGTGTCTTGCATGAGGCTTCTAGGAAGCAGTCTATGCATGCTCCTGTACAAACAGAGCTACGTGACACGTTTTAGCTAGTTTGAGATTAACCTACTAAGGACTGTCTGCAGTGTGAGCTGTTTCAGATTAACTGAAATAGGAACTAAACATACAAAATTCCACTTACCTCTTGCCCCCCATCCAGTATGCAGAGTTTAGCTGTCTGTTTTTTGGCATCAACTAAGACATTAAACATTGTGCACAGAGAAGAAGGGATACGCAAGTCTGTTGATTTGTTTGTCTTTTGCAGCTTGAGTTCAAATGCAATTCTTGTTCTGTTTATTGAAACACAATTCATAATATGAGTCTCTGATAATTCTGAACCACCAGTGTACAAATGTATAAAACCTTACTAAACAGGTTGGCTTAACAATGTGCACGCATACGAGAACATCTTAGAAATAAAATTCTGTAACTGCAGAATATCCACCCATTCAATAAACAATTGCATTGATGGTATCATCAAGGTTCTGCACTGTTTCAGCTAATTCAGTTGAATAAAAGTATTATCTTCTTGCCTCCTACATAACAATATGCTTCCTTGTATGATGACTAAGAACAATTTAAAGCAATGAAAATACCCCACATTTTCCAGCACTTCTATTTAAAATGCACTTTATCATACCAAAGGCTTGCTTCTAAGAAATATAGTTGTAAAATATTTTTCTGTCTTTAATAGAATAGAGAATTTATTGAAGAAAATGAGTTTATTATTAAGCAAATATTCACATTGAAAAGTAAGATGTATCAGGAGTTACATAACACAAAAACCCTATTTTCTTCTCACGCCAGAGTAAATAAGGAGCAATGTCACTGAAATAAATTATAATAGTTCAGACTACTTAAATATAAAAGTAATGTTTTATTTCCACCCTTATTTTTAAACATGGGTACTAGAAGCCGACACAATATTTTAAGAAGATGGGAACAGAAGCATCCTATTCCCATTTTAAGAAGTCTTATAGATCATATTAGTATCGCAATAAGAGTTATAGTAGAACAGTTCCACCATTCTTTTCTGAGTTGCTGGTGCCTAATACAATCCAACCTATGGATATAATTTACTTTGTTACCTCATGTCTGGTATCTTTGACCACACTAAAACAGACAACATAGTGTATTAACACTAGTATGTTATGTATTAACTCTAAAATAATAAAACATTTTATGTATTGACACTAGGATCATTCTGTGATATTAATTAAACTTTCATTTATTGCCAGC